>NW_025814829.1:52017500-52572500 GCF_022079265.1 Lynx rufus
ACTCCTCGGAGAGGCTCAGCTCAGGGGGGTGGGGGGGTGGGGGGGGAGAGGTCCCATTACAGCCTTCTGCGGTCAGAGAGGCATGGTCTTCTTGGCCTTGGGACAGATGTAGATGAGATGAAAATCTGGGCACGTTTTATGATCCCTTTCTTGCTGGACAACTTGAAGTCTTCCGGAGATGAGAGGGAGGACCCATTTTACCATCTGCTGAGTTTTCAGCTTCTTTGTGCAGCCTTAGTTGAGGGCCTGGAGATCATGAGTAGTCACTGTGGATAAGCTCGTTGTATAGAGTGCTCCAATACTGTCCGGGGTCCTCTGGTCTAAACCCCCATCTCCTAGGACAAGGCCGACTAGCCTCTAGTTGAATAGCATAGCCACACGGGCCGTGGACCCCCTGCCCTGTGGCAGCACATTCCGCTCTTGGGAAACCCTGAGCTAAGAGAGAGTTCCTGTCACTTCGGTACCGTCCTGGCTGTCCCCTTGGGAGAGCACGGCACAGATCTGGTGCGTGTGCGGTGTGCTCAAGCTACACGTATTGCAAACATCTCTGCTGCTTCCTCGTTTTTACCTTTCAGGCCATAAAACCCCCAGTCTCTCTGGTCCTGTAGGAGATTTTTTTTCTAACGCCCTCCCCGTACTGGCTCCCTTCCTCTGCACAGTTTTCCATTTGTTGATGTCCTATTGTCAAGCAAGTGCCCTGGCCCCTCAAGACCGACTCCAGTGGAGATAATTTTTATGTGCAATCCGGATAGTGTCATTTTTATCAATTGCAGTCCTCCTAACACTATGGTTTTCTTGAACCCCGAAGCCAGATCAATGTTGTAGAAAACGCTTCCGCATTTGCAATAAACAAACAAACAAACAAACAAACAAAGACACCTCCCTCCCCCTAAAATCTAGCTCCAGGAACATTGACGCACATGAAGTGATCAGACAAGGGGGACGCCGGTCCCTGGACCCCAGGGCAAAATGCTACAGACACTGACCTTGATGGGACGGATGCCGATCTTTATTCTGGCGCTCGCCCGTCCCAGCGACTTGCTGGTCAACACTCTACATGCCGCTTCTTCCTTCTCTGCACCCCTGACTTGTGCACCTGCCCCTGATGCCCAGCTTTGGCCTGCGTGCAAGTCAGCTGGCTGAGGCTTTTGTGGTCCTTCACTGTTCACGGTCTCACCGCTCCCATCCCGTTGCCAACGGGCAATGGTTCGCTTTGCCTTCCATCTCCATCCAGGCCCAGAGAGTCAGGTTGGCACTGTTCCTGTTTTCACAGGTCAGAGGTTGTCGGGAAGCCTCAGGACCGACCCCCTTGGCCCAGGTTCCTCCCTCCAGCGTGGCTGGGATACGAACATGGAGGAAGTCGTGCCAGTTAAAATGGCTGTCAAGCTGTTGGCTGGCAAGAGACGGACAGACACACACTCAGACAGGCGGGAAGACAGGCAGGCAGAGAAACCCGTAGAATGAAGAGCCTTACACACCCTACAAACTTGGCCAGCTTTTCTTTCTGCGGCACTGTACCTTTCCACCTCATTCTAGAAATATTACATTTCAACGTGGCGAGCTTGCAGCCCTCGAGCCCCAGGGAAGAAAGGAAAAAAAGGCTGTTCTGCATTTATTTTACGTGAAGGAGGAGCTGGGAGGTGGGAAAATGCAAGAAGGAAGGAAGGAAGCAAGGAGGGAAGGAAAGGAGGAAAGAAGGGTGCAAAGAAAAAGGTACCTAAAATAGATCACAACTTATACTCTCCTTGACACTGAGTAATGAAAGGATTTTATTAAGCAAATGAGGGGATTCCTTTAAGCAAACCGGCTGTTTGTAGTATCCGTATCCTAGCTAGCTAAGGGCATCTTTTTTTTTGGGGGGGGGGCTTTAATAAGTGACAACAGTCTTTCATACCTATAATCTCCACGGCATTGCACCTAGCAAGGGTGCTTGGAGGGCAGGCCCCTTTACTGAAATTTAGGGCATGCATCCGATACAGGGTGGCCTCCTGGAATGACACAGAGGAATGGAATGGAATGGAATGGAATGGAATGGAATGGAACGGAACGGAATAGAATGACATGAGCCACCAGGGTCTTCAGATTCCTGATTCTCAATATCATTGCTGTACCTTTCCTCACAGTGACGCCACCAAGGGCATACATGAGCGGAATGAGGGGGGGACCAGGGTCGCTGAGCTCCGGCTTCCACAAGAGCTCTCGCTCCGTGTAAAGGTTCTGGCGTGATGCTAGAAGCGACGCTCATGCGTAATAACTCCATTTATCAAATGGGGTTTGACTGACTCTAAGTCAGACGCTATGCCAGGTACTTAATATGGATTCTCTCTGGTTTGTTTGGGTTCTACTTTATATTACCTTTTTAATAACGTAATGAGGTAGGTCCTTGTCATGGTTGATTTGACGCGTCTGATTGGGCTAAGGGATGCCCCGATATTTGGTAAAACATGGTTCTGGATACGTCTGTGAGGGGGTCCCTGGAAGGGGCTAGCATTTGAATCCGGAGACTGAGTAAAGAGGAAAGCTCTCATCAGTGTGGCTGGGTATCATCCAATCCACCAGAGACAAGCCACTGAATAGATCAAAAGGGCAGAGGAAGGACACAAGGGCAAATTCTCTTGCTCTCTCTGCCTGAGCTGAGACATCTATGTTCTTCTGCCCTCGGACACTGGCCCTCCTATTTCTTGGGCTTTCAGACTAGACCAGAATGTACACTATCAACCTCCTGATTCCCAGTCCTTGGACTGAATTCTACTACCGGCTTTCCTGGGTCTCCAGCCTGCAGGTGGCCGTTCATGGGACTTCTTGGTGTCCATAATGCTGTGATAATTCCTGTAATAAAGCTCCTCATTTCTATTTTTCTGTGGCTATCTACGTGCCTATCTGTCTAATCCTATTGGTTCTGTTTCTCTGAAGAATCTTCGTTTTACGACTGAAGAAACTACATAACATACAGATTAAGGCAGCCTGGCTCCAGAGCCCAGGCTCAACACCACCAGACCCGTCTCTTTAGATTTTTTTTTTAATGTTTTCTTTTATTTAGGGAGACACAGAATCTGAAACAGGCTCCAGGCTCTGAGCTGTCAGCACAGGGCCCGATGCAAGGCTTGAACTCACAGACCGCAAGATCATGACCTGAGCCGAAGCCGGACGCTCAACCGACTGAGCCACCCAGGCGCTCCCGGCCTCTTGGGACGGAAGACGCAGGCACCTAGAAAGTGCTAGAAGAGCTCCTGGTATCTAATGGGTGCAATTGTGTAAAGGCTCTTTGTTTTATATGTTAAAAGCTTCCCGGGATGATGTAAGTCTTCACTGGGTCACAATTTAAAGGAGCCTGTCCATGGGGCGCCTGGGTGGCGCAGTCGGTTGAGAGTCCGACTTCAGCCAGGTCACGATCTCGCGGTACGTGAGTTCGAGCCCCGCGTCAGGCTCTGGGCTGATGGTTCAGAGCCTGGAGCCTGTTTCGGATTCTGTGTCTCCCTCTCTCTCTGCCCCTCCCCCATTCATGCTCTGTCTCTCTCTGTCTCAAAAATAAATAAACTTTGAAAAAAAAATAAAAAATAAAAAAAAAATAAAGGAGCCTGTCCGTGGTTTCATGTATTTATCCATCAATCACTCATTGATTGCCCATTGTGTGTATATTGTGTGTATCCCTTGTCTTAGGACCTGGAGGGATTACAAAAGACCTAGGAACAAAGGGCAAGACACAAGGGAGTGAGTGAACAACAATGCAAGGTGGTGAATGATTGCGTTTCACAATGGATCCCACGAACACTGTGTCAGGATACAGTGAGAATTCAGCAAGGAGAGAGAGCCCTTCTGGAGGGGGCGGGCCCTGAACAGGATGTCAGTAGCCCCACGTAAAGGAGCAAAGCGGAAGGAACATTTGTTTGCTGCATGTGGGCTCACTTTGCTGGTCCCCGGGGAGCCGATGTGGTCAAGCAGCTTCTTCTCCCCCGAGGGGACAGCCTGATACCTGCCCAGGGTACTAGGAGAGCGCAGGGCGCAGGGCCCAACCTCTGCAGAGAGTGGGGAGGGCTTCCTGGAGGCGGTGACTTCCAGACAGAGGAGTTAACAGAGGGTGAAAGCAAGGGGAGGGCTGGGCAGGTAGGGGAGCTCATGCAAAGGCCAAGAAGGGTGGGCTTCAGTTAGTCAGGGCAGGTTGAGGGAGCACCTTTGATTGTGATAAAGACATTTTCATAGAGAAACGATTCACCTGAAAGGTACAGGGTCTCACCAGCTCTTTTCAGAGGGGGAACTAGACTGAAGCAGATCACAACTCCTCAGAGAGCTGTGACGTCATCCCAAACACCCCCATGTTCGTAGCCGGGGGGAAAAAAACCAGAGCTGCCCCCAGCCGCTTCTCCACCGCTGGCTCCCTAGGGGGAACAGGATGCCCAGACCCCAAGCTGCTGAGTGTGGGTTTGCAAACTCCTCCCCGGTGTAATCTGAGAGGGTCCCTCGTCCCTCGTCCCTGAAGAATAGGGCAGGGAGAGAGGGAAGAAAAAGGCAGCCCCTCCGGTCTGGAGGTGGCAGTTGTAATCAGCAAGAGAGCTTATATGTGAGGCTTGTGTTGGGCGGCAAGATGGGTGGATCCCACACCCGCCCGCCAAAGTCTCTCTAGGGGCCTTGGCCGAGTTCAGTCACATTCGCTGGGCAGGTGTCCTCAACAACACGTCACTCTCTCCAGGCTGTGTCCTCGCAGCCGCCTCTGGGAACAGGACAGGCAAGTGGAACCCACGTTCCAAGGACAGGGGAGGGAGTGAGGGGCCCTCCAGTGCTGGGGCGCTGCTCACAGGTCAGCCAGTGGTCACATCTTCTCAGTGACCTCCTCCAGCACCGCAGACAAAAGACCGCGCCAACCTAACGGCGAGGCGCCTTTGCCTTAGAAAAGAGCATCCTTCCTCCCCTGTGCCTCTCCCAGGGCTTCTGCATAAAATTTGCTTAAGAGAATTTGGCCCAAACGTACAGAGAACAGATTGGGGGTTGCTGGGGGCAGGGATGGGCTAGATGGGCGACAGGCATTAAGGAGGGCACTTGTTGGGATGAGCGCTGGGCGTCAGATGTGAGAAGTCACTGGGTTCTACTCCTGAAACCAATACCACACTGTATGCCTGTGTGTATGTATGTATTTACATAAGTAGGTAAAAATTTAAGAAAAAGAGAGAGAATTTGGCCCAATCCAGAAAGTGGCCTCTCTTTACCTACACGGCAAGTTTTCAAATGAGGTCAGATTTAGACTGAAGAAAGCCAGACCACAGTCTCGTAGAATATTCGACACCTACTGATACTCTCGCGTTTGTAGCTTTCACACACATCTGGACGTGGGAGGGAAGGAAGAGCCCTTACATGGAGGTGATTATTCTCCCCCACCAGAGCACAGGGCGGCAGGGGTGGAGGGAGAGGGGTTTCTGCCCCCACCTCTCCAGTTGGAAGCTGAGCACTGGTCCCACCACACACGCTCATCTTCTACTTGTTTTGTTCTAAGTCTCCTTCAGCGCAACAGCTTAACTGCAAGCTGGTTAAATATCTTTTTTGGAATTTGCTTGGGGCCCTACCCTTCATGTTCTCGGGGCCGTGGAGAAATGGGCCACCAGGTTCCAGAAGAGCACTCTACAGAGCTCTAAGACACAGCCTGCTGGTAAGATGAAAACTCTTCATCCCAATGATAATTTCCTTTACTGGCGGGGTGGGCATGGGGGTTGGGTGAAGCCCAGCGTGTCTAGTCTTAGAAACTCTCGGGTTTGTGGGAGACCCCGGAAGGTGTTTTCCGGATGAGGAAGTGCGTGACCAGCTGGGGAAAATGGCTGGCGAGGCTGTGGCCCAGCTGGCTTCAGACGGAAGCCTAGGGTCCCCAGCCCACGTTCATTTCCCATCTTACGATCCATCCTGGGTTGACCCGAAGAAGCAGCCACACGTGAAAATGGAGAATATTGTTGCCTGCCTTTGAAGGACCCCAAGAAGAAATCGCACTGCGATCTCCCATTAAAAAAGAAAAAAAGGAAAGAAAGAAGAATCTCCGTGATGGTTTTATCAGTTAAACTTCTCATTGGCTGTAACAGAAACCCTAAATTCACAATGGCTTCCACAACATAGGATTCGTTTCCTTTTTACTTCCCAGTCCGGAGGACAATGCCTTTCTCCCATGTGCCCTCAGGGAGCCAGGCCCCTTCCACGTCACCATTTTTCCATCCTCCCTATGTGGCCCTGGCTGTCATGGCCCGAAGGCAAGGCCTAGGACACCAGTCATCCCAGTCAGACTGGAAGAAAACTAAAAAAGAAGAGGCAACGCATAAATGCCAACTTCCCTTTATGGAAACATCCGTCCTCGAAACCGTCTGCCCTCATCTCGTTGGTCAGAACTTGGCCTGAAGTCAACACTTGGCTATAAGGGAAACTGAGAAATATAGCCTTTATTTTGGGCACCATGTGCCCAGCTGAAAGTTAGAGGGTCTATCCCTCTCTGCCATAACGATGCAGGGAAATTTGACACACATATTGATTTCCTTGTTTCGCGTTACTGTTGTCCAGGCCCGTTCTCAAAACACAGAAGCTTGAGAGGGGTCCCCTTATCTAACATTTCATTGTCCCCTGAGAGCATCAGATTTCTTCGCTTTGTGGTAAGAAAGGCAAGTCATGGGGAAAGCAGACCATCAGAAAAGTCCAGCCCAACCGGGGTCAGAGAAGTTGGCTCTGGAAGGAGCGGGGGAACACCACGGCCACAATCTGTGGCTTTGCCTTGCTGACAGGGACTGGTTCTGCTGATACCCTGCCCACCACCTTCCTTTACTTCCTGTGGCAACAGTAAACTCAATCTCAGCCAGCCTCTCTGGGCGCTTGCGGGATTTAGACAGCTGTTGCCTTATCTTAGTATGGACTGTGGTGGCACAGGGTGTGATTTGCCCAGGCTGGCACGCCAGCTGCCCGGCTAGTTTTAACTGGTCTTAGAGTGGCTCACATTTCGTTGTGAGCAAGGGCTGCTTTGCGTGCATCAGTCATTCCTCAATTTCATCAGCCTTCCAGAAGGATGGAACCTTAGAGTTTGGAAGTGTGACTGAGGTTGGCCAACACGGGACTATATACTGAGCCCACTGGGTAGCTTCTGGAAGGTCCTCAGACTCTCCCAGCTCCCTTTCTGGCCACAAGGTCTTTATATGTACTATTCCTTCTGCGTCTGGAATGTTCATCCCTCCCCTCTTGGCCAGATGACCCACTGAGCCTTCAGAAAAAGACTTCCCTGATGTCCGGGACTTGTGAGGTTATTTATTTAGACTTTAATTTCATGAGACCAGGCTTTGTCCTCCATGGCGTGCCCTGTACCTAGCACAGTGATGGGTGCATAGTACACACTCAATAAATTTAGCAGAGCTGTGAAGCACACCCCCACCCCCTGCACCCCCGCCAGCACATTTGTCTCTAACGCGAATACAACTGCACAGAATTTCACAGTATGTTGACCGTGAACCCTCTGCATCGGATTTGTCTGGTCAGGTCCTTTTAGGTGCAACTTTTTGGGATTTATCCCAGCCCTACTCAATCATTTTCTGGATAGGGCCCAAGAAGACACATGTGAACAAGCTTCCCGGGGAATTGCTAAGCACCAAAATGTTTGAGGAGCCCCACCATAGGGTGTGTGAGAAGTCTGGGGAGACAGCACAGCAGGAGTGTTATAAAGACCCCCAGGCACACAGGAATGCGCTTCTGGGGTAAGACCGTTGTATTCAAGAACGATCTCAGTAGGCTCAAATTTGGAGACTAGGCAGAGAAGACAACTTTGCCCTTGGAAATGTGAAAACAGCCCAGACAATTGGGAGACAGCGGTTAATCGAGCTTCAGTAGTCCAGGTCAGGTGGAAATAAAACAAGGAGGGTCCACAATAGTACCTTTGCACAGAGGGCTTTACGAGGTACAGGGAGGCTTGATTGTCGGTGGTAACTTGCTATATTTAAAAAAAAAATTTTTTTTTAACGTTTTATTTATTTTTGAGACAGGGAGAGACAGAGCATGAACGGGGGAGGGGCAGAGAGAGAGGGAGACACAGAATCCGAAGCAGGCTCCAGGCTCTGAGCCATCAGCCCAGAGCCCGACGCGGGGCTCAAACTCACGGACCGCGAGATCGTGACCTGAGCCGAAGTCGGACGCTTAAGCGACTGAACCACCCAGGCACCCCGGTAACTTGCTATGTTGATCCCCTTCCCCCAGCCCCCCAGCCCCAGGTGTAGTTGGCGACTTCACTTCCTGGCTGGGCCTTTGGAATCACGAGCTTGGGTCTGATTTCAAGCCTCCAGACTTAATACGGCACATATCCCCCTATTAAAGATCTCCAAACCCGTGAGCCGATACACTTAAATCCTTGTTTTCTTTCTAAAAAACCTGGAAGTTGAACATCAGCCACACTCGCTGAGATCTAAACATGCAATTCAACCAATGACGGGAAGGCCCTTCCAGCAAGAGTTCTACTGAGTAGGTTTCGATGCTCTTTCTTGCCCGTTCGGCTGCTCTTTTGCTTTGCAGATTTCCTTTTCCTCTTTTAAATGCTCTTCTCCTCTCTCCACCCTTGACGGTAGGTTCATATAGTTTTTAAGGTTCGTCGATTCTTGGCCTTCCCAGGATTTGTTTCCTTTCTCTCATTGCTCCAGGACCCATGTCCTTTATAAAATATTTACCCCAGGTCTTGGACGATCACTGTCATTTCTCTTAAGAAAATTAATCATTATAGGGCGGCTAGTTGGCTCAGTTGGCTAAGTGACCGACTTCGGCTCAGGTCATGATATCCTGGTTCATGAATTCGAGCCCTGCATCGGGCTCTGTGCTGACAGCTCAGAGCCTGGAGCCTGCCTTGGATTCTGTATCTCCCTCTCTTCCTGCCCCTCCTCCACTTGTGGTCTGTCTCTCTCTGTCTCTCAAAAATGAGTAAACGTTAAAAAATTCTAATAAATCAATCAATCATTATATTGTCTCATCAAATACCCAAATCCTACATATGCATTTTATTAGATTTTTAAAATCTCTTTTTACAGGAAGCTCTACACCCAACATGGGACTTGAACTCACAATCCTGAGATCAAGCCTTGCATGCTTGACCAACTGAGCTGGCCAGGTGCCCCCAAATCCTATATAGCAATAGCTCCAATACCAAGAAATAAAACAAACCTATGAAAACCCAGCACAAATTGATATATGAGTTGAGATCATCAATAAGGATAAAAAGTTTAAACCATAAACCATATGACAAAAATTACTGTCCCAAAGAGGACCCCCAGTGTAGGAGCTGGAGGGCAGCCAGGGAGAAGTGGCTATGCTTGCATTATAAGCTCTTGAAAGCAGGGACGCAGTCTTACCTCGATTTCTCTACCTTTCCCAGCCAGTGCCTGGCTCACAGAGGTTTCAAGAAATACTTATCGAATAACTGATTGGAGGAAGGAAAGGTCTCCAGTGTTCAGCAGGGACTTGCTAGTTAATGTCTGAGCCATTAGTACAGAGCCCGACGCAGGGGCTCAAACCCCTGAACCGTGAGATCATGACCTGAGCCGAAGTCGGACACCCAACCAACTGAACCCCCGGGCACACCCCAATGACATCTGTTTTACTGTCTTCGTGGGAGGTAGAGATAATGAAAGTGAAGGGCTTAGAACAGAATAGAAATTCAGTAAGTGGTAACTTGCTCCCCTTGAACGTAAGCACCACGGGGGGCTGGCATTTCTGTCTGCTTTGCCACAGGCTCCTAGGGCCTGAAACAAAAGAAGCACTTAGTAACATTTGTTGAATAAAGGATGCATTTATTTACCTACCAAGCCACTGACTGGAAAGGCATCCTTGTCTTCCGGGCGTTTTTGTCTCTTGTTTTTGTTTTTGTCTGACACAGAGAGAGAGCAGGAGCAGAGAAGGGGCAGAGGCAGAGGTAGAGAACCCCAAGAAGGCTCCGTGCTCAGTGTGGATCCCAAGTGGGGCTCCATCCCACCACCCTGGGATCTTGACCCAAGCAGAAACCAAGAGTCAGACGCTCAACCCACTGAGCCACCGAGGCGCCCCCATCCTCGTCTTTTGACATACGAAAATGGTGGGGCGCTTAGTGTTTCTATCAGTATCTGGCTTTAGGATTTTGTGACAGACGCTAGGGACACTTGTATTCTTGCTATACAACGCGGGGGACAGCAGGTAGATACCGTGTCCGACATGTAAATTCTCAGGCCCCACCACAGACCTGCAGGACGAGTTCTGGAGTGGGAGCCAGTAACCCGCGTGAACGAACCCTTCACGGATTGTGACACCCGCCGGAGCCCGAGGCCCGGAATCGCTGGGGTGTGCACGGCCCTCCTGGGCTGTGACCACCGATGAGCCGGCCACCTGATGCCTAAGAACAGTTGACTTGCTAGAAAGCCTCGCCCACTGGCGATTTTCGGGTACGACGCTAGTCCTCGGGTGGAGGACTTTCAGGAACCAAACTGAGCGGCAGGTCGTGAGTTCACGTGCTTATTCAGCTCCCTGGCCTCACCGGGGGACGTACTGCCCACACTGCTGTTTCCATCTCGACGCCCGATACAGATGCGTGTTTGGGCACCCCCCCCCCAAATTCATACGTTGAGGCCCTACCCGCCCCCCGCCTCCCCCCCCCCCACCAGTGTGGTGGCATTAGCAGGTGGAGTCTTTGGGGATGATTAGGGTTAGAGGAGGTCATCAGGGTGAAGACACCTGCTCCCGTCCAGCCACGTGGAGACACGAGAGTGTAAGCCGCCAAGAGGCCCTCCCCAGTTCCCCACCACGCTGGCGCCCTCCTCTCGGACGTCCCGCCTCCAGGACGGGGAGCAGCTAAGTGGCTCTTGTGTCAGCCACCCGGTCCACGGGACTTTGTGATAGCAGCCCGAGCTGATTAGGACCACATCCTCCCAGCCGGCCGTGGCAGAGCGGACCAGGGTGGCACGGACCCAGGGAAGCTCGGTCTGCAGGCCAGCGCTCAGCCCTCAGCTCTTGTGTTCACAAGGATGCAAGCCGAGCCACTGTCAGAGACCCAAAAATAAAGTGGCTCAAAAAAGGAGCAGTGTTTCTTTCTCCTGTAGGAGCCTGGAGACGAACGGTCCAGGCTGGCAAGGTGGTTCTGCTGTTTGGCGTTATCTAGGGACCCCCCCCCCCCCGCCATTCCTCCTTTGTGTCATCCTGGCATTCTCTGGACTGTTGTCCTTCTTTGCCTGACTATGGCTGAGTTGACACCATGTCTGCACTCTGTCTTGCCGCAAGGAGAAAATCCAGGACAGGTGGTTTGACTTTAAGAAGACGATGCCAGATTTATATATCTCACTTCCATTTATACCCGGCTCCCCACACTGTCATACCCAGCTGCGAGGCGGGCTGGGAACGGCAGCCGACAAGTGCACCATGGGCTCACACACGGCACAGAGGGCTGGAGGAGGAGGAGGAGGAGGAGGAGGAGGGGGAGAAGGAGGGGGAGGAGGAGGGAGAGGGAGGAGGAAGGAGGAGGAGGAAGGAGGAGGTAGGAGAGGAAGAGGAAGAAAAGGAGGAAGAAGGAGAAGGAGGGTGAGGAGGAAGGAGGAGGAGGAGGAAGGAGAAGGAGGAAGGAGGAGGCAGGAGGAGGAAGAGGAAGAGGAGGGAGGAGAAGGAGGAGGAAGGAGAAGGAGCAGGAGGGAGAAGGAGGGAGAGGAGGGAGAAGGAGGAGGAAGAGAAGGAGGAGGAAGGAGAAGGAGGAGGAAGGAGAAGGAGGAGGAAGGAGAAGGAGGAGGAAGGAGGAGGAGGAAGGAGAAGGAGGAGGAGGAAGGAGAGGGAGGAGGAGGGAGAAGGAGGAGGAAGGGACACAGCAGCCTCTGCCCCAGTCCTCGACAGCTTTCAGTTCCACTCCCTCTGGGGCCGGCTGCCCCACGCAGCCCCAGCCCTGGATTCCCAGGAGAGTTCTGTATCTTTAGATGAAAACCCCCTTCTCTTGAACTAGCTCGAGTGAGAAACCATTCTTTGTTACCAAAGGCTCCGGATTAGAACAGCGTACCTTAAATTCCCTGGCGAAGTACGTTGGAGGTAAGCGTAATGTGACCAGGGGTGGGCTCGGAGCAAGCACCGAACCCAGGCGCGGCCGCGCAGTTGTGACCACACCAACGGCCGTCCGGCGAGATGAGCTGGAACTGGCCCCGAGTGGGAGTCCTGAGCCATCCGGCTCGGCCTTTGCTGCCTCCGTGCAGAGCCCCGAGCCCAGGCACGGCCGTGAAGTGTACTCACTGGGCTTTGGCAGCTGTCCGCGTCTTTCTGCATCTTTGCCCGTGGGATCTGGGCCGTCAGAATTCCTCATCCCGTGCGCGTTCCCCTCGGCTGTGCCGTGCACTTGCCCGCGGGCTCCTTACGCGCGAACCTCCAGAGAGGGGGGACTTTTAGGCCCATTTGGCTGTTAGCCTGGGCTGTTAGCCCCTTCCTTTAGTTTTCCTCCCTCATTTAGAAGGGCTCGTGGGTCTGCGACTAAGGGCTTTCACTTCCCGGAAGAACACGCGGAACTTTTGGGTCTCTCCTCTGTCAACCTTGTTTCCTTCTTCTCCTGCCTTTAAGGGTACCGTTGGCCCCGCAGTGCACCTGCCTGGATCAAATAAAGCACCAGGAATGTATAGGGGTGTGTCCAGGGTGAGGGGAATCAGGAGAACCCTCAATGAGATTTCACACATTCCAAGTTGAATACTAAGTCAGTCTCAGACTCAACCGGCTCAACACCTGTCTTTCGTCGTAACTACCCTGGTGTTCCTGGCTCTGCCTTGGGGTCATTTGTCCTTCCACCCTTCCACGAGACGCAAGGGGAGGGGGGCATTACAGTCTGCGACCTTCTGTTCATGGCAGGCTTTCTGAAAGGAATGGAGAGGGGAGGGGTGGGGGTAGGCTCAGCAGTAGACGGAGGGACAACATGCGCCAGGCACTGCTAGAAGTTTTTAGTCCTCGAAGACCCTGGACAGGAATTAATATTTCAACCCATGAAAAAAATTGAGGCTTCAAAAGATCATTTGCCCAGATCACTGCTAACTGACAAACGGTGGAGGCAGAATCTCAAGGTTTGTCTGTTTAAAAAAAAAAAAAAATTTTTTTTTACGTTTATTTATTTTTGAGAGACAGTATGAGCGGGGGTGGAGCAGAGAGAGAGAGAAACACAGAATCGGAAGCAGCCTCCAGGCTCTGGGCTGTCAGCACGAGCCTGACGTGGGGCTCAAACCCACGAACCGTGAGATCATGACCCGAGCCGAAGTCAGACGCTCAACCGAATGAGCCACTCAGGTGCCCCAAGATTTGTCTGATATTTAAATCCTGTGCTCCAAATTGGCTTCACCACATTTACGCCGAGGCTTCCATTAATAGTTGTATGTTGGCAACAAGGAAAGGAGTGAGGCCCATTTTAATCGCACACTTTATTGGTGGACAGAGAGTGGGGGAGAATGGGAACCACGGAGAATGAACTCGGTCATTGATCTCGAGGAGCTATGTTCTGCCACAGCCTTATTATTCGACTCTGGGAGAATCCACTCTCTCTCCTGTGACTTAGTTTTACTGCCAGATTAAAAAAAAACATATATATATATTCCTAGTGTTTGAAGGGCTCAGTCAACATCGAGGTGAATGACCATATAAAAACTCTAGCAGGTAGGATCACATATGAATATAAATGATAGATTTTATAAATTTTTTTTTTCAACGTTTATTTATTTTTGGAACAGAGAGAGACAGAGCATGAATGGGGGAGCGGCAGAGAGAGAGGGAGACACAGAATCGGAAGCGGGCTCCAGTCTCCGAGCCATCAGCCCAGAGCCTGATGCGGGGCTCGAACTCACGGACCGCGAGATCGTGACCTGGCTGAAGTCGCACGCTTAACCGACTGCGCCACCCAGGCGCCCCTAAATGATAGATTTTAAATACCCCATTTGAAAGCATTCCATACAGAGTGATTAAAAAAAATTTTTTTTAATGCTTATTTATTTCTGAGAGAGAGAGAGGGAGACAGAGCATGAGTGGGGGGAGGAGCAGAGAGAGAGAGACAGGATCCGAAGCAGGTTCCAGGCTCTGAGCTGTCAGCACACAGCCGGATACGGGGCTCGAACTGGTGAACTGCGAGATCATGGCCTGAGCCGAAGTCGGATGCCCGACCGACTGAGCCACCCAGGCGCCCCCGTGCAGAGCGATTTTAATTTCGTGTTGCTATTGCACTAGACTTAAGTTTCTTAAAGGTAGGCCCCTCGTCTTTGTCAAGGAATCCTCAGATGCTAGAACTGAAAGGGACTTTAGACATTGTAAAAAGAATCTGTTTCCTAGACAGGGCCTAGCGCCTTGTCTCGTATTCAGCAGGAGATTATTCAATAGCAGTTGAGCAAATGGCGAATGTCTTTATGTGCTTTGTAATCTGACCTCACCTCCGCCCCGGTGCACAAGGACACAAGAACACCCTGAACCTCTGAGCACATTTTATGCAATCATTAATTGCTCCACGTGGAGTTTCACCGTTTTATGAGCTTTTTCCTCCTGAAATGACCTTCACGACAGCTTAGGTGTAGCTTACGAGACGGATCCAGCGTCCCCCAAGCAGCCTGCGGAATTCAGCCCTGATTCAGCCTCTCTTGGACTGCCTGAGGCCCGCCGCGATGACCAAAGCAGCACCTGGTTAACGCCGTGAACCTGGCTCTGCTTACTTCATCGGCCTGAGCTTCTCTGGCGGCGCCGGGGGCCAGATCGGTGACCCCACCGCCGGCCCGGCTCGGTGGGTGGGCAACCCGTGCAGTCACCGAGGTCAGCCGTGGCCCCCTTGAGATTCTTAGTAAGTTTCAGAAGAGCCGCTCTGCACCTTCGGTTTGCAGCGGTCTCTGTAATGATGTAACTGCCCTGCTTGGCTCCCTGGGTGCGCCCCTGCGGTTTCTCTCCCCCACAGAGAGCTCCCCGCTCCCCTGCTCAAAGGCAGGGTTACCCCCTGCCCCACCTCGGGAGGAATCTGAAATCTACCTGGCCTTTAGAACAAACTTGTAAATGTACTATTCAAAATAGTCTGCTTTCTTCATGCACGTTGCGAAAGTACTGAAATGGAATGAACCCCGGGTTAATCATTGACCGGCGCCAGCCACTAGGCTGTGGGTTCACATACTTATTTCTTTTGACCATCACCTCAGACCCACGAGGTAAGGGCTGCTATTCTGATTTTACACACGGGAGTCTTGAGGCTCAGGGCGTTTGGCGAGTGGCAGGGCCCAGGCACTGAATTCTTTGGTTGGTTTGACTGCAAAGCTCATTCTGATTTCCTTGCTTTTGCTCATCTGAGGCCTGGAAAACTGCCCTCGAGCTCATAGCTTTGCCTCCAAACACTCCATGACCTTTCCCACGGCTTTCACTCCTTCCTTCTTGCACGGGACCTTTCGCAGTTGTTTGGTTAACAATTCGGTCGCGTTACCCTCCCATATCAGGCTTTGAGCTGTAGAGCAACTTTCCCAGGACCGCGCGTGAAATCAGAACTGAAGTAACATCATTGCCTCACTGATGGGGATGGGGGTGGGGTGGGGGGCAGAAAGCAAACGCTGGGACCTGGGTCCAAGCCAACACTTGTGGCATTTGTCTTACCCAGTGGCACGTCCAGCTGCGTCATAGAAGGTGGCGGCCACGTACTCGTCTTTCTTCACAAACCTCTGTCCAGACCCTGCTGTGTGCCGGGTACCGTACGAGGCCTTGCAAAGGCCATAATGAAAAAGGCATAGCTCCTGCTTTCCAGAAGGCCACAGACTGGCAGAAAGGCTCTCTTAACCTCAACGTTTTGCTAGCCATGGTTCTGAAGCTGAGGACTCAATCAGGACTCAGAGCAAATTAGGAAATGGAGGTGATGTTATTTCTGAAGCTCATTGGAATTCCTGCTTGCCCGAACCTTGTTATCGATTAGGGTCCTTGGTTGGGTGTCATCACCGGCATCCTTGGATTCGTAGCTGACCCTGGCCAATTTTGCATGACCCTCTACCTTAGCAGATAGAAGTACCATTTTTCAAGATTGACATGAAAAAAAACCCAAAAAACCCAAACAAGTTCCGCCCAGGGTCCCCACCCCCTACCTGGCCGCAGCGCTTTGTAAAATCACTGATTGTTTTAACACCCTCGAGAAGCCAGCAGGGCAAGAAGGCCAGAATTATGCCCAGCCAACACAGGAATGGAGCACAGCTCTCTGGGAGTGTTTCCATGGTAACAGTGATAACAGCTTATATTTATAGACCTTCTATCTCCAAGGAGCTCAAAGCACTTCAGACGCATTATCTTCTGCAGAAGAGAGAGAGAGAAGGACAGAGGGACGGAGAGAGGGAGGAAGGGAGAATGAGAGGAAGAAGGAGGAGGAGAAGGAAGGGAGAGAGGGAGGGAGAGAGGGAGGAAGGGAAGCAGGGAGGGAGGGAGAGCATGAGCGGGAGACGGCAGAGGCGGGACAGAAGGACCGGGCGTGCTATTATACGCATCTCACAGATGGCACAGAATGGGGGCCTCAGTGACCCAAGGTGGCATGGGGAACCAGTGGCAGATGGTGGACTGGATGGACTGGAGGGACCCCTGGAGCCCTCACTGCTGGCCTCGGGCAGATGTTAGGGCTGAGCTGCCGAGTCCTAGCATCTAGCTCTGCTCAGTGTCATCCGGGTGATCAGATAACTCCAGGGACGTCAGAGGCAGTTTGGCTCAACTATTGTTGACATGAAACACAGGGGCGATTCTTCTATGGAGATTTGAAGATAATGTTCAGGGCCCTCATGGCCACATAGTCACCAGACAATCCCAGACGGTATTCCCAGGAACGAGAGGCTTCGATGTTCTGATAACCTCAGACAAAAAGGACGGCACACACATATAGAGGGTCTACACCCATTGATGGAAGTGGTTCTTTAAACCCATTTCACAGTGCCCCTAGGACCGTCGGAGGGAAAGCATCTCGAACCATCCGCCCTGAGACACACACCTGTCCCATTAGATGTGAAAGGTGGGGTAGATTTATTTGAAGGCTACAGCCTGGGAACTTGAAAATGAGTTCTGTGAATCCCCGATCTGCCATTTTTTTTTTTTTTTTCTCTTTTTGGTGTTGTTTACAGAACACTTTGTATGGGTAAAGCCACAGCCTCTGTAGAGGCGTAAACCCCGAGGTGGGTCGCAGCGATCTCGAACTCCTTCATCCGGGAGTCATTTCCTTCCTCATTCTTTTTTAGTCGGAGTTTACCGACCCTGGTCCCAGCGTCTCACCCTCCTAGACCTTCTGTCCCTCTGCCCCCCACCCGCCAACCTCTTCACTCCCCATTTGGTCTTTAGAAAATAGGATCTATCTTCTCTTTTGCAAAGACCTGTGATCTGCAGAAGATTCAGCCAACACTTGGCAGCCCTGAGAGGTAAGGTCTATCCCCTGTGGGTCCTCAGGGTCCTTCCCGAACAATCATGCTGGTTCCTACATCGCTTCTTGTCCACCTTCACGGGCTTCAGGGGCCCCCCCTGGGTTAAGGGGTTGTAGTTTGGTAACTCGAGTGGTTGAGCCTCAGGAAGGTTTAAAATGTTTGATTTACAGGGGTGTCCGGGTGGCCCTTCGGGCCCCTAGCTTTGTGCCATAGGCACTCGGTATTTGTAAATGAGTGACAGTTGTGTGACTCCACCCTCCTTCCCTCCCTCTGTCCTCACACCTTTTTCTTGGCTCCCTATTCGTCTCCTTGAGGGTCCCGCGCGTCCTGGCCCCTCCGGCTGGTTGCCATGTAGCATTTTATCTTTCCCCGTCCCAGCCCTTAACCACACAGCAGGGCGTTTGCTTATGCTCACAAGTTCCTGGACGTCTTCTGTCTAGTGTCTGTTGTATGTAGAAAACAGTATTTTGAAGGTTTACGCTTTGGGTTAAAAAATAATATTCTACTTATTAAAGTTAAAATTAGAAAAATATAGTTTATTTTTGTTCAGCTTACAGATGTAATTGTTTTATTTCTTAGTCTAACAGAGCTTAGCAATCATTCCTAAAGGGCCTACGAATGAAGTGCGGTAATTACCTCTTAACATGCTGAGCCGTAATTCCAAATTTTATGTACACATTCATATACGCATGTACATATATACAGCACACACACGTATATATGCATATCTATTTGAATTATCAGACAAAGCTTTCCGGAGTACTTTCATACTTACATACATTTGAGCCCTTAAATTTATAAATACAAGGTTGCAGAGTTGTCTTATATGTTCCAATAAATTTAGTAAGAATTCAACTTAAAATCGTAAAACTCCGCATTCGTTACTCAATTGTATTTTAAAGTGGCATTATGAGGCGACCATTCTAATTTGCCCAATTCTCTTAAAAATTACAAATACACAAAACAGTAAATATATACGATTTTCTCTTTAACATGGGCTATAAAATTCTATGGTTTGGCTCTCTCACGTCTTTCCAGGCTTCATTCTCAATCTTCCTGATGTTAAGAAACACATACCTGGGGCACCTGGTTGGTCACCCGGGTCGGTCTCTGGATGTTGGCTTGGGTTCGTGAGTTCGAACCCCGCATTGGGCTCTGCACTTGACAGTGTGGAGCCTGCCTGGGATTCTCTCTCTCCCTCTCTCCGCCCCTCCCATAAATATTAAAAAAAAGAACAAGAAGAAGAAGGAGAAAGAAACACATATTCTATCTAAAGGAAGACATTTGCCACACAGCTTACGAGCAGAGTTTTGGCCAGGACGTTGGTTTGCTCACCGTTGAAGGGACTTTTTGAACGGGTAGGAGTTGGAGACTTTCACACTAAAAAGGGGGCTCTCCCAGGTCTCCCGGCACTTTGCCTAACTCTTTGTGCCCTCAAGGAGGTCTGAAGCCCCTGTTCTTGTTGACTGGGTTTTGCCTTTCCTTGGAGCCTTAAAATTGGGAAATATATTCACAAGTAATGCAAACTTGATGGGATGTTAAGGTTTGTACACTTTATCTTCTTGCTGGTAACAAATCCTAAACACTAGATAACTAAATACGGAAGAACTTAATACGAAAAATAAATAGCAGACAGATTTGATCTCGATGGGGTTCTCAGTTCCTTCACAGTCTCTGTGTCGTACCACCCTTAAGGTTATTCATTTGATATCCTGTTGAACTTCGTTTGCCTTGTCCCAACTCTCGAGGTCATTCGCTGCCCCCCTCCCCACCCGGCTCCTTGCGTCCTCCATTAGGCGGTGAGCTCTCTCAGGGTAGGACAAGCCGTGAGCCCAGAAGTCAGCACATTGGTCGGCACGGAGCAGACAAACGTCATCTGACCCTCCGGCTACAGGCCGGCAGGGAGACACCTGTAGCTGAACCCAGGGGTGGTTTTGGCCCATTGCACGGAGACAGACGGTGCGCTGTGGGCAAGGAGGTGTTAGAGAGGACTTAGGAGGGGCTTGGGCTGGCTCGTGTTGGGGTGATTTGGGGTGGGGCTTCGGGAAGCCGACTTTGCTATGAATCGGATGCTGCCAGAGAGCAGAGATCACCGTGATGGGGAGGTTGGCGGGAGGAAGGCGAGAGACGCGATCGGGACAGAAACGGCGGTCATTCCTGCTAGTCAGGAAGGGGATGTTGGCTCGTTTGGGGGTTTCGACAAGGCCCGCGTTCTTGTCTGTTCAGACACATCACGGAGCCCTCTTGTCTGGAACTCGCTTCATCGCCGTCACGGGGTGGCCTGTTCCGCTCTCGGGTGAAATTGTTTCTGTTCCACGGAAACACCGAGACCTGGCCACGAGTGCCGGGCCAGCTGGCAGTGGCAGCAAGGGGTAGCCGTGGTGGGAGGCTGGCTCCCGTGTGGACTCCAGGACAACCCTAGGTGGCCGAAGGGCCGGATCCCATCCTCCTGCTCCGCCCTCGCTGGGCCTCGGGGCGTAGCTTATCCGGGGGGCCTCGGTTCCTGGTTCCTCTGCCTCCTCCTCTCACCATCTCTGTCGGTAACTGGTACCTTTCAGTGTAGCAACACTGTCCTTGGAGTCTGGAGAGCAAATCAGAGGTGCTCAGGGGCGCAAGGCCGGCTGGCCAGCGGGCGTTCCCTCCCCTCGCGCGGGCGCTCGCCCGTCCTCCTCCAGCCCAGAACTTCCACCCTGGCTGGTGGAGTCAGTCAAGCTGGCACGGACCAGGCTCTCAGCCCCCTGCGGCTTACTTGCCAAAAATATTTCTGCAACTGGAATGCAATTTGGAAAATGTCTTACAAACAGAGTATCTTGGAGAATATTTTAACTTCCCTGATCAAGGTATGATGCACTACTCTTCCGGATAGTATAGCTCTCCCAGTGCTTAGAGGTGGAGATCCTGGTTCACCCCGGTCCCTGACATCACCCCGGTCCCTTCAGTTGGACACCTTTCAAACGGAATTTGACGGGATCCCAAACATAACACGCTTAGAGTGCACAGAAATGCTTAAGAGCCTGGCTCAGAGAACTTTGACTAGGGGGGAAAGAAAAGTCCAGAGATGAGTCTGTCCCACTATCCTACTCTCACTAGCCATGCAGAATCACTTTGATAAAGGCAACTTTTGGAGAACTACTCAAACATTTAGAAGATGAGAGTATACATATTTATATGCATATAAATATATATGCACGGCTCACATACCCACACATATACAACATATATAATATATAACATATATATCATATATAACACATATATCATATAGATCATGTATATATGATACACACACATCATACGATATATATACATCTTCTTCCTCATTTGACTGATGCTGTGATTGTGTTAGCAATAACGATGACCTTCCTTGGCAAATGCTTATTAAACCGACAGAATGAAGAAGGCCTTGATTACTCCTTGGTTTTTAAATTAAATTGCAGGGTATCTTTAATCAATCAAACCTACCAATGAACCAACAAGCGCCTTTCCTGAGAGGAACTGTCAAATGAACAAGTAAATGGCTGGAAGTGGAAAATAGGCAAAATGTAGTGGTTTATTTATTGTTGATGGACACTGACCTCTTTATAGACTTCAGTTTTAGCTTTTATGAATATGTCAAGGGCAAAATACAGAATCCAAGTATGCAATAAGATCCTTGTGTAATGGGGCATTCACTGTTCTGAGAGCTGAGAGACCTGACTTCTAGTATCATCTTAGTTGTTAAACGTTGACCTTAAGCAAACGCGCAAACAAAAATGTCTGGATCTCGGTTTTTGGAAGATCAGAGGAATTACACCAACAGGTTTAGTAGGTTGCTTACATCTTAAATATTCCAGATTTTACAGGGATACATGCATTTAGTCAATTATTTAATACAGGAAGCTCACAAGAAATAATAACTCTTATCATTAGTGCATGCTGCCACCAGGTGAGGGTAATGTTTTGCCCATAAGATCGTGTGCTCCAAATTGTAGGCTTTTGCCATACCTGTGTTGTATCTGGGCATGCCGTATCTATATCATATCTGAAACATATGTAATACTCTCACCTTTTGCCTCCTTTAAAACAAATATTTGTTTAAACATTAAGCTTAGCCATTATCACGTACTTGCTGGCCCGCGTCTCGGTCTGCTCATGATCTGATTTTATCTATCGCCTATAAATGCTTCTTGGCCTGGAAGCTTGGGCTGGGCTCCTGGTAGGAATAATATAGTACATATCTGGGCCACTAAGATCCTGAAAAAGAAAAAAAAAAAAAAAACTTTGTCCAACCAGAAAAAAGTCATTTCCCTATTTCTCCTCAGGACGGGGGGAAAACAAAAATGCCTGGATCTCAGTTTTTGTAAAATTAGGGGAATTACACTAACAGGTTTAGTAGGTTGCTTACATCTTAAATATTCCAGATTTTACAGGGATAAATGCATTTAGTCAATTATTTAACACAGGAAGCTCACAAGAAATAATAACTCTTATCATTAGTGCATGCTGCTACCAGGTGAGGGTAATGTTTTGCCCATAAGATTGCCCGTAAGATTTATGCTTTGCATAAAGATCCTAGATATTAACAGCTTAATTATATGCCTACCAAAAATGTAAACATTATAGCAAGCATTTTTGATAAAGAAATTTTAGGTCGTTTTCTTGGTGAGCATCTTTTACTTTAAAAACCTGCATAGGAAGTGAATTATTTTAACAATAGCCTATCTGAAAAGACTTGTTTATTTTTATTATTGGGTACCGTATGTTAAATAAAACAAAAACACAAATTCACAGGGTTTTTCAAACTCTTTTATACAAAGAGTTTCGGGAAAGGAGGCCCTTCTCATGAGCTTGGTTTCGGTGCCCAAAGCTTAATCCCGTGACCTTCAGTAGCAAGATCATACCCACAACATGTGGCAGCTGGAGACAAAGAAGGAAGGACATTAGGAAACATTCGGAGGACAGAATGTCTGGCATTAAAACCTCCCATTAGCACCAGAGCCTGCCTTAGGCACACAGATCTACTGTATTGACTTTGGCAGTGCGTCTACCTTGTCATGCCAATAAAGTTAACCGAGGTTGAAAATTGATTGATAACACAACCCAGTTCTGTCTGTCTCTCCTTTCCCTTGGTCTGCGATTTGGCTTAGCTGAATGTGGCAGAACCCCCTCTTTCCGTCCCCGTGTTCTTCCTCCTCTCTGGGTCAGGACCTGGGTAGCCCCTTCCTGCGGGAGAGGCAGGCTGCCTCAGGAAATCGTCTTTCCTGGCCTCCTCCTACATCTACAGGCACTTGATGTCTGTTTAAGGAAAATTAAGCTGCTGTGTACTCTGCGAAGTGTATTCAATGGTGTTCTGTCTACAGACGTATGTGTGCCTAGTTAATCCATTTAGGCAGAAAAAAAAAAAATAACATGACTCTAGCTAAAATAGTCTCAGCAACATGAGAAATGCTTTAGCACCTGCTCCACAGCTCACGGGGCATCCTTCTGACCTTGCAGAAGCTTCTGGACCTTGCAGAAGAGGTGTGCCCCCGGGAACTGTGGATGGAAAAGAGACTGGAGGGGCGAGAGTGCCTGCGAGGTCTCAATCTGAAAGGACAGGAAGGGGAAGGAAGGAGCTACTTAGAAACTACAGGCTGTTAGATCTGCAGAGCTCTCTGGTGCTTTCTAGTAGAACCTCCTCATATTGTCGGCAAAGAGGCACAGTCCCCAAAGGGTAGTCGTCTGCCCAAAGACACGTGGCTGATTTCAGTGACGAAGCCAACTTGGAATCCCGGGTTTCCTGACTCCTAGTCTGGTAGTGTTTTGCTTACACCACACTGTCTGTTTTACTTGTGAGAGCTACTGGCACTTCTGGGAGACAACGGGCTCTAATCGCAACCTCACCACTGATGTTGGACATGACTTTGGGTGAGTCACTCTCTCGGAGCCTGTTTCGCTCTTTCTTTCAGCTGGGACAGCGCCGGGCCAAGGTGACGCACAGCTACAGCTCAAGCATTCTGGAGATAGGTGCACTCTAGATGTTTTTATTCTGTGTGTTTCAAGGAGTGTTCCGAGCGGTCGATTGTACCCACACGTGTCTGCTTTCTTTGTTTTTCTCTACCTGGAGATTGCTCGGTCTCCTGATCAGAGCGTGTTAGAAGCAGACTACATCTGACTGCTCCTGTATACGAGTTTCGCTTATTCCAGAGATCAACCAAATTCTGCTAGCCCGTGAATCCTTCCCTTTGAGGCTGCCCCCAGAATGGCTGAGAAAGTGATTGCCCCCGGCAAGTCGAGACAGTGAAAACACAACACACAGCTAGGGCTCTCTTAGAATGACCGCCCTTAACAATTTGACCGGGACATTACAAGAGAATAATGACTTGGGCGTTTTTGGCTTTGAGCGAATCTAAAAGTTGAAATGACGTGAACTTCTAAAACGGACACACGAGGCGATAGCTACTCACGTTATTAAACGATTCTTTGTGCTTCTTGCAGACTTTTCTGCCATTAGCATAATGGAGAACGCAGCTCGATTTGTACACATCTATCGCGCAAAGTAGTTGACCCCAGATACGCAGAACGCGTTCAGAACCTCGTCTTTGCCACACACGCGCTACAGTCCCAACAATCCCTGTCTTCTCCCGTTATTGACTCATATTAAAGACGTTGAGGGGCGCCTGGGTGGCGCAGTCGGTTGAGCGTCCGACTTCAGCCAGGTCACGATCTCGCGGTCCGTGAGTTCGAGCCCCGCGTCAGGCTCTGGGCTGATGGCTCAGAGCCTGGAGCCTGTTTCCGATTCTGTGTCTCCCTCTCTCTCTGCCCCTGCCCCGTTCATGCTCTGTCTCTCTTTGTCTCCAAAATAAATAAACGTTGAAACAAAAAATTAAAAAAAAAAAAAAAGACGTTGAAAAGTGAAAAAATAACGTACGTCTTCTCTACAAGGCACATAGAGCTATTAGGACAGAATAGAAGGTTACCTGCGGTAAGTTTCTAGGAATTGCTTGGTCGGAGGCCATTCTTACTTTAAGGCTGTTGATGTACATCTTCAAACTGCCCTGAAGAAAAGTGGTACCCCCCACCCCGCCATCTGTGAGTTATTTTTTCCCCTGCCCTCCCACAACAGCCATGCCCATTATACTTTAAGATACTAATTTTTAGAACAGTTTTAGGTTCACAGCAAAATTAAGAGGAAGGTACAAAGATTTTCCCACACCCAGTCTGCCCCCACACCTGCACACCCCCTTGCCCCGCAGAGTGCTACGCTTGTTACAACTAGTGAAACCGTATTGGTACAACCTAACCACTCAAAGTCCATCGTTTACATCAGGGTTCACTTTGGGTATTGGACGTACTATGGGTTTGGACAGATAGATGGTGGCATGCATTCGTCATTATGGCATCGTACAGAGTACTGTGACTGCCCTAAAAGTCCTCTGCGTCGTGCCTGTTGGTCCCTGCTGTCACCTCCTTTCCCCAGCCGAATCTTGCCAATCATGGGTGTCTTCACTGTCTCCAGAGTTTCTCCTTTTCCAGAAGGTCATATATCTGAAGTCACACCGTATGAAGCCTTTTCAGATTGGCTTCTTTCAACTCGGCAATAATAGGCATTTAAGATTTTTCTATGCCTTTCCATAGCTTAGTAGTTTGTTTCTTTTCAGCACCGAATAATATTCCATTGTCTGGATGTCGCACGGTTTATTTATCCATTCACCGACCGAAGGGAAGGGCATCTTGGTTTGTTTCCAAACCTTGGCAATTATGAATAAAGCTGCCGTAAACTCTACGTGCAGGTTTTTGCGTGGATATAAGTTTTTGATTCCTTTGGGTAAATGAGGTAAAAGTGTGTTTAGCTTTGTAAGCAATTTTCAAACTGCCTTCGATAGTAGCTGTGTTATTTTGTATTCCCACCGGCAATGAATGAGAGTGTCTGTTTTTTCACATCTTCGCCAGCATTTGGTATTGTCGGTGTTCTGGATTTCGGCCATTCCGATAGGGATGGGGTGGTATCGCGTTGTTATTTTAATTTGTATTTTCATTGTGAGAGACGACGTGGAGTTTATTTTCACACACCCTAATTGCCATCTGTATATCTTTTTTGGTGAGGTGCCTGCTAAGACTTGGCCCATTGTCCTATTTGGGTCGTTTGGGGGGTTTCTTCTTGTTGTTGAGTTTTAAACGTTCTCTGCGTATTTTACATACTAGCTCTTTGTCATATGTGCCTTTCGTAAATATTTTCTCTCAGCCTGTTGCTTGTCTTCTTGTTCCCTTGACAGTGTCTTTTGCAGAGCGGACATTCTTATTAATTTTAATGAAGTTTGGCTCATCAACTGTTACTTTCATGGATCGCGCCTTTGGTGTTGTCTAAAAAGTCATCCCCATATCCGGCATCATCCAACTCTTCTGCGTGACCTTCCGGGACCTTTGGACTTTTGTGTTTTACATTTAGGTCTCTGATCCATTTTTTAAGATGCTTGTGTCATTTTGAAAGAAAGAGAGAGAGAGAGGCAGAGAGAGAGGGAGACAGAGCATACAACGCGGGCTCCACACTGACAGCAGAGAGCTCGATGAGGGGTTCTAACTCATGAACCATAAGATGTTGAACCAGATGAGCCACCCAGGTGCCCCTCTGATCCATTTTGAGTTAATTTTGGTGAAGGGTGTAAGGTCTGTGTCTAGATTCTTTTTTTTTTTTTTTTTGCATATGGATGTCCAGTTTTAGCACCATTTGTCAAAAAGACTATCTTTTCTCCGTTATATGGTCTTTGCTCCTTTGTCAAAGGTCAGTTGGCTATTCTTATGTGCACCTATTTCTATCCTGTTCAATTATTTTTCTATTTTCTGTTCTTTTGTTAATACCACACTGTCTTGATTATTGGAGTACCATTGTAGGCCTTGAAGTCAGGTACCTCAGTCCTCTGACTTCCTTCTCCTTCAACACTGTGTTGGCTATTATGGATCTTTTGATATACATTTTAGAATCAGTTTGTCAATGTCCACAAAATAACTTGCTGGGCTTTTGGTTTGGATTGCACCGAATCTACAGATGAAGTTGAGAAGGATTGACATTTTGACAAGATTGAGTCTGCCTATCCATGTTCATGGACTGTCTTTCCAATTATTTCATTCTTTGATTTCTTTCATCAGTTTTGTGGTTTTCCTCATAGAGATCGCCTACATACTTTTGGAATCATTTTTAATATTTACATAAAAAAGATAATCACTTTCTTTAGACACATGTACAGGTCTCTAATAGCCAACAGGGGCAGAGGAAATGAGGTCCCGCCCTGTCCCCCACAGTCCCCATCCTGTGGTTGAAGCCACTGCCCGGCCCTCCCTCCTTCCCAACATGGCAACTCACAGAGGTTGCTTTACACTTTGGTCGTAATGTGTTATGTATTCCGCGGTGGGTGCGTGTCCCTTCCCAACATCTCCATGCTTAAAACCAAAAATGGTTAGGGGTACATCCTTCCTAGTGGCATCAGTTCCTAAGCTATAGTGGGATAGCTGAAGAGATCCGGTCACGAGTTATTTCGTGAAAGGGGTGCGAGGGCCAGAGCTGGGGTAGCTGTGGGCATTGCTGCACTCTGGTATCAGAATGAGGACAGAAGAGATGGGACAGCACGGAGGGCACAGTGACAAGCGGGGGGGGGGGGGTTTGGTGAGACCCTGGGGATAATTCTCCCCACCAGGTTTAGATAGATCGATGTACCAAAGTTAAAAAAAAAAAACAAGAATCCAAATAATCCCCACTCCAAACACTGTTGACTTTTCAAACTTGCCCCACCGAGATAAGTCATACAGCAGTAACCATCTAGATCTTTCCAGGAAGTTAAGGTAGAGCCCCTGTACATGCAGTGTTAGATTTATATCTAAGAATTTCATTTTGGGAAGTGGTAATGTAAATGGTATTGTGGTATTTTTTTTTTCCCGTTTGGAACTCAAAAATTTATTGAATGAATACATTCAATAAATAAATAAGTAAATAATAAATTCACCTTTCATCTGAAGTCTGTTCTGTTACAATAACTTTATTTCATTTTTTTATTATTATGTTTGCATCATGACAAGTGCACTCCTTAATCCCCATCACCTATCTCACCCCCCTCGCCTCCCCCTCCCCCCCCACCTCCCCTATAGTAACCATCAGTGTGTTCTCTGTAGTGAGGAGGCTGTCTCTTGGTTTGCCTCTCTCTCCTTTTCCTTTGTTCACTTGTTTTGTTCCTTAGATTCTGCAAATAAGATCATACGGTGTTTGTCTTTCTCTGACTCATTTTGTGTAGCATTATGCTCTCATCGGTTTAGCAAATGGCAAGATATTATTCTTTTTTATGGCTTTGCCCGTTCATCTTCTTCGTCCACTCATCTTCTTTGTCCGTTCATCTACCAATGGACACTAGAGCTGCTTCCATCGTGTCCCAAGAGGGTGATTCCTGGATCGTAGGGTAGTGCGATTTTCGTTTTTCGAGGACGCTCCATACTCTTCTCCACAGTGGCCGCACCGGTTTGCGTTCCCACCAACAGTGCTTTCTTTTTCTCCACGTCCTCGCCAACACTTGTAATGTCTTGTTTTGATTTTAGCTCGGCTCACCGGCGTGAGGTGGTCTCTCATTGTGGTTTTGATTTGCATTTCCCTGATGAGGAGGGATGTGGCGCATCTCGTCGTGTGCCTGTTGGCCCCCTGGAGGTCTTCTTTGGAGAGGTATCTGTTCGTGCCTTCGGGCCATTTTTAAATTTGATTATTTTGTTTTTTTGGGTGTTGAGTTTCATAAATTCTTTATGTGCTTTGGATGCTAGCCCTTTATCGGACATGCCATTTGCAAATACCTTCTCTCGCTCCATAGGCTGTCTTTTACTTGTGCCGACCGCTTCCTTCGCCGTGCAGAGGGTTTTTGTTTTGATGCAGTCCCAATAGTCCGTTTTTTATTTTGTTTCCCTTGCCTCAGGAGACATATCTAGAAAAATGTTGCTATGGTCGATTTCTCAGAGAAATGATTGCCTGTTCTCACTTCGAAGATTTTTATGGTTTCAGGTCTCACATTTAGGTCTTTAATCTGAGTTTATTTTTGTGTATGGTGAAAGAAAGCAGTCCAATTTCATTGTTTTGCACGTTCTTGTCTAGTTTTCCCAACACCGTTTGTCGAAGAGACCCTTTTATCCCATCGGATGCGCATTCCTCCTTGGTCACAAATTAATTGGAGATGTGATTATGGGTTTATTTCGGGGCTTTCTAGTCTGTTCTGTTGATCTGTGCGTCCATTTTTGCGTCCAAAGCCAGCATCCTGCTGTTTAAATTACTACCACTTTGGACTACAATTTGAAATCTGGAACTGTAATACCTGTTGTTCTGTTTTTCTTTGTCGAGATCGGTTGACTTTTGGAGGTCTTCTGTGGCTCCATACACGTTTTAGGATTGTCTGTTTTAGTTCTGCGGAAAGTGCTACTGGTATTTTTATGGGGGTTGCATCAAACCTGTAGATTGCTTTGGGAAGTATAGACATTTTAATAATATTTGTTCTTCTAACCCATGAGCACAGGATGTCTTTCTAGGTCTTTGAATTGTCTTGAATTTCTTTCATCAGTGTTTTCCAGTTTTCCCACAGTACAGATCTCTCACCTCTTCGGTTGTTTATTCCTAGGTACGTTATTGATTTTAGTACAATTGCCAATGGGATCGTTGGTTTTCTTAATCTCTCTTTCTCCTGCCTTATTGCTAGTGTATAGGAATGCAAAAAGACTTCTGTGCATTGATTTTGTATCCAGTGAGTTCACTGAGTTCAGTTATCAGTTCTCTTCATTTTTCGGTTGCGTCTTTAGGGTTTTCTATACATAATATAATGTCACCTGCAAATTGTGAGAGTTTTACTTTCTCCTTACCAATTTGGATGCCTTGATTTCCTTGTTTTGTCTACTTGCTGTGGCTAGGACTTCCAGTACTATGTTGAATGAAAGTGGTGAGAGGGGACATCCCGGTCTCATTCCTGAACTCAGGGGAAACGGTATTGTGGTTTTCATTTCGATTTTCACGTTGTCATCACTGGCATATGATAATTAAAAATTTTTTAATGCTTATTTTTGAGAGAGAGAGAGAGAGAGACAGAGTGCAAGCAGGGGAGGGGCGGAGAGAGAGGGAGACACAGAATCCGAAGCAGGCTCCAGGCTCCGAGCTGTCAGCACGGAGCCGGGCGCGGGGCTCGAACTCACGGACGGCGAGATGGTGACCTGAGCTGAAGTCGGAGACTCTGCCGACTGAGCCGCCCAGGCGCCCACCTTCTGTGCGTTAACGTCCTCTAACCTTGCTATAACCGCCTATTGGTTTCAGGAGTTTTGGTTATTGTTGCTGTCGCTGTGCTTGATCCATTTGGATTTTCTGTATCGATGACCAGGTCATCTGCAAAAACATAGGTGGGCGAAAATAACCAGGGGTAGGTAGGATTCACATCAGTGAAACAGCAAAGGAAGGGCGCAGGTGGGGGGTTTGGAGTGGGAGGCAAGCATGTACTGTCCACGGGACGCCGCAGCAGGGACAGAGTTGAAGGTGCAGATTGTGGAGAATGACGAGCACCAGCTTAGAGAAAAGGCGTGGGACCATGTTGCAAAACAGGACAGATGCCAGGTGCTGGGGCCGGAGCTTTTTACATAGTTAGGGACTCCTGGCGATTCTTGAGAGGAGAGCAATAAAATGAAAACCTCCGGGTTGGGATGAATTTGGGGATTTGTTTCAGGCTGTCTGGGAAATAAGAGAGACTGACGTCAAGGAGGCTGATTCTGTGATAACCCCTCAGAATTGCTTTCTGGAAAACGGAGGGAATTTTCTCACCTTCCAAAGTTTGAGATGAAATTGGTCACATGTTCTCCTTTGTGTTCGGTACTTGTGCCTGGCGAGCATGGTTTTCTCCAAAGTTGTGCCTTCCTTTAAGGTAATATGTTACGGAAAAATCAAACTGAAGAGGACAATCGGGTTGTTGTTTTGATTTCCTTTTCTAAAACTTATATATTTTTTAAAAAAAATTTTTTTTAACGTTTATTTTTGAGACAGAGAGAGAGACAGAGCATGAACGGGGGAGGGGCAGAGAGAGAGGGAGACACAGAATCGGAAGCAGGCTCCAGGCTCCGGGCCATCAGCCCTGAGCCCTACGCGGGGCTCAAACTCACCGACCGCGAGATGGTGACTTGAGCCGAAGTCGGACGCTTAACCAACTGAGCCACCCAGGCGCCCCTAAAACTTATTTTTTTTAATGTTTGTTTATTTTTGAGAGGAGGGAGGGGCAAGGAGAGAGGGAGAGAGAGAATCCCAAGCAGTCTATGCGCCTACATGAGATCGAGACCTGAGCTGAGATCGAGAACCCGACGCTTAACCGACTGAGTCACCCAGGCGCCCCAAGTTGTTGTTGTTTCCTAATTGAACGTATACTTTGCAAACGTCTGAGGAAACACAGCTAAGCGTAGGTGTGGAGCCATTGTAACCTAGCATTTCTGCAGGGGGTTTTACACTTTTACAAAGAACCTCCAGGTCCATTGTCTCAGGGGACTCCAGAGCGGAACCTTAGGGATGAGGAAACTGACAAATAGTGTTGCCCAAGGTCGCAAAGCTAGCAACAGGTGAAGCCGGCACATTATTTTAAGAGGACAGTTCTATTTATCAAAATTGAACAGAGAACATTTCTGGAATTATAATCTAATAGGAAACATGGTTTGATTTTTAAATATCAAACGCAGAGAATCTCTGATGAATACAACTTTTGCAGGAAGTGAGTTTCCCCTGCCTTTTTTTTTTCCTGATAATGACTAAAATACCACCACCGGAGGCACCATTTTTTTTTTTTTTCTGAACATATTGCAAATCCCACCACTTACATTAATGGCTATTAATCTTTCTAGCTCATCAGCAAAAACCCCGCCGTTGATGTAATACTAACATGTTTTTGAGGGCTTACTGTGTGTGAGGCACTGTGGTGAAACATTTCCTGTGTCATCTCATTTATTTCCTTCCAAGACCCTCTAAGGGAGGCATTGCTCTGATTCTGCTCTCATTTTCCAAAATGGGAAAACTCAGGCTTCGTGAGAGGGTAAGAACTTTAACAAGTTCGCCCAGCTGAGAGGTGGGGCAGCCAGGGATCAAGGCCAGCTTTGTCCTGCTGGAGCGTCTTAGCCATTCAGGAATAAGCTCAAGACATTTCTCTGGTTTCATATCCTGGGAAGCTCCTGGACACTCCGGCAGGAGCCAGGGAGTATCCTGTTGTTCCTTGTCACTTGAGTGACAAACCCCTGAGCAGCTCAGCCAGCAACCGATCCTCAAGGGAGAGCTGACATTTCGCTCAGCCTGTTCCTGGTTTTTGTCCCCTTCTCTTTGCCAATAGGAATTAATTAGTGCCGGTAAGAGGTCATCGGATTGTGAAAGGGATGCCAATAAAGCAGCTATAGGAAAATACCCTTGGTAGGTAGCAATAGTCTGCGTTGGCTGCACAGGATGTATAAGCCTTCAAACACGATGCAGCCTGTATACAGGTGAGTCACATGTCTATCCCAAGCGAGTTCATGCGTCAGGGGAAGAAAACGAAGCAGAGATGGGATTCGCAAAGTCTCCCCAAGGCCGTAGATCGAGGCCGACCACAAAGTCATCGCTGTCAGCCTTACAGCTGTAACAAGGGGGGGCCTGCACGGAGCAGGGGCTCGTCTCTGGGGAGAGTCTAGAACGGAAACCTCTCCCAAACTCTGCCAAGCAAGGCAGTGGGAAAAGCGGTTGAATGCACAGCACACTCTGGATTCTGGAATCGGAATTATCGGCCAAAGCTTAAATAATCAAATAACTCTACGCTTCAAATTCCTCAGGGGCGAGAGGGGCATGATACAGGTGCCTTCTGTGCAGGGTTATCGTGAGGATAGTGAGATAGCGCTGGTGAGATGCTGAGCAAAGCGGCCCGCGCCTTCCCAGGTAACGGCAAATATACGTGCAACGCTCCAGCGAAAAACAAACTCCTTTGGCATAAGCTGTTGGTTTCAAGGAAGAGAGAGGCATCCTGTTGTTATGGGGAAAACATATTAACTGAGCACCTATGCTGTGGTGCTCACAGCACCAGGTTTGGATTAGAGGTTTGGATTAGATTGAATCGTATATTATCGTTCCCAGTTCGTAAGTGAAAATGTGAAAATTCAACTAATTGGCTCAAGGTCAGGTGGGAAAACCACAGTTTTAACTCAGGTCTGTCTGACTTTCAAGCTTCCGCCTTATGGTATCATGTCTCAGGCACACATGTTTCAGGCACGAGCTACAGAGGTAAGATGTTTCCGCGAGTTCACGCCTTAGCAGTGGGGACTGGGGTGAGCTGGCAAGCTGCATCACCGCTCCACCGTGGCGCATTTCGGTCATACGTGCAAGTGGTTTTTGCAAAAATCTTGCGATTTTTTTGAGAGAAGAGAAACATTTAGACTTGCATCTGGAACTACATTAAATTTTTTTCATTACGCTTTTTCGTGTGAAAGAATTGTAGATTCGCACGCAGGTGTAAGGAATAATACAGAGAGCTCCCTGGTGGTCCTTTACCCAGTTTCCCCCAAAGGTAACATCTTGCAATATTATAACGAGGGTTGGCATTGATATAGGCGAGGTACAGAATATTTCCATCCTCGTAAGAATCCCTCATGTACAGGAGAAGAAAACTACGAACACCGAGTACTCATCACAAATATAAACGCAAAAATCTGTTCTATGGAATCTCTTTCAGGAAACAGAAGAGGAGGGAACATTTCCCAATGTATTTTATGAAGCTAGTGTTACGCGGATATTAAAACTAGACAAAACGGTACGAAAAAAGATTTCTCTTACTTAAAAAAAAAATTAGTAATTACATTTCCTTAAGAGTTTATAGAGTTGTTAGACCCCCCGATATTCTATAGATATAAACTATGCTGATAACACTATTCAGCTGCAGACAAGTCTACCTTCCGTCAGAAGGAAAGGACAACTTCAAGGCTGTGAGCTTGAAGTTCTGTGGGCTGTGAGCTCACAGAATGGATCCTTGAGACACAGAGGTCTTAGAACCTAAAGTCTGCCCAGCTGGATTGCAAAATGGGTCGGGATTAGTAACTCCCGTCTTCCTTCCTTTTTTCGTTTTCAGTGGGAATGTCGATAATTTGGTAACTGATGCCTGTCCTATCGCTGCATTTTGGGAGAAGCTGACTTGGTTTCTAGGTCCGTAGATGGAGAGGAATTTTGCTCCAGGCTGGATGTAATTAAGAGTCTTCCCATAACTGTGCAAATGACTGAGATGATGACATTTGGAAATTTGAGTTGATGAGCATTTGGACTTTGCGTTTATGCCGTAATGGATTGAGACTTTTGAGGACCTCAGGGTGGGGTGAATACACTTTGCCTGTGGGCCGGGCATGAATCTTTGGGAGCCAGAGGGCAGACTAGAGCAGGCAGAACAGTGGCTCTTCCGAGAAGTTCACGCCCTCATCCCCAGATCGTGTGAATAGATGACCTTTGCCATGGCAAAAGGGACTTTACAGACGTGATTGACCATCTTGAGATGGGGAGATTATCCTGGATTCCCTCGGTGCACCCAAGAAAACCACAAGGGTCCTTGCAAGTGAAAGAGAGGGACAAGGGAATTACTCTCCATGTGATGCCATGTGAGAAGGACTGGCACAGACTGCTGGCTTTGAAGACGGGGGGAGGGGTCATGAGCCAAGGAACGAGGGCACAGCCTCAGGAAGGTGGACATAGACTCCTCACTGGTGTCTCCATGAAGTCACACAGTCTTGACGCACCTTGAGTTTAGCCCGATGAGACCCACTTTGGACTTCTGACCATCAGAACTGTAAGATATTAAATTTTTTTTTTTAATTTTTTAAATGTTTATTTATTTTTGAGAGAGACAGAGAAAGAATGCGAGTGGGTTAGGGGCAGAGAGAGAGAGAGAGAGACAGAATCCGAAGCAGGCTCCAGGCTCCGAGCTGTCAGCACAGAGCCCAACGCGGGGCTCGAACTCACGAGCTGTGAGATCGTGACCTGAGCCGAAGTCGGACGCTCAACCGACTGAGCCACCCAGGTGCCCCAAATTTGTTTTGTTTTAAGATAACTAAGTCTGCGATAATTTGTCATGGCAGCAGTAAGAAACTAAGGCAAGTCCATACGCTGAGTTTTAATTTTGATTGCTGTATTTTTCAGTTCTATAACGTCCATTTAGTTCTTTTTTGTATCTTCTGTTTCTTTGCTGAGGCTTTCTATCTTTTTTAAACTGTGGGTTTTTTTTTTTTTTTAGTTAAAAATGTTTTTTATTTGAGAAAGAGAAAGAGAATCTCAAGCAGGTTCCACACTCAGCACGGAGCCCAACGTGGGGCTTGATCCCACGATGCTAGGGTCATGACCTGAGCCCAAGTCAAGAGTCAGATGCTCAACCGACTGAGCCACCCAGGCACCGTGAGGGTTTCAAATTTATTTATTTTTTTTTAATAAGTTTCAAGCACGTTCACAATTGCTTGTGGAGGAATTTTTATCTTGGGCAGTTTTGAAATCTTTGTCGAGTAAGTCTTACATTTCAGTCATCTCTGTGTTGGCATCTATGGAAGGTCTTTTTTCCGTTCCCTTTGAGATCTTCCTGGCTTGGGGGTGATGGGTGACTTTTGATTGGAACGGGGACATTTTTGCATTGTGTTCTGAGGCTCTGGATGTTGTTTAAATCTACTCTTTTCTCTGACCTCTGCTGACACCCTCTTGGCGGGAGGTTTGGGCCGCCATCTTGCCACTTTCAGGCAAAGGTGGAAGGCGAGGTTCGGCCAGGCTCACCACTTGGCCTCCATTGACACTCAGGTAGGGGGGGCGCTCCTTTGAGGAACGGTAGATACGCCTCATTACTGCCTGATAGGCCCCCCATGAAGGGGGAGGTGAGGGCTGTCTACCAGTCATGGTGGATGAAATCCTGGCTCTCTTCTTGGCCATCTCTGACACCACCCCAGTTGGGCGGTTGGGGTTAGAGCCTCACAAGAGTGGAAATCAAGGCTTCTCGCTAGTGGGTGGGAGTGGGGCCACAGATCTTTTTCTGTGGTGTCTGGCTGGAGTAGAGCAGGTATCGTGTAAACACTTTGCGTCTCGTTGGGCTGCCCTTCTGTCCTTCTGTCATTCGGGCTTCACAAAGCAGGCTTTTCTTGGAGCTTTTGTTATTTGTGCCTGTTATTGGCACGAGCATTTCTGGATTGCAGGTTTCTTTTTTTTTTTTTACAAAAATTTTTTAGTGTTTTTGTTTATTTTTGAGGGAGAGAGAGAGAGACAGAGCATGAGTGGTGGAGGAGCAGAGAGAGAGGGAGACACAGAATCCGAAGCAGGCTCCAGGCTCCGAGCTGTCAGCACAGAGCCCGACGCGGGGCTTGAACTCATGAACCGTGAGATCATGACCGAGCTGAGCTGAAGTCGGAAGCTGATCCGACTGAGCTGAAGTCGGATGCTTAACTGACTGAGCCACCCAGGCGCCCCAGGATTGCAGGTTTCTTTAGTTCTAAGCCTGGGATATGTGAGCCAAAAAGAAAATTCTTGGAACTCACTATCGTGTTGTTTCTCAGGTCCTGAGACTCCTATCCAACGTGGCTTCCCTTTTTTATTTTCTAGAGTCTTCTGTTTGTTTTATGTACAGTGTTCAAGGTTTTAGTTGTACTTAGTGAGAGGCATGGAACAAGGTAAGTCTGCTCCAGCTTTCTGGAAGTGAAAATCTGTCCTCATTTTTTTAATGTTGGTAACCAGTTAAAAGAAACAGTAACAAATTTCGGGAAGGGATGTCAAAGAAAAACCATCTCTTTGGTCGAGGGCTCTCTGGTTGTGATTTCTAAATCTTCGTTAACAGAAGGAAACTGAAGGAATAGAAATGTTTACTTGTGTATGGATGCCTGTGGTGGCGAGGTGTGATCGGCAAAGGGAGGGATGATAGAAAGATAATGTTGAAGCCTGGAGACCCTGGGGGGGAGGGAAGGCCTAGAGGTCAGGAAACTCTAAAACACAGACCCTAGCAGGTGTCTGGAGGGAGAGCTCTTGGCTCCTAAGACCTCTCAGTACTTGAAAGTCCCTGTGTTCAAGTTTGCTGGAGCTACTGCCTTGGAATTTTCTCTTTAGTTACCAACTTAAAAAGAAGAATTTTTTTCTGGTTATAAAATTAATACAGTTTCATGTTGAGAAAATAGGAAAACTCAGACAAGGAGAAAGAACGAAATAACCGCGCTCCCTCCCCCCCCCCCCCCCCCCCCGCCTGCAAACCTTTTCTTCAGAAACTGCGGTTAATATTTTGGTGTGTTTCCATCCAGCGTTTTAATCTGTCTATCCATCCATCTACATACATAAAATTGTGGCTATTCCCTTGTATACTTTTAACTGTTTCTCACTCCCTTCCCTTGTCACTGAATAATTTGGAAGCCACGCTTTTGATAACGCTATTGGGTTCCGTTATTCGAAACTTTGCAACGTTGCTCCCATTGTTGAACGGTTTATTGTTTATAATTTCTCACCCTTAGAAATAGTGCTGTGAAGAGGCGCCTGGGTGGCGCAGTCGGTTAAGCGTCCGACTTCGGCCAGGTCACGATCTCGCGGTCCGGGAGTTCGAGCCCCGCGTCGGGCTCTGGGCTGATGGCTCGGAGCCTGGAGCCTGTTTCCGATTCTGTGTCTCCCTCTCTCTCTGCCCCTCCCCCGTTCATGCTCTGTCTCTCTCTGTCCCAAAAATAAATAAACGTTGAAAAAAAATTTAAAAAAACAAAAATAAATAAACGTCAAAAAAAAAAAAAGAAATAGTGCTGTGATGAGAATGCTTGGCCGTACATCCTCTTCAATCCTAGACGCGGCAAGCCTTGAGCAAAGGGTATTTAAGACTTTCGCACCCTCAGCTTGTTCTCCCCAAAGGCTACCAATTTATATTTCCACCTCCAGGAGTAGACAACGCTTGCCTCACTGCAGTCTTGCAGGCACCGAGAATGATCATTTCAAAAATCTTTGCAAATTGGAAAGCAGAAAGGTCTCTGGTCATCTAATTTGCATTTATTTTGTTCCTGCTGGTGTTAAACATGTCTTTTTGGCCTTTAAAATTTTTTCTGATAACGGCTTTTCGTTCCTCGCCATTTTTTTTCCCGTTGTAATTTTTCTTCTTAGTGGTTCGTCTGTCACATGTGTTACAGGGATATTTTTCTAGTGCACCGTTGCCCTTTGATTTGCATGTGATGATGCTTGACAGAAAGCAGTTTACAATTTCAAGCCTGTTTGTTTGTTTGTTTGGGTTATTTATTTATTTATATTTTGTTTTCGAGAGAAGAGCGAACACAAGCAGGGGAGAGGCAGAGAGGGAGAGAGAGAATCTTTTTTTTTTTTTTTTGGAAGAAGGAAATAAATTCAATTATTTCTGTATTAAATAACAGTATCTCTACAACGCAAAGCCCAGGCCCAGATGTCTTAGATCAACTATAACATACATTTAATGAGGAATCAATACTCAGGACTCCTAAACATCTAGGAATGCTTTTCACTTAATTCTGTGCGTATATTATACTGTGATACACGGGCGCCACAAGTAAGTATAATGGCAGATCAGTATAACCCAGGAATATAGTCACAGAAATCTTTAATAAAATACTAGAAAATGGAAGGTCCTGAAGTCACATAAACTTCTCAACAGATACAGGCAACTACCCTTTAAAACCCCACACCGGGGCGCCTCGGTGGCTCAGTCGGTTGAGCGTCCGCCTTCAGCTCAGGTCACGATCTCGCGGTCCGTGAGTTCGAGCCCCGCGTCAGGCTCTGTGCTGACAGCTCTGAGCCCGGAGCCTGCTTCCGATTCTGTGTCTCCCTCTCTCTCTGCCCCTCCCCCGTTCATGCTCTGTCTCTCTCTGTCTCAAAAATAAATAAACATTAAAAAAAAAAATTTGAAACCCCACACCCATTTACAATTTTAAAAAGTCTTCAACAAACTAGGAATAGAAAGGAACTGGTTCACCCTGATAAAGGGCATCTCTGAAAAACCTACAGGTGACATCATACTTAACAGAACATCATAATAGCCAAGTATGTTTTCTGAGAGAGCGGGAATCTTAAGCAGGCTCCACACTCAGCATGGAGCCTGATGTGGGGCTCAATCCCATGACCCTGGGATCGTGAACTGAGCTGAAATCAAGAGTCGGATGCTCAACCGGTTGAGCCACCCTGGCGCCCCATCGAGTCTGTTATTCTTTTATTTGGATTCCTATCAAGCTTTTGTGCTTAGAAAGTTCTTCTCTATTCGTTCCATTTATCTGCTGCTGTGTAACGAACCACCTCAAAATGTAATGGCTTCAAGCAACAGTCGTCTCCCATTTTATAACTTTTGTAGGTCAGGAATAGGGCAGGCTCAGCTGGTGGCTTTTCTGCTCCACCTGATGTTGACAGAAGTCATGGTGTCTCTCTGCATTGGGAGAAGCCAAGATGGCGTCACCCACATGTCGGGAGCCTTGCGGCATGGCCACAAGGCTGGGCTGAGCAGGGACAGTTCCCTGGATGTTTCCATGTGGCCTGCCCAACATGCCGCTTAGGCGTAGTCAGAATTCTTACATGGCAGCTCAGGGCTCTGAAAGTAAGTGTTCCGGCAAACAAAGCAGAAGCAAGAAAGCCTTTTACGACGTAGCCTTGGATGCCAACTGCTCTGATGGTCAAAGCAGTTTCCACCTGCCCAGACTCAAGTAGGTTTCATGGGCTCTACCGTATTATTTGTGGCCATATTTTCATGTTGCCAGTCTATCCCAGGGTAAGTTACAAGCACACCTACCTTTCCTTCTAGCTGGTTTATGCTACTGCTGCTGCTTCTCCTTCTTGCTCTGTCTTTTTATAAACACAGAATCCTTAATCCATCTAGAAAATGTTTTTATACAGAATTTACAACGAGGTTCAAATTTGAGTATTTCTCCCTAATAGTAAATGATTTCACTATAACCCTTTCTGGAATAACCATCTCTTCCCCGATGGCTAACTTTTATGGACACTAGGGCCCGTGTGAATATTCTGTTAGCGGAAGAAAAATAGCCTTGATTTTTCTAGCACTCTTCTCTCTGAGCTAAGAGTAGAACCTCCTAGTTAAGTTCAGCTTTTCAGTCTGAAAAGCACCGGCCACACCACTGACCCTGGGCCGGCCGACAAGCATCGCTCTGGAAGGTCTCTCTTAGCTGGAAGGACTGTTGACCTAACGCAGAGGGGCTGCTGCTTTTCAGTCTGCTTTTCGCCACGGGAGGCTCTGGGGCTGTGAGCCTTGGGCTGCTGCCCTGGGTGTGTCTGAGGTGCTTTTGTTGTTATAATTCCAAGTATAATAGTTCCTGGGGAAGATTGCTTCTGAGATGAAGTAACTTGATTGCTTCCAGTGGGGAAAAGCATTAGCTCACTTCTCTTAATGAACTTGGCCCAGCTGAACAAAGGAGGAACTCCAGTACTATGGGGCCGGTTCCCCTTCCCCTCCCCCTCCTCCTCCCCCTCCATCCTTAGGTCTTGGCCAACGCCGGCTCCACCCGCCAAGCCTCCACCCTGGAGGGACCTCTGGCCTGGCCCCCAGCTTCCTCACTGACCTCTCTGCTTCCTCCTCCCCACCACATAGGAAGGTGGGGCTGACCCTTGTGTCACAGCTCTCACAATTCTGTGTTCTTCGCCTGGGCTCTCCCTTTGGTTCGTAACAACCCGCATCGTGGCTGCGGTCGTTGTGGCCGCTCCTGTGCTGACTTTTCTGCTATGCTGCTAGCTTTGTGACCTTATCTTGTTTAATTTCACCCACCCAGTTTGGTGAGGTAGCCACTGTCATTCCCATTCTGGAGAGAAGTGGATGGTGGAACAAGGATTTGAACCTCGGTAGTCTGCTTAATGTTTAGACAATGTAGGAGACTCTCTCTCTTCCCTCATACTAATCTCGATTCCTAACCGTGGACTGGTATTTCCTTGGAAAAAAAAAAAAAAGCCACACGCAGCTGATACCAAGGGCCACAGGGGAAGGACACCTGCCTGAGGACATATAATCCTGTCTGGCAGGAACATTTGAAACTCAGCCCTCCTGAAGGTTTACTTGCCTCATTCCTCTGCTTCCTGCCAGATCATTCTCTCAGACGAGGCACAGCAGAGATGACTACCCTTCAGTTAACTGGCCACCCCCCCCCACCTTCTCCGGGGAGTTTTCTGCGTAACTTAATTCTCCAGCTCCGTGGCTCACTTCTTCTTTTTCAAACTCTTTCTTCCAGAGGAAATTTGCTTCTGTGGCCGGAGCCCCCAAATACACCAAGCCCTCCGTGGAGAGAAAGAGGCAGAGAGGCAGAGAAGGAAGAGGTTTCATAACACAGATACTATAGGTTGCTCATTGCTGAGGAATCTGGGCATTGGATGGCACTTGTCCCGGGTGGAAGGTCCAGCAGCGTGGGGAAGGGCTGGCGCCGAGATAGGCAGGAGGCAACGGGGAGGATTTTCCAAGGAGGGTGGGGGGTGGGGAGAACCCAGAGAAGGCTCCCACAGGCTGTGCCCTGTGCTCCCTTTTAGCCCCTCTGAAAATAACAAGATGGAAACCCGAGCTGTCAGCACCGGGGGCCTGCCAGATTCTGGGGTGGGGGGGTATGAACAGGAGAGGAATGGACCAACCCGAAGTTAAGTGAAGGAATAGCGAGTGATCAGTGAATCGGCTACTTGACCATCACATTTTCTACTTAATACAAATCTTGGAGAGGAAGACTTAGGCATGTCTTCAGGATCAACTAGTTTCTTGACCTATTTCTTTTGGTCAGAGTCCTTTTTTTTTTTTTTTTTTTTTTCATAAGGATGAAAAGATTTCAAGCTTTTCCAAAAGCACCTTTATACAGCTCCCAGCAGGGTCTCCAATAAAGTTGTGAATTGTGTTTCCTGCTTATGAAAAGAGTGCTATATCCTCCAGAGAGGGGCATTGGTCAGTCTTGTAACAGAGAGTGAAATCGGGGCCACATATCACCATTTTGATTTTGATACTTCTCTGGAATCAGAATGTGTGTACCATCAGCCCAGGTGACTCAGCACTACAAGAAGGCTTTGTTTTCTTTGCGCTGGTGAGCCTACTTTAATATTTTGCATACACGAAGCTTTTGGTGGAGCCCTTCTATTGCTTCAGCCCACACAGATAAATGACGGTTGGGCCATTCTGAGTTAATGCTTTTGAAAGGGCTTTCTATCTTTAATCAGATTGTAGCTCTGGGTAAACAAAATCCTTGTCTTTGGATAGTTTGATTTTCCCAAGAATGAAATTAGTGTAATTTTATTCATTCTCTCCTTAGAGCTCGATGGGGCAATTTTGTCTGTTGTAGACACGGCTGGTTGCCTATCGGGGGCTATTTCCCTCTAGCTACCTTGCTCTCAGAATCTTAATTTTGGCTGCCCTCCTCTGAGGGGTTGTGTCCCGTACAGGAACTTGGACTCTCCCCCACCTCCGAGGGTGAGTCTTCATTGGTCTAGGCCAATTGCGGTGGCCTCGCCTCGCCCCGCCTCGGGATTGTTGAAGCATGGGTAGACTGTGCCAATTCTGGCCAGTGAGACGTAGGGGACCAGCCCCCCTTCTCTGGAAGGACGCAAGATGGGGGCCTTCTCTTTTTCTCTTTCTGAAGGTGGTTTCTGGCACGTGAGGCCTGACCTACAGCAGATCTGGGGACTGGGGGAGAAAGCTGCAGAATTGTTAAGCTAGATGCACGACGTTCCTATGTCGGTGAACGACCCCGCTCCGAAACTGTCCTACCTCCAAACTGGACATGATGCAAAGTAATAAACATCCTTATCGGGCGGGCCCTGGTGGTTAGATCCTCTATCCTTCGCTGTCCAGAGCATCTTACATAGCCTTTGTTTGGAAAGGGGAAGTTGACGTTGGCCGGGTAAGTCAAAACCAAAAGATGGGAAGGGAAGCAGCCGTGTTTGACCGGTGGTCCTGGCAGACTCGTAATCCTCTGCTAATCCTCGCCAAAGAGTTGGCACCGGTGGGAATACTGTTTCCTGAGGTTGAGCTGGTTCAAAAAGAGAGTACATCCAAGGGGTAGCAGAGAAGGGATTTCTCACATCTGACAGGAGGCAGAGGTACTTCCCGCACACCAGGAAGAGAGATGCCAGCCACGTGTTAACTGTTTGTGGTTATTTTGGCACAGACATGATTTCCAGGTGTGACCCTCATCTTGCCAAGTCAGAACCGAGGTGAGGATCTAGCCCCGGGGTGGAGAGTACCTGGTGGTGGGAACGGAGGGGGGCAGGAACTCCGTACGCCGGGGCAGGGGCGTGCTGATAAGACTATATCCAACACTAGAAAGCAGTGGGAGCTTCCCAAGTTGCAATTTCAAACGTGAGTGAATTCACCACTTAACTGACATTTATCGAGCACATGGGACCCATCAGGCACCGTGCGAGGCGCCGGAGAAAGAAGGAAACTCGGTCTTTGTCCCCAAGGAGCATACAGTCTGGTATATAGTCCCGCCCGTAGGCAAGCACGTCCAGCGCCTTCTCGCCTGTCAGCCCCAGTCTTAGTGCTCTGCTAATTTGACATCTCCTCCCTCTGCTAAATGATGGCATCGCTGGCGTGTAAATGCACGCATTCCAGATACTCCTACACACACCCGTACCATTTCCTTGTTATCAGGATTAAAAGATGCCGTAGTTTAAGCCGTGAAGACTTGCCAAGCACCTAACCTGAGCCAGATGGTGTGGGGCGTGCAAAAGCGAATGAGAGATCTTATTTTTTTTTTTAACATTTATTTACTTTTGAGACACAGAGAGAGACAGAGTGCGAGTGGAGAAGGACAGGGAGAGGGAGACGCACAACCTGAAGCAGGCTCCAGGCTCCGAGCCGTCAGCACAGAGCCCGACGCGGGGCTCGAACTCACAAACCGTGAGATCGTGCCCCGAGCCTGAAGTCGGACGCTTAACTGACCGAGCCACCCAGGTGCTCCGTGAATGAGACGTAATTGCAGAAACCACAGCTCAGTTGGTGGCGGGTGATTTGCCCCCTGGAAGTCAGAGCGAGCAACGGGGTGACAAGAAAGCAGAATTTGAACGGTGCAGACAGTACCTGCTAGGGGAGTTCAAGTCCTGGCCCCTGGGACACGGGAATAACGTGAGTTCAGGGTCCTGCTTTTCCAGGAGCTAACCTTAAAACACCGGTACAGAAATATTGGTCACATCAACTGTCCTCTCTGGAGCACTAATTATTATTAAGCATTTCTACGTGCTTCGCATATGATCGTTCACTCTGTGAGGCAGATACGAATATCCTCATTTTACAGATGAGGAGACGGAGCCAGCCAGAGGGTAACTTTCCCAAGATCACAGGGTTAGTATGAGACATGAACGCAGGATCTAGCTACTTCTCAGTCTTATCTGCAATAAATCTGCCTACGGGAGAACTAGGCTCTCAGGCAGGGGAGATTCAGTCACAAGTAGACCGCTAGCCAACGATGGGACAGCAAGTAGGTTAAATTGCCTGCACATTCCCCCGGCACCACCGGGAACCACAGAGCCCCAGTGATGGTGCAGCAGATAGTTGTGCCCGGTACTATGGAAAACGGAGCACTCGGGGAAAACCGTGCTGAGCCAGCTTTCTTCCGTCCACACGCACCGAGCTGAGCTGAGGTCTGTTGAGGACGTGTGGTTCCGGGGCACCTGAATTTGGATCCCACGGAAAGCTACAATGGAAGCAGGGGTAAATTGGTGCTCAGTTTACACATCTCAGAAGATGCAAGCCATCTTTCGATACCCTTTGTAATGAGTCATCGTAAACTGTTTTGTTTGTTTGTTTGCTTGTTTGTGTTGAGCGCTTGTCAGCCGTTGTAGCAAATGATCAGACTCGGGGGTGGGAGGGTCACGGGACTCTCCGGTTTATAGCTGGCCAGGGTACAAGGGACAACGTGGGACCCGAGACCGGCACCTGCAGGGGGAGCAGTTCTATGGGAATGAGGCCTTCACCTGTGGGATCTGATGCTGTCTCTAGGGAAATAGTGTCAGAATCAGGTTTAGCTGTAGGACACCCAGCTGCTGTTGGAGAAACGCTTGGTTGTGGGGAAAAGCCCCGATACATTTGGAGTACAGAAGTATTCTGTGGGTAGAGAAGGAAACAGTTTTCCCACAGTTTCCCCACGTGACCTACGTTTGATAGAAGTTATGATCTGTCACCTACTAAGACCCGGGTAGCTCTAAAACGAGTAGTTTCTTTAGGTTGTAAGGACATATTTCTGCCCCAAAAACGGGGCTCTTGAGCTCACCCTGACTCCTGATCTGTGGTCTGTACATTTTTCTTCATTCATGGTACATTTCATACCTTCTTCTGCTGATAGGAATTAATTCCCTCCCTCCCCGCCCCCAACCTAAGTTATCTGTACCCCTCGAGGTTTTAGAGTCCCCTGATTGGAAAAAAAAAATGATTCTTGGCGTCCAGGAGGGATCTGAGGTTAAAAAAAAAAAAAAGAAAGAAAAAAAAAATAGGACAGAGAGCCAGAGAGCAAGGGATAAATTTATCTTAAAGTATTCATTCATTCATTCAACAAGGGTTTATTGAGGTCCTCCCTGGAGTCAAGCTCGGTGCTGGCGTTAGAGACATAGTCAGAAACAAAATTAACGTGGTCTGTGTTCTCAAGGGTTTCCAGGCTCCTGAGGGAGGCCAAGAAGGCAACAAAATACTCAATTACAAATCCGAGTAAGTGCTTCAAGGATAAAACGTAGATAATACAAAGGAGACAGAGGGTGAGGGGCAAGCTTCCTATATTTCTGTGGTCAAGGAAGGAGGTCACATTCAGAACAAGACCTGAGGGCTGTGGAATCAGTCCTGGAAAAACTTTCCAGGCAGGGAGACTTCTTCGAAGAGACCCGTGTGTTTAAGAAATTAAGATAAGTCCTGTGGCTGGACTATGGAGGTGGGGGGCAGGGACTGGGTGGGGGAAATAGAGAAACAGGAAGTAAGATTGGAGAAGTGAGCAGGAGCATAGGAAAGGCTTTGGATTTTATTCCAAGTGAGGTGAGAAGTACAGGGGGGACAACGCATAGGGACAACTCCTCCTCCCCGTCTCAGAAACTCGGTGCCGTCACTTCCAGGGTGAAGGGAGGACCGTGTCCTTGAAAAGGAAGAAGGGACGAGTGTTCGGTTTCCTCTGAAACCTCGGAGCTTTTGAAAGAGTGGTGCCTGCTCTGAATTCTACTGTGTCCGGTGTGGGAGTTAGCGTCTCAGGATTAGCACCATTAATATATTCAAATGGCCTTCAAAGGAGAACTTGAAGAATGTTTTCAAAGGAAGTTCTGACGGGAGTAATTGTGAAACCTTCAGCTATGACTCATCTTCCATTGAACCGGCCTCTGGAGGCTCAGCCAGAGTGACTCAAAGTAAACACGTATTCACTGAGCTTCTAACTCCATGCCCAGCACCACGAAGGATGCCGTGGTGGCTGCAAAAACGTATGAAGTGCTCCCTGTCCTCAAGGACTTTAAACAGTAGGATATTGGGGATGGCAGAAAGAGCGCATTCGAACAATCAGCCACGATGTGGGTACCCTCCCCGCTGGCCTTTGTCTGACATATCACGCTGCGTGCAAAGTGGCCAAGGGCTGAGGACACAGAAGAGTTTGTGAACCATTAGCGAGGCTTGGCCAGGCAAACAGGTGAGCGAGAATATGGAGATTCTCCTCCCCACGGGATTGTTCCAGGACCCCAGGAATAGAGCGGCCGACGGGGATGGCCTGTCCGTGCCCATCCTATGTTTGTATTGTTGGCATCACACTTGTGCAAACGCCGGGGACCCTGGCTGTCATGGTCCTTTCCCAAGCTTTCAGTTTCTTTGTAGGGGTGGAGGCCTTTCCCCAACGTCATACCAACCGCGGAAGAGGAAGAAGAACAAGGCCGCGCAAAGCCCGTGTAGAGAAAACTTGGGTGCTTCTGAGGTTGTAGGCGGGCGCATTAGAGTTCAGAGTCTGGGCCTGTCGCCTTGAGAGAGACATTTGATCTTACTCTTTTCAAATGAGCAAGTTGGACCCAATGAACTCCAGCCAGTGATGTCTCACTCCGACTAGGTGATCCCACTTATCCCGGAAGCAAGAGGCCCCAGGCCCTCCTGGTGGAATGCCATTTTGTCCAATAAAATAGAGCCCGTCAGAAAGATCCCAGCCATCCTGTGTGAGGCCCCTAAGGCTTTGGCCTTGCCTTTAGTTAAAAAACAAAAAACAAAAAACAAAACAAAAACAAGCCAATGGTATGTTCCAGAACACCGCTGTCTCACAAATACTTTCCCAGTATCAGTGGGTAATAGTGGAATCTGGAGGCAGGACTGACGGACGGGAGAAGGCCCTGCCTTCCTCCCCTGTGATTTAGGGCTTCATTCCACAGGCATGTGCTGGCGTTTGTTTCGTGCCGGGGCATGGTCACAGACAACAGGCCTTAAATTCTCAGGAGTTAGCATAGCCGTGACACAAGACAGGTTGATTGCCTCAAATGCTCTCTTAATCGGCACTCTCAAACTGCTTCCTTCTTCCTGGGGGGTCAGGTCTCGGGTCAAAGTGTTGACTTGTTGTGTTTCCGACCATTCCCATCGTGGCATGTTGACGATGCCACCCAGAAGAAGGTGCTTTTTGGCTTACGTTGGGGATCTCCCATAATCGCGTAGCAGACCTGCGGCTACCTGAAGCCTCTCTCCCTTAGGCTTCCCGCTCCAATGCGGTGTCGGCCAAAGGGCTCAGATCTTACTTCCAGGTTCCCACACCACCTACAATGCCAACCCTTCTGGTGCTCACCATAGAGAAAATCAGACCAAAGAGAAATAATGTGTTAACGACAGTTGAGATCTTTCTGATGGGCTCTATTTTATTGGACAGAATGGGGTTCCACCAAGAGCAGCTGGGGTCCCATGCTTCTAAGACAAGTGGGGCTGTCTAATTCTTCCCCTTCCCCGTCAGGAAGGAGAAAACTCAGGAGCTGGTTGTCAACAAGGAAGTGAAGTCATGGTCCAAGGTGCACAGGTATTGGGGTGTTAAGACCATTCCGTAATTCCTTTGAATTACTTACTTACCAATAAGTAATTCCTTAGAATATAGTAAGCAATTCCTTACTAGTCATGTGATATTAAACAAGTTCACCTCTTTGAATCCAAGCTCCCTTATCACTAAAACAGATTTAGCGTCTATATACGGGGCTGTTGAAGAGAATGAAACGAAATAAGGTACACGGAAGATCTGGGAAAGGGACAAAGTACTACACGGATGTGACCTGGTCCTATTAGACGAGGCGCTAAGGTAGGTGACTGGTGTGATAGTCCCCTTCCTCAACCCAACTCTCATGGCTCCCTCTGTGAGGAATTAGGTGATCGACACATCTATAGATTCTCACTCTAACCACGCACTGCTGACGGCATAGAGCCTTGGGCTTGGAGCTTTCGAAGGGTCTCTTAAAATGGTTGAGATGCGGGACACGGGTAAACTCAAAACTGCAATATGGAAAAAAGAACATTCATATTTAAGTAAATTAAAACACAATGTTTCCTCCAGTTAGTCGACTGTAACACAATGCGACTGTTACCACGTTGTACAGTTGTTTTTGACGTGTGATAAGGGAGCATCTTAACGTGTCTGACAGGAAGAAGGAGAGAGCTTCCAAAAGGAAGTTCTCGGAGCCTGTGCGAACCAGGAACAGTCGAGCATCCTATCTATTTTTAACTGTATCGCTAACTGCTCTTTTTGCTTCTGCCTCCAGGGTCCCGCAAGTTATCCATAGAAGCTACAGAAGATGAGCTCGCTCCAGTTTTATTCAACTCCAAGGTGAGGTATGCTCACTTTCTGTGCGTTTTGAGGAAGGCCGGTGCTTCAGGAAACTCACTCCAGACCCCTCGTTCCCATCATCCCATCTTGTCCCATCTTATTTTTGTGGTCTGTGGTATCCATGGGACTCTGGTTATCTGTAGGTATTGATTGAATTGCGAGACGGCTCTTTGGTCAGGTGGGCCCGAGCTGGAGCCCCGAGGTTTTGTGCAGACAGGTGGACGGCATCCCAGGAGGCTGCCATCTTGTCTTTGCCACTGGCTCTCTGACCTCGGTCAAGCGCCTCCTCTGCTCTTTTGTCATTTATCTGCGCAATGAGATGTGTCACATCCAGAGAGGGGATGAGTGACGAGACCCAGCTTTCCGGCACTGTGCTTCCGACGCCTCTCCTAAATGACTCTGGGTACACACACATGACACAGGCCCTCAGTAGGTAGACACATCCATAACCTGCTCGGAGGGAAAGGTCAGGCTTCAGCTGACCTTGGCTTGTTCTTTTCTTCCAAGCTGACAAAACATGTGGGGTTTGGAAAGCTGTCTGCTGGACCTGCCTGATGAAGCGTTGCAGAAATTACGTGATTAGAAACAGAACGTAATGAAACTCAGGTCGGAAATGGACAACCAGCTGACATTTATTTTTCCCCAATTAATCATCTCCCTTTTCCCATGGGGTTATCCGTGCCAGGGCTGAGGGAAGGTGGGAGTGCTGAGTTACTGGCACTGCTGGGTGCCTCCCTGCCGACAGCCACGAGCCACATTCTGCCTTGCCGACAGAACGGACTGGCTTCGGGTGTGGGTCGGCATTCTCTCAGGGGAGGACAGGTCCCTACCTACCTAACCCCAGGCGGTGGGAGAATCTAGTCACAGTACTTCTGGTCCTTTTGCCTGTAATTCTGCGCCACAGTTCTGTCCAGTGTGATGTGAGGGGATATCTGCTAGGGTAGGGGAACCCTCCAGGTTAAGTTTTTCTTGTTGTCAACGGGGATGCCTCCGTGTCCTTGTGCCAGTTGAGTATCCGAAGCTTGCAACTGAGGTGGCCATCTGGACAGCACGAGAACAAATGCCTACGAGCTGGGGATGGTGGAGAGAAAACATGGAGAGCACCTGGGCCCGTGACGACATTTTTAAGCTGCTCATTTACGTGACCTTGGAACTTCTCTGCTTTGGAAACTCTTACCGCGCGCGAGAATACTTGGTCCCTGTCGCTCGGGGCCACGTCTGGCTGGGTTTGCTGTTATGAAGGCCCGCGAGTGGCTGAATGAAGCTGCCTCCTTGGCCCCAACGTATTCCTTCCTGGAGCAAAGGCACCCACAGAGAATATGTCTCAGAGCAGAGCTTCTAAGAGGGGTGGAGTGGGAACAAGTATCCAAAGTGGACTCTGCGCTGTCTGAGCTCTGGGCTCGAACTCGTGAGCCGTGAGATCGTGAACTGAATCGAAGTCGGACGCTTAACCCGCCGAGCCACCCAGGCGCCTCTCACATCAGAGCTTTTGTCGCCAGCCCCCAGAGTAGGGCCGAGGAGAGGAGAGGGAAAGTACATCTCCTGTAAGATTATCTCCTAAAGCTGCTGGCCAGCCAGCTGCCATTTATTTGATTTCCTGCGTCTTTAACTGTGGAATTCACGCGCAATTCTCATTTGCTTTCCTCCAGTATATTTTTCTTCCAGTACAGCTCCCATTTTACCGCCTTAACCGGTTACATTATCTAGCTCCCCCCACCCTGAGGATGTCCCACACGAGGTAATAATACAAGGTGCCCCACGTGATGCCAGCAGGTAGGACATCTACCTCCCGAGGGAGGTGTGTGGGCAGAACTTGCGACAGCTCACGGGCTTATTGCTGTTGTTATCGTTGCAAACGTGGAGGAGGTCCGAGCAGGAGGAAGTACTCTGGGGAGATGTAGCAACTTTCTCTCCCTCTCTTCCTCAGCCTGGAAAACCCAGGCAGGTGGTGGGGACAGCAGCCGAGCACAGACCACATTCCTGCCTCAGATAAGGTCTGTGGAGGTGAATTCCCAGGCTGCAGAGGTGACTCCTGAGTCATCGCAGCTGAGAGCCAAGCGACTTGCCCCAAGCCATTGCTCAACGCCGCTGGGGACAGTGTCTCATGCCCACCGCGTGTCATCCACCGTGGCAGGCTGCAGTTTCAATTTGATGCACGAGGGCAAACGGGTAGGTTCTTCTGCGTGCACCCCCCCCCCCCCCGCAACCCTGGGAGGTACCTTTGTGGTCAAGTCTGAACCCTCTTTTTGTGAAGGCTCCCAGAACCTCAGCTCAGGGAAGTCGGGGACTTGGCCCCTCTTGTCCCCTGCAGGATCCCCGGTGCCGAGAGCCGAGTGTGGCACGCGTGTTCGGAATGGCTGACTTTGAAGAGACTGAGTGAGGGATGCTTTGAAGGCCATAAGTAGGAGGGAGGGAGAAAGTGCTCTGGGGGCCACCGAGCCGTAGAGAGTTCGGACGGCAGGAATGGGGAGCAGCACCCGGGGCAGGATCCTGGAGCCCCAGCAACAGAGCCCAGCTCCAGGTAGAAGCTGCCGGAGGGGGCGCGGTGTGGACGGAGGGTGGCTGGCCACGCGAGGTGCTGCTCCAGGACACGGGATCTTGACCGTGCGAGGACTTCTCGGGCCTGGGCCTCTGGTCGCGGCCAGGCGAGGCTCTGGTGGCCCGGATGAGCTCCGTCTCCTTAGCCCGTCCCCCAGGGCTGGGCCGGGAGGACTGAATCTCCATCCCTCCTCGGTGGCCTCTTCCTGTTCAACTACCCCAGCACATTTTTCAGGATGCCCGTCCTCACAGGGAGTGGTTTCCACGTCGTGGAGGAAAAGTAGGGAAGCCCCTGAATTTCTCCTGGCGAGAGGCGTTTGGGGGGCACCGCTGAGGTAGCTGAGCTGGCCCAGCGCGGTGCGAGGTACTCTCGTTAGGGACCGTCCGCGGGCCCTCCGCGCCAGCCCCCTGCTCCCTGGCTGGCTGTGCGGGGCCTCTATAGCCTCTGCCCTCTCTCTCTCCATCAGCAACAGCCTGGCCTCTCTCCTCCTGGGTCCAAGAACCTCTTAAATTCTCGGGTTCTACTCCACCTGGTCCTTCAGATACCTTACTTCTCAAATTATAGCCACCAGGGGAGGCAACACTTAAGCTAAAGCCTCTCGGCTGCTGATCTCAGCTGACACTGTCTAGGCAGGGGGCACGGCGTGGGACACGCAGGTCCGGGGCTCAGTCGAGCTGGGCCCCGCCCCTGCTGTGCCTTTACCGGCCGTGGGGCCCCGGACAATTCCGGCAACATCGGTGGGCCGTAGCCTTCTCCTCCTTATCATAGAAGAGGCCAGCGATGGAAACCCAGGGGGTCGTTCTGAGGATTCACAGAGATGATGTCGATAAATCACCTAACCCGGGGCTTGGTGTGGAACCAGCAATGAATACGTGTCGACAATTCCTATTTCTGCATTTTCTTCTCATTCTTCCTTTTAACTCTTGCCGCGCTGGACAAGTGACTTTACCTCCTCACAGGACGGATGTCTTCGTGGGGTGAGGACGAGAAGGGTGGGGCAGAGACAGTCTTCGGTTTTATGTTTTTAAGTCATCAGTCCAAAAACCAGTGCCACTGCTCACGGACGAGCGGGCATCCCACGTGCCGCGGGGCTCTTGAAGCATGTCGGCAAGTTCTCGACACTCCTTCCCGAAAAGGAGGGGGTCTAATTCATTTCCCTCCATTCTGGGCTGGCATTGGTGGTGGTGTGCGTCTCTTTAAGTTCATTTACTTATTTTTGAGAGAGAGAAACAGAGCACGCGAGCAGGGGAGGGGCGGAGAGAGAGAGGGAGAGGGAGAGGGAGAATCCCGAGCAGGCAGGGCCTTGAGATCACCAACCGGAAGATCGCGGCTCGAGCTGCACCAGCCGAGAGTCGGAGGCTCAACCGGCTGAGCCACCCAGGCGCCCAGTAGTGACGTGCTTCTCTCAACTAGAAGGCGGTGGAAGTGATGCTGTGTGACCGTCGGGGCCAGGCTAGTCGAGCCGATACCTCTTTCTCCCTTGGGACTCCTGATCCATCGTGGAAGAAAGCCGGTGACCCCGGAGGGGCCCGGCCCAGGCTGGTGCCTGGCGTGTGAGCGAGGAAGGAACCCAGCTCAGGCCAGCAGCTGACCGCGATCTCACGAGAGACTCTAGGTCGGCTGGCCCACTCTCAAGTTCCTGACCCACACAACCCGTGAGCGCTAACGAACAACTGTTGCTGTCTTAAGTCACCGAGTTTGGGGCTGATTTATTATGCCCTCACAGGTGACAGATACAAATGTCACCGAGTACTAGCCCTGTGGGATAGGCGCTTGTGACCTCAGTTTACAAATGAGGAAACGGAGGTGTTAGAACTTACGGAGCAGGTAAGACACCACGAGGAGATGCTGCGGTGGGACCCAAACGTGTGTCCGTGGGAGTCCAGAGACCGCGCTCCATCCTCCGCACTGGGGGCTGCCTCATCTGATCCCAGAAGAGGTTGAAAAAAATGGGTCAAAATACCTTCTTCTGGACCCGCGCTACAAATCTGCCAACGCCCTAGGGTTAAGCACGCACGCTCACGCCGTATTTGGAAGATCACCACCGGCTCGACCCACGCGTGGCTGGTTGTAGGTCGCTGGCAGCGTGAATGTTCTGGAAGGTTCTCAGTGCCGTGCGTCTCCTTCGGAGCAGTGCTGGGCTCACAGGGAGCCGAGGGCAGGGTGCCAGTTGGAGGGGTGTTTAGCCACCCCGAGGGCCCCGGTTGCCCTGGTGAGGCCTGTGGACAGCGGTGAATCCCGAGCTCGGGGTCCGTGAGGAAGAGTCATGTGGCGGGTGGTGAGAAATGGTGGAGGCAGACAGAACAAACAAGGCCGAGCAGTGGGAGGACAGCTGAGCAGGCAGTGAGGGTGGCAGGCGGTGACAGAAGTTCTAGAGAACAATGAGGAAAATATTCGTGGAGATGACCGATGAATGTTCCCTAGAGACGCACAGTAAGGGCTCCCTGCCGCTGAGGGGAAGTGACTGCTGTGATAGGGGCCCCGCGGGCCACTTTAGAATCCCCGTCTTACCCTGGACACGGCTGCTGCACACAGGGTTCTGGAAGGCAGGGGCAGGACATTCAGGTCAACGTCTATCAAGCGCCTTTTGTGGGCCAGGGACCAGCCAGTGATGGGACATCTGTAATATAAATAGGACATAAACGTATCATGTGCCCCACAGGGGCTTGAGGTCTGCAGGGGAACACTGTTTTAAGACCTACTGTGTGCCTGGTCCTCTGTTTCCTGGTTACTCATGTTATCTTATTTAATCTTGGCACGAATTTGATCAAACAGGCCCCATGACCTTCGTGAGAAGCTGAGTTGAAACAACATGCCCAGTGCTTAGCTTTTAACTCATTCTGATTCTTTTTTTTTTTTAATGTTTATTTGTTTTTGAGAGAGAGAGAGAGAGAGAGAGAGAGAGAGAGCGAGCCAGAGCATGAGCGAAGGAGGGGCAGACAGAGAGGGAGACACGGAATCCGAAGCAGGGTCCAGGCTCTGAGCTGTCAGCACAGAGCCCGACGCGGGGCTTGAACCCACGAACCGAGAGATCGCTACCTGAGCTGAAGTTCGACGCTCAGCTGACAAAGTGACTCAGGTGCCCCCAACTAATTCTGATTCTGAGGCCCCTGGTCGGTCCACTACAGAGCCTGGCCCTGGGAAGAAAGAGGTCGGTGCTGCCTGGAAGGGACCTGGGGGTGGGGGTGGGGGGCAGGGAGACTTCTCAGAAGGGTTAGACCCGCTGCGGACTGGGGATGCCGTTAGTATTTAAAGCCCGGCACCCAGGCAGCAGGACGGCACGTGAGGGAGGACGCGGGGCGAGGCCGCCGGGGAGGCCGCACAAGGAGGCCCGGGCCAGACTGGGAGGCGCTCTGTGCCTCTCACTACAGGATCCGGACTCACCCATAGCAGGAAGCACCCCGGTTTTCAAATGGGGAAGTGCCTGGATTGAATTCGCCTTAAATTTAGGGCGCTCGAGGTCGCCCTGGTGGCTCTGCGGAGCACCCTCAGGAGGGCCCGGACATTTGCACTTGGGTGTCACCCTGACCCCTGAGAGTTTCACAGTTCTCGGTCTCCCGCCAGGCCCCAACCTGGTGAACGGATCCCAGCATTCCTCCCCTCAAAACCCTGCCGTGGTTCATACAGAGCTCTCATTTCCTGAAAATGGCCGCCCCCCCCCCCCCGCCCCACCCCTGTGTCCTCCCTGAGGTTTCACCCCTCACCCTTCCCTTCGGTCCTGCTGCCCTGCCCCGCTGGGCTGGCCTCCTGTCGCCCACCCCTCCAGGCACACCGCCCTGCAGGCCCTTCCCGTTCCCCCCCCTCCCTGCAGCGAATCCCTCAGCGAGTCTGGGAGGGCGGGGTTGTTCTCGAGCGCCCGGACCAGTACCTGACTTGCGGCTGTCTTGCTTGCGGCATCCTTGGCCATTTTTATCTGACTTGGTCACAAAGGGCAGTCACTGATTAAGTGGGTAGCTGAACCGGGGTGGGGGGTGCAGCCTGGAGAGGAGAAACCGGTCCGGTGGGGTTCAGCTGTGCACCCTGGCCTTGGAGACACAGGAGTCCACGGCCACCCACATAGCATCAGACAGGAGTGCCCCTGTCCCCACCTTCGTCCGCACCCATTTCCTCTGCCTTAGTTTCTCACAGTGTATGCGGCTGCCCACCCCCCCCCCCCCCAGCCCCCTTCTGGTTCCTACAACTGCTCTCTGTCTTTCTCTCTCCTCTGAGCAAGGTCACGGCCATCACAATGCCAACTGTTTTCCGTTAAATTCCAATCTCATGCGCTAGCCATAAACGTTTGGGGTTTTTTTGTCCCCCTCCTTGGTACTGCCACTGCGCAGGTCAAGGTCGCCAGCACCTTCCATCCTGCCCTATGCAGTGACCACTATTCTGTCCTTATTTTATTTGACCTTGTGGCGGCTTCCCACACGGTGGTCCCCCTTGATAAACTGGCTTCCTTTGCTTCCTGTAAATGCACTCACGGGTTTTTCCCCTAAACATCGGCTACTCCTCTTCATCGCCCTTTCAGGATCCCTCGGCCTCCCCCATTAGCCGCTCCCCTGGGAGCCGTCATCTCTCCCCCAGTGTCCAGTCGGGCTGTGTCCCAGGTGTGTCCGCTTCTCCCATCGCCACGGCCACCCTGACCCGGCTTTCGCCATCTCTGCTGGGTCGCTGCGATGCAGGTTGAAACTGGGATCCTGCTTCTTCTTTGGGTCCGTCTGGAATCTAGCCTTTCCAGAGCGGCTGAAAGGTCTTCCCCAGATTCCAGTCCAGCCCCACCATTCACTGCTTAAAAACACACCCGTGGCTGTCAATCGCATGAAGAATAAAATACAGACTCATTGGCATGGCCTACAGGGCCCACGTGAGCTGTCCCTGCCTCTCCGTGACCTCACGTCCCTGCCCACGCCCCCCGGGACCCTGCTCCAGCCGTTCTGGCCTTGGTGCCCTTCCTCACACAGATCCAGGTTTGGTCCAGCAGGAAGGCTTTTCCTCTCGTGGTCCGGCTTCCAGATGGGCCGACCGTTGACTTGTTTTCAGCCTTCAGACGGCAGCCTCGTCGTCACCTCCCTTGGGGAAGCTTCCCTCACACTCTGACTAAAGCGGCCCACCTCCTACTTTATTTTTATAAATTTTGTGACCAACAACTGTGTTATCTCCATTCTGAGGCACCTAGCTGAGCTCTTTTCACTTTTTTCTGACGCTTGCCTTACTTTCTCTGCTCCTTATACTTTTCACTTTCAAGTTTATGCTCAGCTTAGCTTCATCTGTGGGATTCCCGGGAGGTCTGCGTTGAATAACTGTCCCTCCAGATATGGTTTCTTTTAGCATCTGCTTCGAGCTTGAGTTTGCCATCCACGTGGGGCCATTTTATGTTCACTTTCTCTTTTGGAGTTTCTGAGACGATACAGACAGGGTAAACATGAGTCCCAAATCCACATGAGGTTGGGGTTATGAATTCTCAGAGGAGATCTTTTCTCCCCCAAAGAACCCTAGATGATATGTGCAAGTATTGTTTTATGCCTCCTCTGTTGGTACGTAGATTTTTTTTCTTGTTCTTCTCCACTGAGCGTAGAATTTCAATGTTCCTGGATTTATGCAGGAGTCTTGGATTCATCATCACTCCACCTTGTGTGGCCCAAGAGATCGTCGTCTCCTGTTCCCATGTGGTTTTGCCTTGGACAAAGAGAACAAAAGTTGACCCCGGAACAGCCTTATCTTCAGCCACTCTCTGGGGGAGTTTCCTTATTTACATGCAAGGTCAGCTATAGATTTGAGAGCATTGATATATATGACCCAGCATTTTATGTGGCTTTGATGGGAAGGTTTACATGTTACCAGCCTACCATATTTTGAGATAGAAGTCCCTCATTTTTATTTAACTCTGTATTAGTTAATGCTTTATATGTTGATGTCCCAATTATTGATAATAATCTTAACTCTTTAGAGAACTTTAAAGCTCAGAAATCCTTTTCATATCTATTCTCCTAGTAGGAATCACTGGCTTCCTTGTGTAGTCAAGGAAGCCACGCTCGGAGTGAAGCGACTTGGCTAATAATGACCACTATTTTTTGAAACCTACTCTGCGTCAGGCGCTATAAATAGATTATGGCAAAGGCTTACGGCGGACCCATGAAATGGGCATTATTTTCTGTGTCTTGTGGTTGAGAAAACTCGGCATCCGAATGCTATCGTAATTGGTCTGAGGTCCCATGGCTTGTGACATAGTGGCCTGCCAGAGTCCATTCTCTTCCCAGTGCTGTCTCTGTTCGTTCTCCAAGCTACTTTCCTAGATGTGGGTTTTTATGCATTTTAGTGAAGGCATTTATGCGTCTTAGTGCAATTTTGTACTTAGAAAGTTCTTTACTAATAAATACGTTTATCAGTAACTTGGTTAGTTGTAAGGGTGCCCTGTTTCTTCAATCTCAGTTCCATCTGGGAGGAAAAGCTCTTTTGGAGCCTTAAATGACCCACGCGACACCAGATGCTGCCATTCACTGTTTTTACCTGCTCCAGGTAGGGGACCCTGGCCTAGGGATTACAGACGGCCCCTGACGTATGATGGTTCGACTTACAGCTTTTCAGCTTTACGTTGGTGTGAACACAATATGTATTCAGTAGAGGCTGTATTTCGAGTTTTGCACTTGGATCTTTTCCAGGGCTAGCAATACGTCAACAATACTCTCTCCCGATGCTGGGCAGTGGCAACGGGCTGTGGCTCCCGGTCACCAGCAACTGGCGCACAACTGTTCTATACTCCTACGACTGTTCTGTTGTGCACGTTCAGTTCACTGTTCAGTCAATTGCACGCGGCACTTTTTTATAAAACCGGCTTTGTGTTAGATGATTTTGCCCAACCGTAGGCTAACGTTAAGTATCCCGAGTACGCATAAGGTGGGCTAGGCTAAGCTATGATGTCTAGGTGGATGAAATGCATTTTTGACTCAGGATATTTTAAATTTACGATGGTTTTGTCAGGAGGTAACCCTCTCATAAGTCAAGGAGGATCTGTATTAGCTAGCATCTCAAGCTGTGCCTTTTAATTTTTATTGTTTCAGCCATGATCTTTCAAATGATGTTTCACATGGGACCCCAATACAGATGAGATAATTGGAGAAGCAGTGGGACTTTCTGAGGACATGTAGGCCAATCACTGAGTTCACTTCTTGAAAATTAGTCACCTTGTAAAATTTAAAAAATACGTGTATGTGTATATATATGTGTATACACACACACATACACACACACACACATATATAAACAAATAGAAATGAATAAAAATCATTGGCTTTGACAAATATGTTCAACTATCTGTTAAAATAGCTCTTGATTCTTAGTCCTTTCCACCATTTATGTCCATATAATGATGTGAGCCCAGGTCGTTGAAAAACCATGTCTCTAAGAAAGAAACAAGAAATTGTCTATAACAAGCAATTGTCTGAAACAAGAATTGTCTGATGGGAACCCGATCTCCTGTCCTAGCTCTCTTCAATTCAGTCCAACAGTCCTAATTTGTCAGTCACAATGAAACAATTTGGTGTTCATTAGCCAGATTCAGAGGTAAGGAACTTGAGACTTCAAAAGAAATCTCTCCTCCCAGTAGGCCAGTCTGTAGTCTCCTGGGGATGTATCCCCTTTTCTCTGCCAATCTGGATGTTTCCATGTACAGCCTACCATATTTTCTAGGAGGCCCTGCCTGAGGCCACTCCAAAGCCAGGGGTTTGAACTCTAAAACCAGGTGTCTCTTCACTACACAACATTATTCCCTGGTCCATGGGTTTTCAACTCTAACAGACTTTCTTCTTTTCGCCAGCCCGGCCAAAATAATTCCATTTCATATTTGAGACCCAAATCACCTCTCATGTTCTCTCAGAAGTGACCCTTGGCTGCTTCTGTCCATACGGACATTTCTGTTCTTTGAACTTAGAGCTGATACACAATTATAATGACACTGAAGACACATTATCTTGGATACCTTCTCTATCTGTCTGTTGCATTCTTTTCAAAGCTATACAGTATCTCTGGCTGAAACGAACAACGCAGGAAACAACACATGTTGGCGAGGATGCAGGGAAAGGGGAACCCTCTTACACTGTTGGTGGGAATGCAACCTGGTGCGGCCACTCTGGAGAACAGTATGGAGGTTCCTCAAAAAGTTAAAAATAGAACTACCCTATGACCCAGGAATTGCACTAGTAGGTATTTACCCAAAGGATACAAAAACACAGATTTGAAAGGGCACCTGCACCCCGAAGTTTATAGCAGCATTATCAACAATAGCCAAACTATGGAGAGAGCCCAAATGTCCATCAATTGATAAATGTATACAGACACACACACACACACACACACACACACACACTGGAATATTACTCAGCCATCAAAAAGAATGAAATCTTGTTACTGGCCATGACGTGAATGGAGCTAGAGGGTATTGTGCTAAGCAAACTGGGTCAGAGAAAGACAAATACCATAGGATTTCCCTCGTACGTGGAATTGAAGAAACAAAACAGATATACATAGGGGAAGGAAAAAAAGAGAGAGGGAAACAAACCATAAGAGACAACAGAGAACAAACTGAATGTTGACGGAGGGAGGAGGGTGGGGATGGGCTAAATGGATGATGGATGTTAAGGAGGGAACTTGTTACGAGGAGCGCTGGGTATTACGTGTAGGTGATGAATCACTAAATTCTACAGTGAAACTGATTTTACCATATATGCTGACGGGCTAGAACTTAAATAAGACATTGAAATTAAAAAATAAATAAAATAAAGAAAAGTGACGTGATACCTCTTTATTCGTAGACCAGGCTTTGCCTAGTTCCGTACGGAGAGACTTTTCTTTTGGTATCACACTTCGGCGTTACAATGTGGTCATGACTATCATGGTACTTTTATCTTGGCATAGTGTTTGTTCCAATGGTTATGTGTGTGGGAAATCCCTTCTGTTGAAGCTCTTGGGGTGAAGGGCAGAGACATCACCTGTTTTTTGACAGAAGCTGTGCCGGAGAGAATGTTTCTGCACACCCTCACCAGCGCTGGGTGCCATATTTGGACGGAATTTAGTGGCTTTCCGTGTGTTAGGTGAGCACATAGGAAGTGAGGCGCTCGAAAAAACATAAGTGCTCCCTTTCTTTTTACTCTACGGAAAGGACTCTCTAGGTGTTGGGATGCTAAACAAGTTTGATCTCTCTGAATCCCAGCTTTCTTATCTGAAAGAGGGGTTAGGAGTACGTTAAGGATATTTCCAGAGCTGTTGTCAGGATTAAACAATGCAATGGAAATAAAGAACTGCGGGCATGTGCTCCTTGTGTTCCCGATGACGCCAGGGAGTAGGGCACGAGGTGAGGAAAATTAGCACCATCATCCCACCCAACAGCGGCTGAATGTTGGCCACACCCGGCTACCGCTGCAAGTTCTTGACTTATTGGCCTATTTAACATTCGCCATCACACTGTGCTATCACCATCCCCATTTCATACCAGCTAGTGAGGAGTGAATCGCGGACGGAAACCTAGGCAGTCTGGCCCAGAACTTGAGATCGTAAATCTCCCACCTTTTGGACATCAGATGCTGTCCAGCAGGTAGCCCGCCCTTTGTTTGTCTCGGCCTGACGTGCAGCCCCCACAGCACCTTCTTGCTAAGGCCGGGCCGGCTTCTGGGACCAGGCTTTACCATCCCTCCGTGGGCGTGAATCACATGAATAAGGGCCACCTGCTGTGGTTCCATAAAAACGCTGTAATTCAACGTTTATTTATTTTTGGGACAGAGAGAGACAGAGCATGAACGGGGGAGGGGCAGAGAGAGAGGGAGACACAGAATCAGAAACAGGCTCCAGGCTCTGAGCCATCAGCCCAGAGCCTGACGCGGGGCTCGAACTCCCGGACCGCGAGATCGTGACCTGGCTGAAGTCGGACGCTTAACCGACTGCGCCACCCAGGCGCCCCAAAAACGCTGTAATTACAGAGGACAGCCAGGGGAAAACAATAAACATACATATTTCAGCCAGGTAAAAAACCAAAATCACAATTTACTTTATGCATCCAAAGACTGATTCGATCTGTGCTGCATACTAGAAAAGCCCCACACCTAGTTAAGCCCTACATAGATCCCCACGGCCATAATTTTACACTACGCCTGTATAGCAGGTGCCTTTAATCCGCCACGGGGGCGGGGGGCGGAGAGTAAGCCGGAGTAAGAATCGTGTACGTCAATTTTTAAATAGAGAACATTCCCCCATGCCCAAAGTGTACAGGTCATTTTATTGCAGTGGAAACACCTAACCTGTCCCGAGGCAGGGGTGGTGGTAGGGGATGGCGATCTTCTTGTGACATTATAAAAGGACAGTGAGGTTGGGAGTGCCGGAAAGCACGTGTGAACTTTTGTTGTGTTCTTCGGACAGATGTAGGCAGGTCTGCGGGGTGCAGCCTCAGGCTTTCAAAAGAGGTCCCGCCTTGTGAACCCACAAAGTATACACAGTCACTCACAGGGAAAACGCCTGGAAGGTTATACAGCACAATATTAACTCCACGCGGCGGGATTAGAGGACATTCGCATGTTTTAAAAGTGTGCTCCTAGGGGCGCCTGGGTGGCTCAGTCGGTTTAGTGTCCGACTTCGGCTCGGGTCACGATCTCACAGTTTGTGGGTTTGAGCCTCACCTCGGGTTTTGCATTGACAGCGTGGAGCCTGCTTCGGGTTCTCTGTCTCCCTCTCTCTGTCCCTTCTCTGCTCGTACTCTGTCTCTCTCTCGGAAATAAACATTAAAAAGAAATTTAAAAAAATGTCTTTCTGGAGGTGCCTGGGTGGCCCAGTGGGTTTAGGGTCTGACTCTTGATTTCTGCTCGGGTCATGATCCCAGGGTTGTGGGACTGAGAACTGCGTGGGGCTCACACTGAGCATCAAGTCTGCTCAAGACTCTCTCTCTCTCTCTCTCTCTCCTGCTACCCCTCTCCTCCATTCGTGCAGGCTCTCTCTCTCAAATAAAATTCAATTCAATGTTGGGCACCTGGGTGGCTCAGTTGGTTAAGTGCCTGACTCTAGATGTCGGCTCAGGTCCTGACCTCATGGTTTGTGAGTTCGAGCTCCAAATACAGCTCTGCACCAATGGTGAGGCACCTGCTTGGGATTCTCTCTCTCTATGTCTCTCTCTCTCTCTCTCTCAAAATAAACTTAAAAAATGTCTTTCTGAATTGCCTGAAAAAAAACTTTTTTGAGAGAGAGAGCAAGATGGGCAGGCTCCTTGCCCCACGCTGAGCTAGGCAGGGGCTCGATCTGACCGCTCTCACCACCGTGAGATGATGACCTGAGCCGAAATCAGGAGTCGGAGGCTTAACTGACTGAGCCGCCCAGGCGCTCCTGAATTGCCTGAAAATTTTCAATGAGGATCTATTTCTTTTAAACTCAGGAAAATGAAAAAGCCATCCTCTAAGAAGGAAACCCACTGGAAAGCAGAAGAGGCTGTGCCCTCCGGGTCTCTCTGTAACCGAATCTGGCAGTCTACCTCTGGTACTCAGCATGACCTTGAGATGAATTCCAACCCATCCCGCAGCATGGCACCATGGGAAAGGAAGGCATTAGAGCCGGAGAGCTGGGTGTTATGGTTCTACCACGGGGGTGGGTTATTCCACCAGTCTGAGTTTTGGTTTCTGTAGAGTGTAGACAATAATCCTACCCTTTTTGCTTTAAGTATTGGGGATAATACACAGAGGGTGTTTACCCAAGTCCTTGTCATTCACTGTTTCAACAACACCCATTCCCTGCACACCTGTTCACCCCATGCACTCCTCTGGGCACTGGCAATGCACAGAGGTGGCAGGTTTTTTTTTTAGAGTATGTGCTTTCCAACTTTTTATTTTAGTTTAGGACATCCTCCATATCTGATCTTTCAATGTATTCATTTTCGTGGATGCAAAGCTACGCAACGGGGCTAAGGCACATCCGCTCTGGCCCCACCATCAGGTGTTGGTAGCCATCACCTGTGGCTATTTTAGCTTTGCCATCATTTAGGGCTGAAGGTGTGTTTCCTGGGTTTTGCCCTTCTTTGTAAAACAAAAAGAATGAGCTAAAAAGCTAGAGTATGGAATACCACTTTAATATTACAGGCATTCAGCTTTATTGAAAAGACACCTTTGTTGTCCAGATACCAGGATCCTAACTTAGAGACATTTATGAAAAGTTGTTGAAGACCTCGTCTCTGTTAAGTTATATACGCAGCGAACACCAGAGAAGATAAAAACGTGTTTTTAAGAGAGTCGAAGTGATACAGAAGGGTTGGAAGCGATGCCATCAATGTCTATAGTTCTGGGGGGAAATTTAAGTCGTTAAAGCCAGCTGCTAGCGTGGACAATGATAGAACACTTTTTATGTGTCCTGTTCCAAGTGTATGAATGAGTTGAACTCTCGCATCGAGGAGGTATCATTCCCTCCCCCCATCTTAAAGATGAGAAAACTAGGCACAGAGGGATTACATAGCCAGGTTACAGGTAGTAAATGGTAGGGTTGGGATTTGAACCCAGGAATCTGCATATCCCTGTCCTAGATTGTACCTTGCACATTGGTTCCTATGCAGCCTCGCTATAGACTTAGGAACAAATGGATCGATTCACAACGTTTTGAAATCCAATCTGCTTGGTAGTAGAGAAACTCCTGGCTAGACACTACTTACGAACTCCGGTTGTTGGGACGCCAAAATTGGGAGTTGCTTGGCCAGAATCACCCACGGGACACCTACTACTCTATTCCTTAATATCTGCTGATAGTCAGAGAATCTTAGGAAGAAAACAGAAGAATTAAATCTCGGTGGGGAATTCATTTTCTCTACCTTAAAATTTTATTGGAACACTAGCTGATGGTCAAGTTAAATGAAATGTCAACAAACTCAAAAGAGCAAAGACCCTTCAAGGTACCTGGTAGGGGCTAGATGTTACTGAACTGGCTGGCAGTCTGGGGATGTCGGAGGAAAAATGAGACGCACATTCGGTTACCGCAAGTAATCTCTTTCTCGTTGGTGGGACAGAGGGCAGGGTCGTGTGCTGCCTGCCTGAACCACCAGGTTCCTTGCTTTTCCTCTACAGGAAACCATAAGGGACTTTTCCCGATACTGACAGTTCCAGAGTCTATTAAGTCTGATTAAAACAAATAGCAAAAGAGCTAACGTATCTGTCACCAGCTCGTCAAAGGCTTTGTGACACTCACGGCAAAGCCACCGCTAGCTTCTGTGTCCCATCAGGTCTGCATGACTTCTGCATGATGGCATTTAGAGTCGGTGCTCAACTCGGGATTAGAAGATCTGATTGGCCGAGTTGTAGTTAAACTAGTAAATTAGTGACAGAGGGCATTTGACCTAGATGGTTGTATTTCTTTAGTGCGTGCTCCAGGATTTATCTCTACCTTATATTTTGGGAATAACCTAAGTAATTCAGAACAACTGTTACATAAACAATGAGTATGCCAGCCCATTCTCTACTGTCATTTTTGTACCTCACGTGTCTTCCCGAGAGAGAAGCAGAAAGAGAACTACCGTCTCCCCGGTGTATGTGTCTCTGTGTTGGCCACACAGAAATCCCATGATCTCCTACCAGCCGGAGATTTCTCTACCAGTCCGCCTTTCTAGGTCCTCTATTAGACGGCCAGGAGCACTGTCCTCGGGCTGTAGTTTTCCCTGGCGGGGAGTCTTGTGAATGTCCCAGGCAACCCTCTGCTCTCCACGATTTGCGTCTGACAAGACCCTGGAGTTACAGAAGCTCAGAACATTCGAGACTCGGTGTCCTAGGACAGTCAGTATCTCTTCCACAACAAGGTGTTATTTTAAGCCGACCGGAAAACTGAACAGATTTCTAAAACTGCTGTTGAACGCGTTACACGTGAAATCACACATATGCCATTAGTTGCAAAAGCACTTGAAGGTGGTCGCCTCTAAAAGAAACAAGAGAAAAGCCCACGCCGGAGCCCTGAGTACGGGAAGCCAGTGTGGGGGTGTATTTGGTGCCACAGACCAAATTTGTTCCACGACCTCCTGGTCCCCGCTCCTCCACACTCCTAAGTCACACTGAGACTTTGCTGCGGGCTTGAGGTTGGGTCCAAAGGACCTGAGCTGGCCAGCGGCCCAGAGGCGCCAGATGGCTGGCATCTGTAGGACACGGTGACACCCGGGGTTAACGAGGGGAAGGAGAACGTGTAGCCGAGAGACACTGAAGTCCGAGCGGTGGTTCTGTTCCGGTGACTCCCTAAACTGTTGGTTGAGGGCAGTTATTCATAGCAGTGCTAATCCCCCTTCTCGCTCTCCCCCTGGCCAAACATCAAAGGAGTTAAAGGAAAACGCCAGAGAACATCAATGTCAACCTGAAGCCCACCACCCGAGCACACCTGATCTCGTTTTGAAAAATTTTCATTTTTTTTGTAGCTTCTCTTCCCGAATCTACCTTTTAATCTGTGCGACAGGTCACACCCACCGCCAAATGCAAAAAGGGACAGAATCCTTTATTTGGGTTTTTCCATGGAGTCAAGGTGAAGGAGATTTTTTTTTTTTCATCTGAGTGGGAAAGTTCTGGAAAGTGGGCGAAGGGTGTCCGAAATTTTGGCTTTCTGGCTTCGGCTTACCGGACACTTTAATGAACACTTCTGTGGTGTGACCTTGAGAAAGTTCCCTCGTCTCAGTGCACCTCGCCTAAAGTGGGTTGTAAGAAGCTTCGCTTTGGCCTGCAGAAAGGAAGGCCCCAGAACGTATGTGCAAGTGTTAGTACGAATAGTTAACACGGTACGTGCCACTCACTCTTTATAGCTGGTAATATTTTCCTCTTATTTAAAAAAAAAATCCAAACTTGCAGCAAAGTTGAAAGAATAGTGGAACGAAGATGCATTTCCTCTTTACCTAGATTTGTCGATGGCTACCATTTTGCCACATTTGCTCTATGCCTTTTCTTCCACACGTGTGCGTGTTCACATAAAAATTTTTTTGGCAAGCCATTTGAAAGTCATTTCCACAGAGAATTCAATTGTTATTATCTCTAATGTCTTAACACGTGTCTTCTAAGCACAAAGACATTATCCTAGACAGCAGTATAAATGTCACGCTCAGGAAATCTAACATCGAATCGTGATATTATCTAATATATAGACCAAGTTCAAATGTCCCCATGTGTCCCAACAATATTTTGAAATGTTCTAATCATTGTTTCAATCCAGGATAGAATCAAGAATTATTCAATATATTAGCCGTCCTATTCTTTTTAATCTAGACCGTCCCTGAGCCTTTAAAAAAAAATTCTCGTATCATTTTGACATTTTTGAAGAATTCAAGCCAGCTGTTTTGTAAAGTGCCCCTCCATTTGTTTATTTTTTTTCATTTTTTTCATGTTTTATTTCATTTCCGAGAGAGAGAGATGGGGACAAAGGATCGGAAGCGGGCTCCGTGCTGACAGCAGTGAGCCCAATGCGGGGCTTGAACTCACGAACCATGAGATCATGACCTGAGCCAAAGTCGGATGCTTAACTGACTGAGCCACCCGGGAGCCCCAAGTGTCCCTCGGTTTGGATTAATCTAATTATCGCCTCATGCCTGGCTTCAGATTAAACCTCCTTGTGGAGAGAATGTTGCATATGTCATATTCTTCTTAGCACATCAGTCACATCAGGAGGCACAAGATGCCAGAGTCCCATTATCGATGCCGGCCATTTTGATTAGTTCAGTTGACGTCCCTCAGATTCTTCCATTCGGAGGTCCTTTCTTCCCCCATGTTTAATGCATCAGCAATCCACCGCCGGAGGCTCCTTTTATGCTCATCTTTGTGATTACAGCCAACATTTCATGAGCTATCTCTTCCCTAATGAGTCTATTTTCTTCATCCGGCCACTCCGGCATTTGCAATTCTTGGGTGTCTAAGTCCACCCTCACCAGTGGCGTGACTTCTGTGTGCTTGGTCATCTTCCTTAGTTCATTACTTGAGCTTCATGATGGAAGGGTCCCGTGGCCTAACTCGGGGAAGCTTTCCTCCAGGGCGGGTTTGACCCTGCCGCTGCTGGTACAGGTACCCTTCCAGCCTCCCTGTGGCTTTTGACTTTGAGCGGACCCGTGGGCTCAGCTCTCCCACCTCACCGCTCTTCCAAGATTTATCACACTCATGGCAGAGAGGCTCTTAGAATCTTGCCTCTCTCTCTGTTTACTATTGACGGTTCCAAAAATCTTCATCTTGCCCTAACCTCTGAGAGGTTTGTGGCCACGGCTTTTTGCCTAATGGAGTGCCGTACGGATCAATACCCCAAAAGTTCACAAAGTTTTTAAAAGAATGGTATTGGCTTGGACGAAATGAGAAGAAAACAGTACGAAATGAAAGGAGATCTGTGAGCCTCTCAAGTCGTGCAGACGGGGAGCTGGCTGAGAAAAGCACTCAGCTGCAAACTCAGGCCAGACTCAGGCAAAGGGAAGAGACCTCAGAGGGTAGAGAACAAAGGGCCAGCGAACAAAGCGGCAGAGCTGAGCCCTAGTCAAGAACTGGCAGCCCGATTTCAGCATCACTTACGGACCCGTGGCACTGTGTGTCTCTCGTTCGCTTGTGGGTCCACAGCTGTGAGGCCCCACCAGAGTGGGGGGCTGGTCGCTGGCATGTAGACCAGAGGAGTGGGGCTCAGCCGCCGTCCCTGAATCACTCTGCACACCTGAACCTGACTTTACTGCTTTGACCGGGTGTCATGGTGGGATGGGGCTTGTTGGTCTCGAGGGAGGGGTTGAGTTTATTTTGCAGGTGGGAAGGCTGTGAAGTATTGTGGCCTGAGGGTGAGCCGTGGTGGCTGTATTTTCGAAAGATGGCCACGACGACGTTTCTGCTTTCCTACAATGCAGTCTCGATACCTCTCCCTTGGAGGGGCAGGGTCTCTGTTCCCTTTCCTTGAGTTCGGCCTGACGCCTGACCCACAGCAAAAGCGAGACTAGATCATAAATGCTGATACAGCATCCTGTCTGGTTCTCTTGGGATGCTCGCTCTTAAAGCCCAGGCGCCTTGCACTGAAGTCCGAGCAGCCACATAGCAAGGCCAGGTGTCGGTGTTCCAGCTGAGAGCCCTGCCAACAGCCAGCATCGACCACCAGACACGTGAGTCGAGAGCCTCTGCAGGCTTCCCACCTCCTAATGTCAAGCAACCCTGAACTTCATGTCTTCCCAGCAGAGCCCAGACATTGTAGCACGGCGGCAAGCTGACCCTTTCTGAACTCCTCCCCCACAGAACACGTGCACATAATGTTTTTGTCTCATTTTGTCGTCAGTTTGGGGTAGTTTGTGCCGCAGCAGCAGTCCCCAGAACACTGGATGGAGTTTGCGCCTCCCCGTGGGAGAGGTCAACATTGTTTCTTACCCCCTCTCGTTCCCATTGCCTCCAACTAGAAGCCGTTTTCCAAGGTCGATGTGGGAGACCATTCATTTCGAGCAAACTAGGAGCAAGAAACTAGGTGTTCAAGAGAGGGAGCGGGTGCCTGGTATCCCCTGAAGAAACAAAGCGCTTGGAAATGTAACACCACGGGAAAATTCCATCTCATTCCAAACCAGACTCAACAAGTTCGTATTGAACACTGTGTTAAGCATCAGGGCGAGCATACATGACACAGGAGACACTGCACGTGGACAAGAACAACTCAATTAAAAAAAATTTTTTTTCAACGTGTATTTATTATTGAGAGACAGAGAGCGTGAGCAGGGGAGGGGCAGAGAGAGGGGGAGACACAGAATCCAAAGCAGGCTCCAGGCTCTGAGCCGTCAGCACAGACCCCGACGCGGGGCTCGAACCCACGAACCGCGAGATCGTGACCTGAGCTGAAGTCGGACACTTAACTGACTGAGCCACCCAGGCGCCCCTGGACAAGAACAGTTCAGCATTGCTTCCTGTGTCCAACTGCCAGCTTTTCTTTCTGTGTTCCACTTTAAATTTTCAAGAAGGAGTATGATTTTTTTTCTTTGTCCCTCGCTGGGTAGTTTTCATATAAAGCCGGCTGTTGACCCGCCGGTCAGCCCATCGGTTGTCTGGCTTTGGGTCAGGCACCTGCCCCACTCTGCAGGCCTGTGGCACAGACCTGCTGCTTTGGGCTGAACTGTGTCCCACCCCGAATGCATATGCTAGAGCCCTAACCCTCCCCCCACCCCCAATCCCTCAGAATGTGCTTTTACTTGGTGATAAGGCCTTTAAAGAAATGCTTAAATAAAATTGAGGCTGTTGGGGTGGGCTTAGCCCAATATGACTGGTGTCCTTATAAGAGGAAATGTGCGCACACAGGGACACCAGGGATGCGGCACAGAGGAAGGTTCCAGTGAGGACACAGCCAGCAGGCGGCCACTGCAAGCCAAGAAAAGAGTCCTTAGAAGAAACCAAACCCGCTGACGCCTTGATCCTGACTTCTATGCTTTACAAATTCCTTACAACGCAAGTAATCTCCCTTGCAAAGAATTAGAAATACTCAGATGGAAAGACGTGAATAAAACATCACACACATCATTTACCACAGTGGCATCAACTTTAAAGCAGGTCATAGAGCACAAAATTGGTTCTCAAAATCTGTCTTGAAACAGACAACTATTGCCCCACACTTAAAGCTAGATGAACGAGGAATTGGGGGCAAGCTTTTGGTCTCTGAATACAGAATCCAACTAGCTAGACCTGGCGGGGCATCACTTCCCAGGAAACCAGAAGGATTCTTCCAGATGAAAGAATCCTTAGAGATCATCTGACCTGACCTTCCACACCACAGATGAGAATCCTGTATTCAGGAAGCATCTGCCAGCCTCCCAGACTTCTGCAGGTGGCCGGAGGGCAGAACCAGCCCGTCACTGGGGTCCAGATTTGCTTTCATGGTGCATCAGCTGGGCTCCAAAGTCGAGCATCTACAGTGTCAGATCCTGAGGGTGACCGCCTCCGAGTTTGGTGTGCCACAGGGTGTTCTAGGGACAGCGTTCCTCAGCGCCTTCATCAGAAGCCTCCGGACTGCTTGCCAAAGATCAGCGAATTTCCAGGACCCGTTCGGACCTAAGAAATCAGAAGTCTGGAATAGGGGCCAGGAATCTGTATTTTATTTTATTTATTTTTTAATTTATTTTTCAGAGAGACAGAGAGAGAGAGAGACAGAGTGCAAGTGGGGGAGGGGCAGAGAGAGACAGAGACAGAATCCGAAGCAGGCTCCAGGCTCTGAGCTGCCAGCGCAGAGCCCAACGTGGGGCTCGAACTCACAAGCCGTGAGATCATGACCTGAGCCGAAGTCGGACGCTTACCCGACTGAGCCACCCAGGCGCCCCGGGGATCTGTATTTCAGTAAGCAGCCCAGTTGATTTTTATTCGCACTGAAATTTGCTGCGCACCAGGCCAGGACAAGTGCAGGTTTCTGCAGTGGCCTCTTCCCGGAGATCATCTTTCCTTTTGGTCCTCAGCCCCGTCCTCTGCGTCCCGCTGCCGTCCTGGGCTCCCCCTCGGCGTTCCTTTCCGCCCTGTGCATGGGCTGAAGCACTTTTCCTCTTCCTCCTCTCTCCCCTTCACCTGCTGCCCTTCTGGGTTCTTACCTCTGTCTCTTTCTTTCCCCTGTGTTGTATTTCCCCCATCTCTTGCGTCTGACCCGCTCTGCTCCCTGCCAAAGTGGGGCTGGGGCATGGACCCGGGTCAGAGGCCGGCTGGCCAGGGAGGGAAGGTCCCGATCTTAGCACAGTTCTGGTCAGGACGCACCCGGGGAGACCAAAACTGGGATGACACACACGTCTGCAAGGGACAGGTGAGGGAGGAGGCGAGGGGGCAGATTTACGACCTGGGAAATTCCTCGAGGAAGCAGGTCAAGGAGCCCAAGGTGGCCCGCAGGGTGCGGTAGGGCAGGGTGGCGAGCCTCGGGACACCTGCCCCCCTGCCTTCCCGGCAACCTGTGCATGGGCGAGCTAAGAGCAACTGAGAATCAGGCTTCTGCACGGACACTTCGCGTTTCCGAGTGTTTACCTGCTGGGGGGTGGGTGGGTGGCGGGGACTTGTGTCCTCAGCTGTCAGACCCGAGGCTGTTTGAGGAATCAGCGCCCACCTCTTCTGGATGGAGAACCTTAAGCATACAGGAGTGGAGGCTTTCCTGAGATGCCCCTCACGCCCAGGCGCGCGAAAGGCAGGTGCCCCCTCAGCGTCCGACGCGCCGTGATCCGGGGCGAAACCGAGAAATCAGTCGACGTGGGTCTTTGTCCAGTGCAATCTAAGAAGCTGGTATACGAGCACGTGTCCATGCGGTCTGGCCCAGAGTAAGCGCTCATGCAGGGGGGCTGTTACTTATTATGGAACTAGTCTTTTATCTGCCCCGTGTCTGCATTTATTTCCCATCCGGGAAATCCGGATCCCTGGGCCTGGCATTGGGGGACCTCTCCCAAGGAGGTCTTTGTGTCACAACACCTGGAAGGACCGCAGGCAATCCCTTCCTCCCCTGGAGAGCACACACACACTACCCCCTTATTAGGTGTGAGCTGTGCTCGCTCTTCAGGGGCCCAGGAAATGCCATTGCTGACACTGGGCTCCGTTTGGCTGTGCCCTTCACCTGTCGCTGGAAGGTCCGCTACGTCTCAGACTCCACGAGGCAGGACACAGGTTGGCAGGAGGAGAAGCAGAAGCGTCCTCACCCGGGATCCCACCTTTCCAGAATGTAGCTCCCCGACCAGCGCTGTCTGGGTCGGTCAGCAGCACCTGAGACAGGAACTCCGGGGTGGGGGTGGGCTCTCCTCTCTTGTTGGTCTGGAGGAGCCAGAAATTGGCTCCGCCTCCTTCCTTCCTTCCTTTGGCTTCCCATCAGCTGTCCGTCTCAGAAGGCCGTGTTCCAAAAGGCCAGCCCAGCCCGGGTGGTCAGGGCTGCCCGGACCATCCCTGCCCCACCTCCTGGGGCAATGGTGCCGGGCCTTTCTTCCAGAAGCTGTGTCTGCATTTATTTATTTTTTTATTATTTTTTTTTTATTTTTTAACGTTTATTTATTTTTGAGACAGAGAGAGACAGAGCATGAACGGGGCAGGGTCAGAGAGAGAGAGAGGGAGACACAGAATCTGAAACAGGCTCCAGGCTCTGAGCTGTCAGCACAGAGCCCAACACGGGGCTTGAACTCATGAACCGCGAGATCATGACCTGAGCCGAAGTCAGACGCTTAACCGACTGAGCCACCCAGGCGCCCCAAGCCGTGTCTGAATTTAAATGCCTGTTGCTGGATCCTCTGCCCCCAAGAGTCACAGACGAGCCCTACATGGGCCAGTCTGGCCTTAGCACCCTTTGGCTGGCCCGCCCTCCTCCACCGGCACCCTGCACTGCTCACCACCCCCGGATTCCCCCTGCACCTTGCCCTGGCCTGCCTTTTTTCTTTCTTCTCTGCTGGAGGCATCCCTGCTGCTTCTAACCTTTCGTTAACCTCTCAAAATCTTAGGAACGCGCCCCACCTGCCCCTGCTAATCACCCTCCGCACCCCTGCAGAAAGAACCTGCCCCTCCTCGCCTCTGCTTCCCTGTGCACTCCGCCCTGTTGTGACACTTCTCCCCGGGCGCCATCATTAAATGGTTACACCTGCGCCTCTCCGGGGCTCCAAAGTCGGCTCCACGGGTCTTTTAATGGTGTCCCCGAGGCCAGCCTTGGGGCTTCAGTATAGTGGTCTCTCGGGGACAGCTGTATTTTATCCTGGCAGGATGATGCGTCACCGCAATGCCACCCCCCTCACGAACCCCAACGATGAGTAGCTGGAAAAGGATCTTTGGGGGAATTAATCTTCACTATCACGTGCAAGGCTGAAGCCTCTACTGCCCGTTGGACTCTGAGATGACAGAGACTCTCCTGAGAGAGAGGGGCCTTTAGTGACTAGGCTGCTTTCCTTTCTCTGTTCTTAAATTTATTTTTTATGTTTATTTACTTTTGAGGCAGAGAGAAACAGAACACGAGTGGGGGAGGGGCAGAGAGAGAGGGAGACACGGAATCCGAAGCGGGCTCCAGGCTCCGAGCCATCAGCACAGAGCCCGACGCGGGGCTCGAACCCACCAACCGCGAGATCGTGACCTGCGCTGAAGTCGGACGCCCAACCGACTGAGCCACCCAGGCGCCCCTAGGTTGCTTTCTCATCTTAGCTGCATTGTGTTTGCAATCTTTCTTTCTGTTCTTTCTTCTTTCTCCCTCTCTTCTTTCCTTCTTTCTTTCTTTCTTTCTTTTTCCTTCTTTCTTTCCTTTTTAAATGCCTGCTTATTTAAATATTTAATTTATTTAAATGCCTGTTCCTTTCATGCATTCATTCTCCTGTGCCCCCCTCACCATTCCTCCTAAAGCCGGATTCTGCTGCTGACGTGGGTCAGAAGACCTCATTTATTTCCTTCTCGATCCTAACACTTATCTAGCTATTTGTCTGTGTGTTTATCTTCCCCATCAGGAATATAAACTTCTTGGGCACAGAGATCCTGTCTTCCGTCTTTGCTCTGGTGCCCTGGTATTTATAGGATGAATTAATGGGTGAGCACGCGTGCATTTCACCATCTCCGTGTGTCTGGCTCTGGGTGAGGCACAGCAGGTGCAAAAGAAAGACAGCTTTTGTTTTCCGTGGGCTGGCTCACAAGTCGAGGAGACCGCTGCCACCAGGGTGCAGAGTGACAAGTCCTGACTTAGCGGAACACGGGGTCTCTGGGGAAGATGAAGGGCTCACCTGAGCTGGAAGGAGGTGGGGCTGGAATAGAGGTTCGACATTTGCGTTGAGTCCTGAAAGGCGGTGAAATGTACCAGGCAAAGGAGATGCGAGGGACATTCTCGGGAAGTGGAGCTCACGGACAAAAGCCCGATCGGGAGAGGAGGGCAGAATGGAAGTGCAGGGGCGGCCGGAGCCTGGCATGCGAGGGAAGCAAGCCCACGAGAGCACTGGCCTCATGGCAGAGTGGCTGTCCCCGTGGGTTGGTGGCTTTACTTCCTCCAGCTCCGGGCAAACCTTGGACTACAAGAGGCTGTAGGCCCAGCTGAAGAAAGGGAAGTGTTGCACCCCCCCCCCACCGTGACCCCCGTTCCTCCCCGACAGGGCCCCTTCTCTCCGCACCGTTCCCGGAGGGGCTGTGGGGACCCTGCGACGGGCGGCGTGGGCAGCATAGGCCCGCTGGGGAAGCCAGCTCGCAGAAGGACTCAGGCAGCATCCGAGAACTCTGCTGAGTCAGCAGCAGCTGCAGCGGGGGCAGGAGAAATGCAGAGGAGGAACACGCACTCGGGTTCCTGGAAAAGGCAGACGGCCAATCTCAGGATGCTTCTTTTCAAGATTCTGGGTAGTCCTGAGCTCGAGCCTTTGGGGGTGTCTTTGAGAAGCAAGGGGACGGGGTGGCAGCCAGCCTGTTGATCCCCCTTCCTCCCTTCCACTGAGACTGCCTGAGTGCCTGTCACGTGCAGGGACTGTTCCAGCCATTGGGGGTATGACGTGGAACAGAGCACAGTCGTGCTCTCACGGAGCCGACCTCCTAGGTGTGTGGGGGGGGCAGGGAGGGTGGGGATAAAGAATATAGAAGAAAAAAACAGACACATAACACATGTCAGGTAGTGATGAGAGCAATGAAGAAAAATAAGGCAGGACAAGAGAAGAAGGGTGATGGGTGGTGGGTGTGTGCCGTTCGAGAGAGGGGCAGACATGACCTCCCTGGACAGATGACATCTGAGCAGAAACCTGGCTGAGGCGAGGGAGAGAGTATCAGAAGGGAATCGGTAACTCTGTTAACGGAGGGCATTACCTCCTAAGGAGGTGTCTCGTCCAGCAGGGAGAGCACAGCCCCAAACAATCTCCCATTCTATGAGTGAGTCTAAAATAATAATTCTATACTTAGTATAATGTTACATTTTTGTGTATTACAGACTGTAATAAATTTATATAGTATAGGGGCGCCTGGGTGGCTCAGTTGGTTAAGCGGCCGACTTCGGCTCGGATCATGATCTCACGGTCCGTGAGTTCGAGCCCCGCGTCGGGCTCTGGGCTGACAGCTCAGAGCCTGGAGCCTGTTTCGGATTCTGTGTCTCCCTCTCTCTGACCCTCCCCTGTTCATGCTCTGTCTCTCCCTGTCTCAAAAAATAAATAAAACATTAAAAAAATTTTTTAAAAAATTATATAGTATAAATAACATATTCATATGTATTGTTATATTATACATAATATATATTTTTGTATGATACAGTGGTGATAAGATTTAGAATATAATTAAGCATTTGTCTCCCTTTGCAATTCCCTACTGTCCCTGGACCTGCCCTCTCTCGGTAGCAGGATAGACGGCAAAGAGTCAAGTCCCTGGCTTCTCTGTTTCCAAAGAGGCTCACTTCATTTGTGTAATTTGCTTGTAAAAGTAGGTATAATCCTGTCCGGTTTTGAGGTCAGAAATCTGGGACTTATAAATTCTTAACCCTTAAAGCAGAAACCGTGGTTTTAAAAAGCCAAGGTTTCCATTTGTAAGAGTCGAATCGCTTTTAATAATCTGCTCAAAAACGATAGGCTGCTCAGAGCAGAGATGTACGGCCCCGGGGCCCTGGCCGCCGGACCAGCTAAGGCCAAGGGAGAACAGGTGCTTTCAGTGGACCTGAAAGCAAGGCCGGTGTCCCTGGGAAAGGGCTCAAGGTGGCCTTGGCCTTCTCTCTGGGCTCAGGGGGTGTTAGGGGTTGGGAATCGGAGAGGAGGGGCCGCTGCGCCCCTGGAGGGGGGAGTTGAGGGGGAGAGAGGGCCACATGGGGTCACCAGGGGTAGATGGGCCTGATGTGGCACTGGGTGGCTGGATGACCCAGCAGGAGGAAGAGCCCAGATGTCGTCTGGCGAGGTCAGGAGGGGCTCCGCGTGAGCTGAGTGATGGCCTGTGTATCTGGAGAGGATAGAGGGAAACAGAAAGACCCCAGTGGAGCAAGGGCTGGAAACCCGATGGAGTCTGAGACGCGCAGCAAATGCCCTAACGGACGAAGGTAGACGGACAGGCAGCTGCCACCTGGTGAGCCGGGTGGGGGAGGGGAATGTGACAATGACCAGGTTCAATTGACGACTCTTTTAAAATGGGTCCTCCTGGGGCGCCTGGGTGACTCAGTCAGTTGAGCGTCCAACTCTTGATTTGGGCTCAGGTCATGATCTCGAGGCTCGTGAGGTCGACCCCCAACTTGGGCTCAGCGCTAAGCGTGGAAACTTCTTGGGATTCTCTCTCTCTCTCTCTCTCTCTCTCTGCCCCTCCCTGGCTGCACATGCTTTCTCTCTCTCTCTCCTTCAAAGTCAATAAATAACATTTAAAATAAATAAATACAATGCCTTTTTTTTTCATCCCAAGGGACTGGGTTAAGTTTTCTGCCAACGGGCAGAATAGGTGCATGAACTAGAGAGAGTTAGAATTTCTTGCACATTTGAAGCATGTAGTTCGCAAACTAAGCATTTTGACCCACGATGCAAATGTTGATTAGGTCACCCACAGACACACAAAGAGTTCTTTGGGAGATTTTCCAGCTAAAAATCCATTATCGGTCTTTGGTCTCCTGAACCCCCCCGAAATGTGGCAAATCCTCCTCCGCTGGAAAAAAAAAAGGCGAGAGTTTCCTTAGGCTTAAAAGCCTTGTGGTTCACAGAGGGAAATCGGTCTCCTTTTTGTTTTTCTACAAATACTGCCGGTTATTATTTATAGCTCCTCTGGCCCCAACAGCTCTACTCAGTCCTGTGTCTTTGAAATCCCCCGGGGACAGGTTCCCGTGTGACGTTAACGTTTTCTTCCTCGCGGGGATTTCTAAGCCTGATGTTTTGGAACAGGGCACAGAGGAGTTTCCGAGTCAGCACTGAGCGTGCCTCAAAGGCCGGGTGGGGCGTCAAAAGAGAACACGATTGACGATCAGACAGGTTTGAGCTCCGGCCCTTGCAGGCTGTGTGGCCTCTGTAAAGTGACTTTACCTTTCTGAGCCTCTGACTCATCGCCTCAAAAATGGGTACCGCACCCACTCTTACAGAGATATGATAAAAATAAAGTGAGGTAATGTATTATTAGTCTGTAGGGCTGCAGACCGGGCGGCTTAAACATAGAAATCCACTTTCCTCACAGTTCTGGAGGCTGCGGGTCTGAGATCAAGGTGGCGGCGCAGTTAGTTTCTTCGGGGGGGCGGGGCTTTCTCCTTCAATTACAGCCGATCGTCTCAGGAGGACACCAGTTGTATCCTGTTAAGAGTTCACCCATATGACCTTAAGGTACCTCTCTAAAGGCCCTGTCTGTAAATATAGCCACCATCCCGAGGTCCTGGGGGTTCAGCTTCAACACATGAATCTGGGGACATGATCAGCCCATAACAGGGAGCGGGTATGAAAGGGTCTCAGCACACAGATGCTCGGTCAATGTCAGTGGCCCCCCCCCCCATTTTGTCAGGGCGCCGTGGGAGCCTCAAACTCTTTTTTTTTTTTTTTTTTAACATTTATTTATTTTTGAGACAGAGACAGAGCATGAGCAGGGGAGGGTCAGAGGGAGAGGGAGACACAGAATCCGAAACAGGCTCCAGGCTCCGAGCTGTCAGCCCAGAGCCCGCCGCGGGGCTTGAACTCACGGACCGCGAGATCATGACCTGAGCCGGAGTCGGACGCCCAACCGACTGAGCCACCCAGGCACCCCAAAGGAGCCTCAAACTCTTAATGACAACTGCTCTCCAGAGACGGTCCCCTCGGAGGCTGCCCTGGGGGCAGGTGGCAGGGAGGCCACATAATTAGAATGCAGGAGATCGCGTAGAGCCAGAAAACTCGATTCGGTTCATACTCTTTAGATGTTTGGATTTGGGCCACACTCATCATCTCTCAGGTTGGCTTCCTGACAGTCATAAGGAGCTAACAGGGCAGGTATTAACATTATAATAAGGCCATGACTCCGACAGGCTTGACTTCTGTCAGGTGCGTCCCAAATACTGCTTTAACTGGATACGGAGACATTGGCCGAAGCCTTCAGCGCTGACACATGTGAGATACTCTGTCCTCCGGCCACCCTGGCTTCCAGGCTCCGCTGTGTGGAGTGCAAATACCCACACGTTACCCAAGACCCGGTGTTGCCGACCTCTTTCACGTTGTCCGGTGGGTGACTGGAAGCTCCCATAGGCTTTCTGGAAGGCAGGACCAGGTGTTGTGTCGGCTTCCCGTCACCCTGGCTGACAAATGGCTCGTGTTCTGTGTCCTCTACATGGATTCTGGCGTTCCCTGTTCCTAGCTGAACTGCCTTCAGACGTAGCAGGACTCTCTCTCAGGCGTCCGTCGTTCCCAGAATCTTCTCCATCTCCACAGAGGTATTGTCTTGATGAGGGCTGCCTCCAGCTGCCCGAACCCATGGGAACTGGAGGTGGCCCATGACTGTGGGGAATCCAGTGTGTGGGCTTTGGCCAGAAACTGGGGACGAGGTGGCCGGAAGTCTCTGGGCGCTCGTGTGCCTTATCCGAGACAGCTTTTTCTTCCCATTTTTTGTTTGCTTTGTCCCTTGAGGCCTTACTCATCCACATTTTGCTCGTGTGAACGAAGCCCGGGATGTGAGTCAGGTGGCCATTTTGGGTCCGCAGGGGATTGCCCTCGCTCTGCTGAAGAGAGACATGTATGGGAAGGAAATCACAAATCCACTTCTGCTTGGGAAGACTGGCACGGAGCCTCAGTGGGCAAACACGTTGGAAGGATGTGACGGAACAGCCCCTTTCGTTGAGGTTTTTCTCTCCGGTCAGCAGAGATGCTTTCCAACCGATCTCCAGTCAAATCCAGAACTGCCTGGAATGCGCGCTGATGTCAAAAGGAGATTTCACTGGCCTCTTTCCTTCAAAGGAAAATTCGGGTTGTACTTGTTATCCTAAAGAGGACTTTGTCTTTATTTTTACAAAGCCTCGTTTGGTTACAGTGATTTCCCCCTCTGAGTGGTCAATATGGACTTTCCTGAGTAGACGGGTGATTATTTTAATTATGGCGTTTGTTGGCACTGGGGAAGCCATGTTGTTTTTTCCCCAGAGAGTTGGGAAAAAATTAAGGTGATGTTTACAGGCTCATATTGTGTTAGTGGGAAAACAAATTGTTGCCCAACCTTGTTTCCTGATATGTAGTATGTGTAGATTACTGCTGTAGATGGGTGGTCCTGCTTCCACTCTGGGAAGAGCTGCTCTTCTCCTGGAAAGGAAAGGACCTTTCATCCCTTCCTATAGTGATGATAGCCAGATCGTAATGGCAGCCACCTTGGAGAGCGTATTATGGCTCCTTGCAAAGAATGAAAGATAATGTGAACAGCTACTTTGCTTTTGATATATTTATTACTCCCACTTACCCGGGAAGGTAAGTCCTATCTGTTTTCTAGTTATGCAGATGAGGAGGCAGGCTTAGCGAGGTTAGTAGGCTGCCTCAATCCCACAGCGAGTATATGGCCGAACTGAGACTCAAACCCAGGTCTCACCTGATTCCAAAGCTTGTGCTCTAGATCACTACACTCGTCTGCATCTTAATGTAGGCGTTGTCTTATGAGAACATCGCCACAAGTAGTTCTCAAAGTATGGCCCTTGGGCCAGGCTTGTGAGCCTCACCTCAATACTTGTTAAAAGTGCAATTTCTCAGACTAACTCAAATTATTGAATCGGAAACTCTGAGGGATCGAGCCTGAGTGTTTCCGCCCCAAGGCATTCCAAACAGAGGATGATATAATCTCTGTGCTGGCACTTCCAGACGGAGCTCTCGCTGTCCCACAGGGCACTCATTCTGTCTGTTCTGCTTGTTTAACTTGGCCAATTATTGGCAAGCTCTTCCTTATATTAGAGGACGATTTGCTTCTCTTCATTGTTCACCCCTTGGTTCTCGCCCTGCCCTTCGTCCTAGCGACAAGGAGAGCGGAATATAGCTGATGAAACTCACATGATCAAGAGCAGGAAATTGCTAAGGTGTTAGAAAGAGCTTGTCTGGCGGAACGTGTCTAGGGATGCTTTATTCTTTGTCTCACAAATAAGATAGAAGGGGAACAGTTTTGAAAAGGGGGAAAAAGGGAAAGACTGAGGAGTCAGGGTTCCAGGGACTACTGTTTCTTTAGGGGAAAGTTCTTCTAGAAACTCTGGACCTAGAAGATACTCCGTTTCCTCCAAAGTCACAGGTCCGGCATAAAATCCCTCCTGCTGAGCAAAGCGGATCACTGCGAGAAGCAAGTTTTCAGAGTCGGAGTGGCAGGAGAGCTCAGAAGACCAGAGATCGGGTGTGACAAGTGGGTTGTTGAATCTGTATCCAGAGGCCTACGGGTGGGGTTCGTGTACTCCTTTCCCAAGCTGGCTACCCCAGAAAACAACTCTGCTACAACTATGTGCCATCTTGGGGAAAAAGGGCTGAGGGAAAAGGGATGTGATCCAGGGGTGGCAGGAAAGTCAACACAACAACGCGTTATCGAGTTGGCTTCTACTGAATACAGCTACTTGCTTGATTCCGCTGGACTGACCTTGCAGAGCTGGGTAACTGCAACTTAGGACAGTTATTCTTGAGGGAGAAAGAGAACTCACCCACTGGTTTCCAACTCCCGTCTGTCAAAGTTCTGCCCACAGAGTCTCAACATCCTCAAACTCTGGGTCAGGCTTATGTGGGCTCCATGTTGGGTCCTACAGCGTCCCGTACCTCGTGGCCAACAGCACGGAGGCAAGAGGCACTTGGCACAGGCTGGAGACGAGACACCATCAGGTTTCAGCTGCATGAATGATCAGAATCCGGGCAGCACTGGTGGTCACGGAGGCTCTCGCAAGAGTCAGGTCAAATGGCTGACAAACAAACCCAGTTTGTTTCTTAAGCATTATCTGAAGGTACAAGAGACTAAGCAGAAGTGGGGAGGGAAGGCTAGATTATACAAATAAGGTCCCGCCCGGGACAGCAGCATTGTATGACAAAACTTGCCATTTTTCAGGCCTGGAGAGTAAGAAAAAAGTGAGGAAACTAAATACCAAAGAAAGCGGCAAGAACCACTGTTTCCGGAAGGCAGAGAACCGGAGAGGAGACCCCCAGATGCTATCAACCCACATCCCTCATGGACTCCTGAGCTGCATTTTGGCAGAAGAGGCTCGAAGCAGCCAGCCGAAGACAAAAACGATCTGAAAAGAGACGAGAGGTTCCATGTAGAAAACAGAGTTTGCGGTTCAAGCCAAGCCAAGGAAACGATCTGCTAAGCAGAGGAAATTTTCTCTTTGGACAAAAATAACAACAGTCAGGTTTTCCACAGTATAACATGCGTAATGTCCGGCATAGAATTCACACGAATGAAACACAGTCCCAAGAGAAAAGAACTTGAAGCAGATCAGACCTGAAGGCCAGACAGATATTGGGACTAACAGACAATTTTAAAGTCGCTATTAATGACTATCCTCAATGAAGTAAAACATGTTTATGTTTAAAATTTTTTTTTTAGTGTTTATTTATTTTTGAGAGAGAGAGAGCGTGAGTGGGAGAGGGGCAGAGAGAGAGGGAGACACAGAATCCGAAGCAGGCCCCGGGCTCCAAGCTGTCAGCACAGAGCCCGACGTGGGGCTCGAACCCACAAACCGCAAGATCGTGACCTGAGCCCAACTCGGACACTCAACCGACTGAGCCACCCAGGTGCCCCAAGCATGTTTTAAATAAAGAAAATTTGGGGAAATACCAAATTAGGATATCATTCTTCTCATGATATCCTTTTCGCCTTTTAATATTATAGTGATTAAATATTCAAAAATCACATGAAGTTCTTTTTAAATGGTCAGAAGTTTCACATTGTTCTTTTCGCTTTAAAATAACATTTTGGGGGCACTTGGGTAGCTCAGTTGGTTAACTCTTGGTCACGGCTCAGGTCATGATCTCACAGTTCATGAGTTCAAGCCCCACATCGGGCTCTGTGCTGACAGTGTGGAGCCTTCTTGGGATTGTCTCTCTCTCCCTTTCTCTCTGCCCCTCCCCTGCTCACTTTCTATCTCTCTCTTTCTTAAAACAAATAAATAAACTAAAAAAAACCATCTTTACTTTACTGACCCCCCCCACAATTTTATCTAGATGTAAACTAATTTTTTTTTTTAAATTTTTTTTTTCAACGTTTATTTATTTTTGGGACAGAGAGAGACAGAGCATGAACGGGGGAGGGGCAGAGAGAGGGAGACACAGAATCGGAAACAGGCTCCAGGCTCTGAGCCATCAGCCCAGAGCCTGACGCGGGGCTCGAACTCACGGACCGTGAGATCGTGACCTGGCTGAAGTCGGACGCTTAACCGACTGCGCCACCCAGGCGCCCCAATGTAAACTAATTTTTTAAGTTGAAGTATTTTGATAATTCTGTCATAATTCTATCGCTTAAAAGATATTTAAAAGTTTTGCTTTATGTACTAGTGTAAGATTTGGGGTGTTCATTTAATTTAAAATGAACTTTTATCATTCTTTATCATTCAGTTGGTTAAAACAACATAAATATGTCACAAATTTTGAAACATGTTCAACACAGTTAAAATTTTACTATAAATGCATATACAAATGCACGAAGTTATGCTTTTTCAATTTGTTTATGTCTTCTTGGATGCATGGTACTTAGTGTTAGCTAGTGTTCCTATTTTTTTTTTTTAATTTTTTTTTTCAACGTTTTTTATTTATTTTTTTTGGGACAGAGAGAAACAGAGCATGAACGGGGGAGGGGCAGAGAGAGAGGGAGACACAGCATCGGAAACAGGCTCCAGGCTCCGAGCCGTCAGCCCAGAGCCTGACGCGGGGCTCGAACTCACGGACCGCGAGATCATGACCTGGCTGAAGTCGGACGCTTAACCGACTGTGCCACCCAGGCGCCCCAGTGTTCCTATTTTTTGTAAGTACCGAGAAACATCATTTGTATAAGTAAATAGAGCTAAAAAGGGGGTTATATCAGTAGTAGTGAGTAGTTACTACTCATCAAAACTGATTCTTAATGATCCATCAACTAGCACTTTCAATTCTGTAGAAAGAAAAGAATTGGAAACAACCTGATTTGTGGATTCTTTTCCCTACGTCGTTAGAGACACTTCTGTGTCACACACACGAATTTAGGATTGTGACATTATCTGGTGTCTTGGGTTTCTCCTCTCCTCTCCTCTCCTCTCCTCTCCTCTCCTCTCCTCTCCTTTCTTCTCTTCTCTTCTCTTCTCTTCTCTTCTCTTCTCTTCTCTTCTCTTCTCTTCTTTTTTTCTTTTCTTTTCTTTCTTTTCTTCTCTTTTCTGTTCTTTCCCTCACTCTGGAGTTATGTGTCGAAGTAAGTTTAGAATGGCAGGAGATGAGTTTTTCTTTCATTAAGTTAAACCAGCACGATTAGTGGTCAAGGGAAGCAGCACGAACAGCCATGGTCTCACCCGTATCAATGAGGAAAGAGTTCAGACAGAAGCTGAGGATCTGGAAATTGATTCTGTTGAAACTACACCCTATATGCACTCCCTGGTACGTTTTACGTATGTGAATGCATACTCCAGTTTGAAGACCGTAGCCTTAGAGAATCAAGGAGCCCAAACCACCTACTGGGCAAGGGACGTTGGAGAAAGTTTAGGTTTAAGAGTCAGGTTTTTTACATGAAAAGGTAAGGTAAGATCCCAGACTTACACCAGCCAACAGATCACTGTAAAACAGGGAAAACTTGGGCTGGTACAGATGAACACAGGATCCGAAGACTAACTGATAACAGCAAGGTTTGGATTTCTCGAAGTGGAGAAATAAAGCGTCTCATGTTAGCGGCCTAAGGTGACGCAAAACTGCACAAAAGTGCAAAGAAACAGAGAGAATAGCGTCAGGTTGATCAAAGGAATAATACTCGCGGCCCCTGTAGTTAAGGGTAGAAAGACATTCTTATTAGATGCTGGATTTGAGTGAACGCGTTGGAATCTGAGGAAGTCTGCGGGAGTAGCCTTCTTCTACAGATATTCACAGTACCAGAAGAAAGTCATCTGTTTCAGTGACGTTCAGCTGAGGACTTCAGTAGAAAATGAAATAAGCCATTTAGAGCTGAAGTAATGGTGGCCTATGACCGAATTCACCAAGTGATCAATTCAAGAGTTACTTTTGATGATGCTGGTGCAGAAAGTTGGGTTCTGGCTTCTGCTCTCCTAGCCTTCCTACATCTTCGTCTGGCCGTGCCATGCGACCCCTGAGCTGAAAGGAGACTCAGCCAGATGACCGCTAAATTTCCTTCTGGTTCTCCCATCCTATGCAAGAACGTAACGTTCTTAGCACGTTATGCTTAGCACCTAATGCTCAGAGCAACATTATTCATGAGAGCCAAAAAGGGGAAATAGATGCTATGTCCATCCGATGGTGGAGCCATTCGATGGGATATTATTTGACAATAAAAAGGAAGCAAGTACTGACATAGGCCACATCACGGAGGAGCCTTGAAAACATCACACTAAGTGAAGGAAGCCAGCCAGAAAGGACCACATATCAGAGGATTCCATTCGTGTGAAATGTCCAGAAGAGGCCAATCTATAGTGACAGGAAACAGATCAGTGGCTGCCTCACCTGGGAGTTGGGGAGAAAGGGGGAAGTTACTACTACAGGTTTTCTTTTTTTGTTTTTAATTTTTTTAACGTTTATTTATTTTTGAGACAGAGAGAGACAGAGCATGAACGGGGGAGGGGCAGAGAGAGAGGGAGACACAGAATCGGAAGCAGGCTCCAGGCTCTGAGCTGGCAGCACAGAGCCCGACGCGGGGCTCGAACTCAAGGACCGCGAGATCGTGACCTGAGCCGAAGTCGGACGCTCAACCGACTGAGCCACCCAGGCGCCCCACAGGTTTTCTTTTTGAGATGATGAAAATGTTCTAAAATTGATGGTGGTGTTTTCACACCTCTGTGAATATACTAAAAGCTATTGAATTGTACAGTTTAAGTGGGTACATTGCTTGGTACGTAAATTATCTCAAAAAAGTTGTGATTTTTTTTTTTTTAAGTTAGGAAAGGAATTTTTAAGTGGAGAAAAGACCTTGGATCCTTGCGTAGACATAGGATAGATAACTGAAAGGAGAAACAATCCAGGAGTCAGAGATGACACCTGGGGAGGAGGGAGATGGGAAGACGACTCTGCAGGGAGATCAGGGCAGACAGCCCGTCGGGGACAGTGGGCATTTGGTGGTGAGTAAGGACACCCGTGGGATGCCCTGAGCTGGAGAAAGAAGAGATTGAGAGCACTGAGTAGATGCTCAGACCTTCTCTGCCTCGAGCCTTGCCTTTGGCCAGACTTGGACATGTCTTTTTAAATGGGTGCCCTCGCCCCTCACCTCCCTTTCCCATGTCCGGGCCGCTAAAGGCATAATTTTTCTCTCAGTTCTTTTAAATTCTTGTGAAAATGTCTTCTTCATCCCTCCTTCTGCATCTTTTGACATAATCTCTCTTCTTTTTCTTTAGTGCTTACCAGGTACTTTCTCTTTCCCTGGCCTAGGCCACGTCTTGTTATTAAAAAGTCAGCCTTGACTTTTGTTTTTCATTCCTTCTTCCCTTGGGTCCTTTGCGACCTTATCTTGAAGGATTATTACATATAAATGTGAAGATTCACTAATACACTTTAAATAAGGGAAACCAACGTACCCACTGTGCTACTAAGGTGAAACGTTGTGTGTGATAAAAATAAGGACAAAGCAATCTGACGTTTTATTTTCAAAACTTGGCACAAAAAGGAATGTCAGAGCACCTGGAACTTTTTTTTTTTTCTGTGTTCTCATTTATTTTTTTATGGTAGTGGGGGGCACAGATTTAGGTTGACCCCATGGTTTGTGCAAAGTATCCCCTAGCTTTTTACCCAACTAAAACTAAGGCTGGATTTCAAATTCATTTGTCCACTCATTCAACAAGTGTTTATTGAACATCTACTATGTGCTCGGCCCCTCACTAGGCACTGGCCGTATAATTAATGAAAGGGAGAAAATGCTCCTGGGTCTCATGACACACACACTCCAGCAATCCGGCAGGAGAGACAGACATTATGAAAACAGTCACACACATTTCCCAGGTAATTATATAATTAAAGTTATGATGTCTTATAAAGGTAGACTGTAGGATACTGTTCTAGGATTCCTCCTTTCTTGGCTTTCCTCCTGCACTTACTTGCTAAAGAAACCCAGGACAAAGATTGGAAGGGATTTTCAAATTATTGAATCTTTGAAAAAATATAAACTTTAAATCCTTCAGGTAAGGGCTTCAGTTAACTCGAGGAGAGGTGGCCCTAGTTTAATGAGTAGATCACTCACTTGTGACAGGCAACGTTAACAAGAAAAATGAGTGGCTTTTAATTCAGGGATAACCTATGTGGGGAAAAGCACAGACATTGTATGTACACAACTCAATGAATGTTTATGAGTTGAAGACACCTGTGTAACCAGAACCTAAACCAAGAAACAGAAGCTTCACGCATGCCCCTCTTTGATTCACCAAAGTCATTTTACAAGAGGACTAGTATTTTTGTTTTTTTGGGTTTTTTTTGTTTTTAAATTTTTTTTAACGTTTATTTATTTTTGAGACAGAGAGAGACAGAGCATGAACAGGGAAGGGGCAGAGAGAGAGGGAGACACAGAATCTGAAACAGGCTCCAGGCTCCGAGCCGTCAGCACAGAGCCCGACGCGGGGCTCGGACTCACGGACCGTGAGATCATGACCTGAGCCGAAGTCTGATGCTTAGCCGACCGAACCACCCAGGCGCCCCGAGGACTAGTATTTTTGAACACTCGCTACGTGGCAGGCACGATGGAAAGTCTTTGAAAGATCCCATATCATGCGAGGGGCACTATTTCTTCTCTCTCGTGTAAGTTAGATTACTCCCTTGGAATCCAGGGGACACCCAGGGTGTTTCTAATTTGCTGTTCTGTGTGCCCTTCTTCCCCGAGGAGGAAACAGTCTGTCTCTCCCCCACTCCCCTACACAGAATCCTCCTTCAGCATAACTAAGATTGACTTGCTCATTTCTCTGAGTCGCTAAGGCCACTCTAGGCTCACTCAAGATTCTGAAGAAATTCACATCTAGTATTTGGGGCGTCATCTCTCTGGATTCGGGGGGCTCGTGGCAGGGGATTGCGGTGGGGTTTTAAAGAGTCTGGCTGGGAGGGGGAAAGAATCCAAAGGGCCCTGAGAAAAATAGGGATGGAAAACGTCGCCCACGGCACCAAGGGGGCTTGGCCTTCATGCAACAACATGAAGAAATATTTCTATCAATTCTACTAGGTGCAATTCTACTGGGGCGAAATGTGTCAGTGAGCTGGCCCGCACTGGATCTGTGCTGAGCAGACTTGTCTATATCGAGGATGTGGCTGGGTGCCTCATATTATGGTGCAAGTGTGGCCGGGACGAGGAGTGGGGTCTTTGGAGACTAATGAAGTGCCATAGGCAGCACTCTCACCTCATCCAAGAGATAACAAAAATCTCCTTATCATAAAAACAAATATATGAACAAACAGTAAGCCATCTACCTCTAACTGGTCCAGACGGAGTTCCAAAGTCCCCCAAAAGTTCACCTCTTTATGCGAGGCATTGAAATCCCTAGAAACAATATGGCCGTCTCCTATTTGGTGAGATATCAGAATTTCTGACCAGGGTTTCTCATAAAACCCTGCAGGTGAGCTTCTCTGAGGCCCTCGGTGTTGGCTATGTAGTGATTTTCTGCCATGCTTTGTTCTCTCTGCCATCAAGAAAGGCGGAGTCCAATGGTCTCTCCCTCCTCAAGCCCTGATCCCAAGGCCCTGTTTCTTCCATCGTGGGGAGCCAAGTTCATCCCTTCCTTTGCTGAGAACTCTGAGGTCCCCAAACAAGCCCTTCCTCATTTTCCCTCACTTTCCCTTCCTCCATCCTGAAGGACAGTCTTTGCGTCTGTCCTTTGGTGATTTTCACCTGTGCCAAAAGACAAAACCCCTTCCTGTGGCCCCAAACCGTTCTCTTTGCTTCTTTTCTGGACTGTGGTCCCTCCGCCTTTTCGTCTCTTTTCATACTTTTGTTTTAAACTTCTATTATTACAGCTTTTAAACATATACAAAAGTGGGCAGAATAAAATACCCTTGTATGTGATAAAAACAAGGCCAAAGCAATTTGTCCCCACACCCAGATTCAACAATTGTAGCTTTCTGCCCCACTGTATCAGAGTTTTTCTTTTTCTTCATCATTGTCTTGAAAATGTCTTTTTGCGGTTGGTTTGTTTAAGTTCAGATTCAAATAGGGCTTACGTATTATGTTTGATTTCTACGTCACTTCATTTTTGTCTAATCAAGAACATTTTCCCAGCCCCCTTTTATTTCCTGTCGTGCTATTGACTTGTTGAGGAAAGCGGGTCCGTTCCATAAGATGTCCCAGAGTCTGAAATTTTCTGATTACTGCTTCTTGGTGCTGTCTAACGAGGTCCTCAGTCTCCTGTATTTTCTATAACCTGAAAATCATACCCAGAGACTTGATTAGCTTCCTTCTTCCCGAGCCACTTACTGCTGCGTTATGACCTATGTCATGCCCAAATGGGTCATGGCTATTCGTTATAAAATGCTTGCTTATGGGCTCTGTGTTCTGTTGGCGTCTTTCCGCCCCATGTGGAGCACCATGTAGAGTCACGTGCACCAATTTTCTCCACCCATTCACATACATTTTCCCCCCAACTCCACTACGTTCTCTGCCCAACCGTGTACAGAAATAACTTTCAGAGATCACGAGATATTCTTTACCAACAAACCCCATGACTTCCCGTCAGCGTTCTAATGAATGCCAGCACCTCCACCAGCTACCAAGTCCCACGTTGCAGCCTTTTAACAACGTCAAGGTGCTCTCCCTCCATGATCGTTTTTACAAAGGGTTGTCCTTTCCCATTCTTGGTCTCACTGATCGCCTTTGTGTGACGGCTCTGATGTCTGTGTCTATAGCTCTGACCGACCTCACTGAGCTCCAAGTCTATGATCTCTGTTTTTCTGCACGAGCAATTTTATCTCTAAATGATTCACCAAGGAACTCGATCCATTTCGATCATATTGTCTGATCTCACTATCAACTCTTCTTGGTGGAACCTTCTTTAATCTTGCCAGGAAGAATTAATCATGTGCCTTAATGTGTCATACCGTTGTGGTGTGAACTTCTACAGATGGGCTCTGACTGTTGTGGCTTGTGTATGTCTCTGCGTCTTCTACTCATTGCGAATTTCTTGAGGACGGGACTCACGTTTCCTCTACCGATGTGTTAATTAATTGGAGGTGTTATGTATTGGGTATCTACTAGAGGCAAGACACTACACTTTGTAGCCTTTGGATCTGAAATAATAAAACCTTGGGACAAGGCAGGGGTGAAGGGACAACAGCAACAGTGAATGTTAGCTGGCACACCTATTAAACTTGTCTCCTTTCTAAAGCACTTTGCGGGTTGAACTCATTCGAGCATCACTGTCATATTATGAGGGAGTTACTATCATTAGGTGATCTTACAATAAGAAACTGAGGCACAGCGAAGTTAAGAGAGTCACCAGAGTCCCAGAAAGAGACAGGCGGCTGTCAGACAAAGTCATTTCTGCCCGGCCATTCTGCGCAGCCCGGCATCGGTAGAGTTGAGGGAGAAGAAGTTATCTTTAGAAACAGACTGACGAGGACGCTGAAACTAGGAAATTAGAGCAGTTTGGGAGCAGAGTTTTCTTTAATTTTCTATAAATTGTAACGCGATATCAAGATGTTCAACCATCCTCAATTGCTATTTCCATAAAGTCCTCGGCTAAAATACCCTTCAGATATAGTTATAAATAGCTTTGTGGGCCTGTTGGGCTCCAACTGAGAATTACAGTTAAAGCCTTATTCAGAGTGGGCAAATCAAGAAGCGAATCCATTTAGAGCATGCTGGTTTTCAAGGAAGGATCCTTAGTCTCCGGGTATGTTCTGTATGGCACTCGGGGCTTGGGCTTGGGAGGGGGCGTCGAAGAGAATCCCATAGGGATGGGGGGGGTTCATCTTGTTTTGTTCAGTGTCCGGTCGCTTTTTCTCAAGCAGTGGGTGACACACACTGTGTGTTCGGTGAAGACTTGTTGAACGAGTAAGGGATGGACAGAGAAGGACAAGTAAAACGTGGAAGACAGTCTGGGCAATAGGTGCTCCCTAATTACACGTGAGGTTGGATGGTCCAGATGGTTTCCCTAGAGGCCCCACTAAGGTGCGAAAGAGAGTAAAAACAGCAACGAAAATCCCTAAGCAAATTAACAAAGAGGTGGTGAAAGCCAGACCCGCCTGACCTCGTGGGTGTTGGTGTGGAATACCCTGGGGAATATTTTAGGTTCCGCTTCCCGCTTAGAATCTCTTTTCAGATGCCCCCTCCTCTCCTCCCTCCCCTCGGCCGTTATAGGGCCGTTCGCATGGAAAAGCCAAAGGTTTGGACTCCCATCAAGTCTCCTCAAGGAGAATGGGTGATAGGAGGGGAGAATGAGGACCCAGTCCTTAGAGAACCTGGAGCAAGATGGCTCTCGTCTCCGCAACAGGTGTAAGGTTTCCCAGAAGTCCTGGTCTCTCTTTGGCGGGGACTCGTTTGGGAAGTCCTTTCCTTTATTACTTACAGGGTCCCATCTCTTCATGCCACCGCTGCATATTTTTGCTGCGTGGGTCATTTTGCTGCTTGACCCAACTGGCCTGTAATGGCTGTGCGTTTGTCATGTTGGCGCTTTCCGTATACGGGGGAGGGCGTGCCTGCACACAGAAGGCCTGTCTCTCTGAAAGCCCTGCTCTGTGGTGTCGTCTCAACTTTCCAGTCCTTGCCAAACTACTCAGGTAGAATTAATGACACTGCCTCCTTGGCTGTTGTTTTTTGTTTGTTTGTTTGTTTGTTTTTTGTATACAATTCCATGTAGAACTATCTAAAATAAGATCGTTCTCCATCCCTTTGGCCATCCTCAAATACGTGAAAACAACTTAAACATGCTTCACTTAATATTCTCTTTTCCCACACTGGATCACTCTGGGTTAAAGCAGACTTCGAGAGTCCATCAAAACACGTGGTTTCTAGGCCATTCTTCCCAGTTCTTCTACTTTATTTTTTTAATTAACGTATTCGTTTTGAGGGGGGAGGGTGGGAAGAGGGAGAGAGAGAATCCCCAGCAAGCTCCACGCTGCCAGCACAGAGCCGGAGGCGGGGCTCAAACCCACGAACCGTGAGATCTGAGCCGATAGCAAGAGTTGGATGCTTAACCGACCGAGCCACCCAGGCGCCCCTCTAGTCTTTCTAACTGAACTTCAAGTCTAGCCAGTGTGACTTCTACAAGCTAGTACCCAGGACAGGTTCTAGAGTGCCAAGGAGGTCATAGTCAAACGTATGATCCCTGGTCACGTTTCTAAGCCTTCTGAATGCCAAGGCTATGTTAGAAGCTGAGCACTCAGTGGAGGCAGGGCCTGCCCTCAGCAAGCACCTGGAAGAGAAGACACGTTTCATGCTGAAACTCTGCTCCCAGACCCTGGTTGTCCCGTGCATGTTTCCACGGCAGGGACAAGGTGCTTCTCTCGAAATCCTTGTTCGGATAAAGGAGCGTTTAGTTCCTAAAGTTTGTTTATTGATTTTGAGGGGTGGGGGGGGGGGGAGGGAGGGCCAGAGAACAAGGAAGAGGGAATCCCAAGCAGGCTCTGTGCTGTCAGTACAGAGCCCGGTGCCGGGCTCGAACCCACGAACCGTGAGATCATGACCGGAGCCGAAGTCAAGAGTCAGCTGCTTAACTGACTGAGCCGTCCAGGTGTCCCAAGGAGCATTCAAGCTCTGGTTGGTGTCCCCAAGAGCTGCACAGGCCGGACAAGAACCGACCGGATGGAGAAATGCTTTCAGAGAGGCCGGCCTTCCTTCCCAACCTCCAGGTGGGGTGTACCTACAAACCCCGGGGAGAGCCAGAGGGGGTCGTGTGCCCTCTTCCGAGCTCCCCCTTCCAAGATCCCGGGGCGGGGCGCTGCCCTGAATTTGTTTTCAGGAATATTCCGTAGCTGGCCAGATGCTCCCCAGACTTCGAGGCCCTTCTCTGCTTGGGGGCACGCGCCCTGAGAGCCCTCGGAAGACAAACCCGGGGTGACAGACACCAACGCGAACATCAGAAGTTAGAAGTGGATGAAAGGAAGCCGCCGAGGCTGAATGGAGGTCATTTGATGAATACAGAGCACAAAGGAGTCATGAGTTTCCATGGCTGGGGCTGGCCAGACGCCCAGACCACGGGCCGGGCCCGGACGACACTCGCAGAGGAAGGCCGGGCGGGGACTCTGACAGCCGCCTTGGTGGCAGATACTGGGACTGTTGTCGGTGTGTGGGACACTAGAAGGCCGGTGTGACCAGGGCTTGCATGGGATGTGAGTCAGATGCGTGGAGGGAGATGGGGGTGGGGTGGGATGCGGGGGAGACTCTGGCTCTGGTTCCTTCTCGGGCACCTGACAGATGGAGCGGGCATTACGGTTCCAGCAGGCTCCTCATGAGCGGTGCCCCTGCAGCACGAAGGGCCGCAGGCAGCCCTACCGGCCTCCACCGTCCGCCCTCCGACGTGAGCCCTGCGGCAGCAGGTGGATGAGGGACCCGAGCTGGCGGCAGACTCCTGGTAAGGGGCAAAGTCGGAGCAGGGCTGGGCCTGCCCAGACTCTTCCCGGCCCCCGATTCTGAGCGGATCCTCCTGGGTCTCGCCTGCCCACGACACCGTAAGCAAACATTATGTGTTTGTGCAGCGTGTCCCCAAGCTGAGAAGCCCGACAGCCCCCGGATGGCCGCATCGCTCTGATTGCAGCTCAAATCAAGGAGTCCTCTGACGCGGACCGTGACTTCGGCTCGGTCACGATCTCAAGGTTTGTGGGTTCGAGCCCCGCGTCGGGCTCTGTGCTGACAGCTCAGAGCCTGGAACCTGCTTCGGAGTCTGTGTCTCCCTCTCTCTCTGCCCCTCTCCCCTCATGCTCTGTCCTCTCTCTCTCAAAAACAAGTAAACATAAAACAATTTCTTTAAAAAGAATATTTTTTAAATGTTTACTTGTTTTTGAGAGAGACACAGAGAGAGAGGCAAAGAGAGGGGAAGAGAATCCCAAACAGGCTCTGGACGGTCAACGCAGAGCCGGTCGTGGGGATCGATCTCACAAACCGTGAGCTCAAGACCTGAGCCGAAATCAAGAGTTAGAGGCTTAACTGACAGAGCCACCCAAGTGCCCCTTCCAGAATGTTTTTAAACGGATTCGATTTATGGCAAAGGGAAGCAACTGTGCTGAAATTCAGTTATAAAAAATATTTTGAAAACTTCGCGGTCTAGTAAAATACATTCTTCTTAATTAGCCCACTGAATACCATGATCTGGTGACAGATCTGATAACCGCTGTGATTTTGATGTAGTGATGAGCGTATCATATTTTGATATGTGAAATATGATGTAAAAATACCTGTGGTTTTTATTGGCAGCCAAGTGCAATATATACCGTTAATATGAACGTGGCTGTTTGCTTACATTTCGAGTGGAAAGAATCCTAATTTCAAGGGACAGATAAAAAAAAAGTAAAGATACCATTTTTCCTTTTCAAGTTCCGAGACACTGCTCCCCTACCCCTTTCCATATTCGTCCCCAGACTTGAAGGATTTCAAAGAAGGACTTGAAGAATCTTTTCTTTAGAGAACATCCCCCCCCCCCCCGCCCACCATCATAACATGAGGTCAGGAAATTAAATGTTCTCCTTAAATATTAAAAATATAAAAGCCTCATACAAATTAACCGGAAAAGCCCAGGAGACAGATGGGCCAAGAACATGATGGATATAGATAATGATCAAAACTTGACCAAAAATTCCACTTGAAAACAAAGTAACAGAAATTCAGTTTTTTGGCCCATTAAATTAGTCAGGATAAGACATGCACCCACATAGACACAATTCTGCCAAGGAGCACTGATGAGACTATTCTTACCGCTGCTTGAATTACAACAGGGACGGTTGTTTTGGGAAGAAAATCTTAAATTGTTCACATTTTTGGAATCAGTCTATTAAACAAACTTGAATTATTATCTTTTAATGGCTAAGCGTTAAGATTTTTCTCACGTAACTAAGACTGCCCAAATTGTAAAGGACCCACTGGGTCATATATCCCACGAGCTTCCTTCATCATTGACAAACCAAGTATATTCCAGTCCGAAAATCATAAACGTAATAAAACCCACTGCATCCCCTTGCGTGTGCCTGGACCGCCTGGGATCTTACTGTGTGTCCTTTGAATCGGAGAGTGTGTATTTGGGCGTGATGGCTGATTTTATGTGTCACCTTGACTGGGCGAAAGGGTGCCCGGATAGCTGGTGAGACATTATTTCTGGGTGCGTCCGTGTGGGTGTCTCTGGGAGAGACTAGCATTAGAATTAGTGATCGGTAGACTGAGTCAAGGAGAGTGTCTTCACCAATGCAGGTGGGCATCATCTGACACACCGAGGGCCTGAATAGAACAAAAAGGCAGAGGAAGGGTGAATTCGCTTTCTCTGCTGGAGCTGAGACGTCCGTGTTTTCTGGCCCTCGGACTTGGGGGCCCGTGGTCCTCAGGCTTCCAGACAGATGGGGATTTGCACCATCAACCCCCTGAGACTCAGGCCTTTGGTCTCAGGTCAAATTATACTACAGGCTTTCCTGGTTCTACAGCCTGCAGACAGCAGACTGTGGGACTTCCTGACCTCCAAAACCACATGAGACAATTCCTGTAATAAATCTATGTATATGTAATAAATATTATTATATAAATTAATTATATGTGTATAGTTATATGAATATCATATACGAATTCATATATGTACACACACAAATTTCATATGAGTTACATATATGTACATATAAATACATGTGTAATATCTACTATTATAAAATATACTGTATATAATAGATTATATAGTGTAGTAATATAATATAATGTATATATAATATGTATTATTATATATGTATGTATATGCATATACATAATATTATATTATTATATATAATATATATTATATATGTATGTATATGTATACATATGATATTATATTATTGTATACAATATATATAATATTATATTATGTATAATATATATTATTATGTATGTCTGTATATGTATATACATAATATTATATTATTATATATAATATATATTATTATATATGTATGTATATGTATATACATTGTATTATTGTATATAATATATATATTATATTATATATGATATATTATTATATATGTCAGTATATGTATATACATAATATTATATTATATATTATATATTACATATGTCTGTACATGTATATACATAATATTATATTATTTTATATTATATATATTATTATATATGTCAGTATATGTATATACATAATATTATATTACTATATATATATTATATGTATATAACCTCCTATTGGTTCTGTTTCTCTGGAAGAGCCCTCCTGGCTAATACATTGCGCATAGGCATTTTGGCACAATGTTTAGTGGTCTATATTCATTTTTCCCCAGACGGTTTTCTTTGTTCATATTTGTACTGTTGTCTTTGTTTCTCCTCATGGACGGCCTGCCAGTCCATAAGTCTTTTGCCTTGATCTTGACATCATCGTCCCATTCGTTTAATATGTATTTCTTGAACACCCATTATGTGTCGGGAATTGGGGTAGGTGTTAGTGATTCAAGAGGGAAGAAAATCAACTTCATTCCTGGCCTCATGAGGGGACAGGAAACTACTGCCCATGATTCCAAATCTAGTCTGCCATCTGTTTTTGCATGAAGAAATGTTTTTACGTTTTCAAATGTAATAGAGGGGTTCCTGGGTGGCTCAGTCGGTTGAGCGTCCTACTCTTGATTTCGGTTCAGGTCACGATCTTGATGGTTTGTGAGACTGAGCCCTCGTTCTGGGGCTGGGATTCTGTCTCTCCCTGTCTCTCTGCCCCTCCCTTGCTCTCCCTCTATCTCAAAAACAAACAAAACGATTTAAAATGTAATGGAAATCAAACGAAGAATATTCTACGACACATGCAAAGTAAACAAAACTCAGGTGTGGTGTCCTTCAAGAAAGTTTTATTGGAATGCATCGCGCTGACTCGTGTATTATCTACGGTGGCTTCTGCACCACAGCAGCAGAATTGACTTGTCCCAGAAGAAACCGTATGGCACAAACCTGAAATATTTACTATCTGACTGTTTGCAGGAGAAGTCTGCCGATTCCTGAGCTTGCGGGGTAGACAGGAAAGTACCAAGCAATCCAACGAGAAATAAAATAATAACAGATTGTGGCAAGTGGTGTGAACGGGGGGAAGGAGGCCCCAGGGGAGAATGCAGGGGCATGGTGAGGAGAGGGTCGTCAGAGAAGGACTTCGGGGGGGGGGGGGGAAGTGACACTGACGCTGAGTTGGGCAGGGTGGGCAGCATCTGGCTGTGCCAAGAACAGAGGCAACAGAGGCAGCTCAGTTCCAGGCAGCGGGGAAGGGGGTGCGTGAAGGCAAAGAGACCGATGGGGGAAAGATCCTGGTGTGTTTGGGGGCTGAGGAGGCATCACAGCTGGAGGGTAGTAAGACCGGAGAGAGATAAGTAAGTACATGGGAACCACTGAAGAATTTTAAGCAAGGCAATGACATGGTTTGATTTGAGGGTTTTTTTTATTGTTTATTTATTTTTGAGACGGAGACAGAGTGCGAGTGGGGGAGAGGCAGAGAGAGAGAGGGAGACAGAATCGGAAACAGTCTCCAGGCTCTGAGCTGTCAGCACAGAGCCCGACGCGGGGCTCGAACCCACGAACCGCGAGATCGTGACCTAAGCCAAAGTCGGACGCTCAACGGACTGAGCCACCCAGGTGCCCCCGATTTGAGTTTTTTTTTTTTAAAGATCGCTTCCGCTGCTCTGCAGACAATAGATGGCAAGAAAAAAAAAATGAGAAGAGAGAGTGGCTCCAGAAGGCCCTCTGCCAACGCCTGCCTTTCTCCTGTCAGCCTGGACCGTGATCGGCTGTGTAAACCTGCCAAGACGAGGCACTTCGGGATGTTGCAAGGTTCTGCGGCTCTTCAACGAGGCTTGGATGTGTAGAAGAGGAACTGATGACAATTTCTGAGGAAGCGTGTGTTCCACGTCAGGTGTTACTCCAAGAAGAACTCACTGAAGACTCTTCTCTTGCTAAAAATACAGTTTTCCAATACGGGGCGATGGAAGAGGGAACAGTGTTGTTAGAAACCGTAACTGGTGGTAACCCCTCTTACCTCCTGGCCAGCGGTATAACGTTCCTCTGCAGTAGATGGCCCTGTTGGGGAGGAAGATGAGGTCAGCCCTGCTAGCTGGACGTCTGTGCACAAGGGGTTAACAGTCATCTGTGCGTGATGGCAGTGGGAAGGCAGGAGGAGTGATCGGGAAGGATAAGATAGAGGCAGAGAAACGCGACCGTGGAGACCGGCGAGGAATTTCTGGAAAAGGATGATCCTCGGGACTTGGGAGCACGTGGGAATCCACTTTCTCTTGTCGCAGGTTTTGAAATGCTGCCATGTGAAAACCTTCCATTTTCCCAGAGCTTCAGCGCAAGCCTTCTACCAGACTTGGGCTGGTGCTTTCTTGGAAGTAACTGGGGTGCTCTCTCCCAAAGTCCGAGGTAGTAAGAATTCTAAGGAAGTTTCTTTACCGCCAGTAATAGGCATTTTGAGCGAATTGCATCTGACAGTTTACGGGCAGTGTGGCTCCTGATTGCATGTAGGTTACAAGTCATCTGCTGCCCTCCCATTAATCTGTAATTTACATAAGGTCAAGTAATGTGTTCATTTCCGAGACCAGGAAGAGGAACAGCCAAGAGAGCGTACATGACATCCAGAGGCCCTGACATTGGCAGGGACAGAACCCCTGCTTGTTCCCCTGGCCACTGGGGTCCCTGGGGGAGCCTGTACTTCTAGCCACTTGGTGGATGAGAGACAAGGTCAAAGGACATCAGAAAAGAGCAAAAGTAAATGTTTATGGAAAAACACAACCCCGCATTTATAGGAAGTATTTGCGTCCTCCTGTGTCTTGCCCTTTCTGAATTTTGTGTTTCTTTAAAGGCACCGGTTCTATTTTTGGAACACACACACACACACACACACGCGCGTGCACACACGCCAGATTTTGATGAGCCTTTTGCAGGAAACGCTTTCCCACCAATTTGTTTATGGGCCTCACACGCTAATCAGAAAGCCTGAAGTTGGAGCCAAAGCATCCATGTTTTCGGAAGGTCTTCCGGTCACCCCAGTGCCCAGTGGAAAGGCACAGTCAAAAGCGTCTCGTGGAGGTTGGATACTTTTGTAACTTGAGAAAGCTTGGGCAGGTGACTGAGGAAATCTGCACAACACAAGAAATAACGAAGTGTTGAGTGAATTCGGTCTCACGAGGAGCTTCTCGGAGAAACTCTTAAACTTTTTGACTCATGGGGCTGACGGCAAGTCTCTTGGAGACCAGAGTGGGCCTCATGGTATCCAAGGATCTGAGCCAATGGCCTTACGCTGTGAGGTAATGTGGTGCAGCCATGTAGATGAGCCGCTGGGGTCATTGCCAAGGCCTTGCGTTGAATGGCCAACCTTGCTACGGTATGATTAAAGCTCTCATTCTACCAAAACCTTCTGTAAGAACCCCTCTCCTTCCCACACACCTTAGGTGAAACCCTGACGTAGATTTTGGTAGAAATGGGAGCAGGCTACAGAAGAGGGCACAAAGCCCCCCTTTGCAGACTCGGAGAAATGCAAGCCAAAGCACAGGTGAGCAATGAGCCTGGCTTTCTGGATCCTGCTTGTCTCCATTTTGCTGGCCCCCAAAAGAGTTTTCTTCTTCCTTCGCTCTTCGAATGCAAGAACGAGTGAATAATTGTCCGCAAAGCCTCTTGACTCTCTCGAAGCACGGCACCCTCTGAATATAAAAGCCAATGTGCTAGACAGCGATCAAAGCTCAAAGCGGAGAAAGTCCCAGACTGGGAAGAAACCGACAAAATATAACTTCACACCTCAGAGACCGAATCTTGTACACATGACTAAGTGGCATTTTTTTGGAGGTCAAGAGAACCTGTTGAGCCTACAGCTCCCACTGAACAATAATAACAATGACAGGCCCTGTGCAGTGACTGCTGGTTTGCAAAGCACTGTCATATACATGACCTCACTTCTCACAAGTGAGACATGCACACAAAACAGAAACACCGCAAGATAATATCTGTTCTTGCCGTCACTTAAAATAAAGAGAGTCTAAGACTCACAGAAAGTAGCTTTTATTCCTCAGCCATTAAGGGGTAGAATCAGCAACTGAGTCCAGATCCTGTGATGCCAAAATCCACTCCCTGGGACCGCTTCCTTGGAGAGCCGAACACCCCTCTCTCTCCAGCGTCCTGTCTTGTTACGAATGGTCCATGAAAGAATGATCTCTGACCTCTTCAGTGAGGAATCAGCGTTTTGGATCACAGAGCCGACCTAGAATCCACCCAGTTGTGCAATAGGTAGTTCCTTCTAAGATGATTTAAATCTGGGTCCTCCAGATCCAAAATATTCCTTCCTCTCAAATTTCCAGGTACAGTAAGTTTAAATTCGAAGTCACCAAGTGAAATAATTTTACATTCTAAATTACCCCGAAAACCTCTGGAAGAAGTTTCTTTTGGACGCCTACTCTTCAGATACACGTATTTAGTTGTGATTTATCGGCCCTTCCTATGCTAGACCTGGCACTCTAGTCTCCTCAGTCACGCTTTGTGCATTTATTTTTCGAGTACCTGAAATGTTTCAGGCGTACTTCTGATGGCTACAGATATGTTAGGTAACAAAATAATCTATCTCAACCCTCCATGGGGTGAATGGGGGATAGACAATATGCACTATAGACAAGTAGTGTGTCGGGATGGTAAGGGCCATGGCTCTACGTAAAGTCCTCAGGAGCGAGAGTGATGTAGGGCAGTGAGATACTGCCGCTGGTGTGTGTTTGGGAAGGTCTCTGACTCGAGCAGCTCACTCGAGGACCTGGGGGAGTAGACCAGATGGTTATCTGGGGCCAGGGCTTTTTAAAGAGAGAGAACAGAGAGTGAATGTCCTTGGGAGAGAAGGCTGGGTGTGAGGAACATTTCTAGCAGAACAGTGCGGCTGGAGCAGGGGGAACAAAGGGAGAGAAGTAGAAAATGAGATAGGGAAGAGGCCCGGGGGACAGGTCCAGAGAGGCTTGGATGTCCAAACATGGGTTTCTGGTGAATCTTCACAAGGAAGCTTAATTACTTATATTTTAAAGTTCAAAAGACATGCAAAGAGAAGGCTCATACTTATTCCAGGCTGAAGGCATCCTTAGGGTGCCTAAGGGTCTAAACCCAGAAGTTCTGATTCCACACTTGGCTTTCTACCCTCTTTTCTCCGTGTCCTATGGATCCTTCTGCTACCACCGTCCTGAGCAGAGACTTTAGGCAAATAGCTATGTTCACAAGGAGCTTGTTCATAGCTAGTTTCTAAATCTTGGTGCGCATTTCTAAAGAGTCAACATCAAGAAAAAATTCATAGTGGGCCTTGTGACGAGAGGCGAATTACCTTCTCAAATGTTGCATTTATTGAGTTGGGATTTGTAATCTGGACAATCTAATGCTTTGTCTATAACAAGAGGAAGAAAGGCAGAAGACAGGAAGCTGTGGCTGCAAGTCTCGGAAATGCTGAGCACAAGGGCATATTGAAAAACTGGAGATCAAAGAGGCCAGTGGAAATGCAGCCAGCGTGAAAAACCAGGCCAATCCCCTTAGGACGAGACAGAGATATTCTGCACCTGTTATCTCGAAAACCTTCTGACATGCACACAGTGAAAACGCCGTCCTATGTTTTGGTTCAAGTCCCTTTGACAATGGCTGTAGAAGCTGGAAAGAGTCAAGTATCTCTTTCACGTTACTTCAAAAATTCTAGTAAACATGGCTGGCCCGTCATATCACGCCGTCAAGAAAGCACTATCCACATGATCAGGTTTTCTGATGAGCCCTAGTGCCCTTGCACAGACTCTCTGGCACTCATTTCATTTGGCATCCACTTATCCATGTGCTGTGCCGGGCAGTCCCGTTCAGATCAGGTGCATCGGTCATGTCAGATCCCTGCACCCTTAGATGCGACCCCCTGTAGATCCAGGCCAAGTCAACTGGTGTCTTGTGCTAACAAGTGAACAGTGGGCTGGCAGGTTGGATGTTTAGAAGACAAGTCTCACTCCCTTCAAAGGAGCAACTTGATAAAATCTTACTGCCGCACCAGCTCTCAGCAATATTGGTGTTCTGAAGAATTCCAAAGGAGCTCAGGAGTAGCCATTAGAGCAGACTATTGCTGGAGGTTTGGTTCTGTATGTCCTCATCCATCCATCCAGCCATCCATCCATCCATCCGGCTTCCTGAAGCGATCCTTCACATGTAGAAACCAAGTGGGGTTCTGAGACCATGTCCCTGGTGGGATCCCCTAAGCAGCACAAATGTGGATGACAATCTCAGGATGATGCGAACGGCTAAATGGGAGTTGGATGTCCAGGAAAAAGAAAGACGCCATTCTGGAAGGGAAGTCAGGGTGCTGCTGGAGAACCTGTCCTGATAGATCCTGACTAACACACATGAGGAGTCTTGACTGTGGAAGCCTGACTGGAGGTTTCCTCTGTGGGGTAACTTTAGAAAGGCCAAGGAAAAACAAGATGCTGTCCAAACACCTTCTCCCTCTTGATTGTTGCTGCCTAAAATTCCTAAAATTTACTTATAAGCAGAGGAATCAATGTAATTTGAGGTACAACAAAAAACAAAAAGGAAACCCCCCAAAGCTAGGAAGAGAAACACTGCAGTGCAAATTCACTTCAGGGTGCAGCTGACTCTTCTGGGAAGAGGAATGGGAGAATGAGGCGGTATTCGTTTTCTAGGGCTAATATAAATTACTCTAAACCCAGTGGCTTAAAACAACACCCATTTACTGTCTTAACTGTTGTGTAGACCAAAAGTCTCAGTGGCTTGGCTGGGCTCTGCTCAGGGTTTCGCGAGGTCAAGATCAAGTTGTTGGCAGAAGTGCATTCCCTCCCGGAGGCTCTGGGGAAGAACCTGCTTCTGGATGTCTCAGGTTGTTGGCAGAGTCCAGATTTTTCACTTGTAGGAGCAAGGCCCCCCTTTCCTTGTTGCCTATTGGCCAAGGGTTGTTTGCAGCTTCTAGAGGCTGCCTGCATCCCCTGCCCCTGACGCCTTTTCTCCATCTTCAAAGGCAACAGTGCTGGTGGGGTCCTTTTCATGCTCCACATCTATCTTGCCTCTCCCTCTGCCTCATTCCTCCTGCTTCTTCCATAACACTTCTCTCACTTCAGCGGCGACAATTTCTCTGCTTTTGAGGCTCAAGTGAGTCACCTGATCACATAACTCAGGATGATTTCTTTGTCTTAAAGTCTAAACCTCAGCAGCGTTGACGTCTGAATATAACCATCTCAGACAAATAGGATGTTAGACCTAAAAGGCCCTTAGAGATGATCTAGACCAGGGATGGCAGCAGAGTTAGAGAACCTGAGGCTTGTCCTATCCCATGAACACAACTAGATAACTATAAAATCCTCCTAAATACCCCAGCAATAAAAGGAGAGATGAGGCCACATTGAGCAGGTGCAGAGATGTGGTTTAAGGGAGAAACTGATTACAGGTGCTGTGGAGGAAGAAGATAGAGAGATGAGAGAGAGAGAGAGAGAGATGCCCAGGGGAACACACAGGAGAATGTTTCCCCAAAGCTATTTGCTTGGAATACGACAGTGGCTGAATTTCTTGAGCTCTTGCAACCAATGGGGCTTAAAGCCTGGAGTTTTAAAAGTCAGCGGGCTTGGCTGGGATAGAGCGCTGAGTGTGCTGCCCTACTCCTGGAGAGAAGGCAGGCAAACAACCTGAGGCAGACAATGTGGAAAAAAGTCATCTGAAGAATTCCAGGGCACACAGATGAGTGAGAGATTGTTCACTGATGTGTGAAAGCATCCCTGAGAGGCAACGTTCACAGAGACACCTCTCTGGGAAGAGGGAAGTGGGTCAGGGCCATTTCCCTCCCCTGCCCCTCGGCAGAAACACAGAGCCACCAGCCGGGAGGCAGCTCAGTGCCCACACAGGCTGCCCCAATTGTTTACACCAAGCCCCAGCCCCTGCCCTCTGGCAGGACTGCCCTTCTCAGTCAAGCTTGCATCAGTTCCAGTGCAGCAGGCCCTGCCCCCGGAAGACCAGCACAAACCCCTACCCACACCACCCCTCCTGACCAGGCAGTTCTACAGGGCCTCAGTTCTGGTGGAGTTGGTATCGGATCTCATTTCACAAGCAGACCACAGCACACCTAGTTGAAAGTCACCACATTCAGGCCAGGGACCAAACACTGCCTACTGCAGGCAACAAGAGCCTCTACCGACAACTGGCCTGAAGGAGGGAGCGGCCAAAACACAACAGCAGAGTGCACACAGCGCGCACCGAACACATTCTCTGAAGCCCAGGCCCTGGGCACTACATGGCCTCTTCTTCATTAGGCCATTACTATCAGGAACAGGAGACATAACTGGCTTTTCTAATACACAGAGAACTCCCATCCAAATCAACAAGATCAGGCCAACAGAGAGACATGTTGTAATTACATTTGCAAAATACGGTGATAAAGGAAAGATCTTAAAAGCAGCAAGACCAAAGGAGTTACCTTACAAGGGAAAACCCGTAAGGGTCGCTGCCGGTTTCTCAACAGAAACGTGGCAAGCCGGAAGGGAGTGACATGATATATTCAAAGTGCTGAATGGGAAAAATCTGCAGTCCAGAACACTTTCTCCAGAGAGGCTACCATTCGGAAGAGAAGGAGAGACAAAAAGTTTCACAGACAAATACTAAAGGAGTTTGTGACCACTAAACAAGCCTTGCGAGAAATATTAAAGGAGGACTCTGAGGGCAAAGGAGAGACCAAGAGTGACAAAGACAAGAAAGGATCAGAGAAAATCTCCAGAAACAATGACCTGAATAAAAAGGCAATAAATACCTATCTGTCAATCATTACTTTGTATGGACTAAATGCTCCAATCAGAAGACGTGGGGTATCAGAATGGATTAAAAAAACAAGATCCATCTATATGCTGTCTACAAAAGACTTATTTTAGATCTAAAGACACCTGCAGATTGAAAGCAAGGCAGTGGAAGAACATTTACCATGCAAATGGATGTCAAAGAGAAAGTCAGAGTAGCAATACTTATATTGGACAAAGTAGACTTTCGTTCTTGTGTTGTTTTTGTCTTCTTTGGTATCAGGGTAGTACTGGCCTCATAGAATGGTTTTAAATGTGTTCCCTCTATTACGTTACTTATAAGGTTTTGATAAAGATCGCCATTAATTTTTTTTTAACGTTTGGTAGAATTCACCACTGAAACCATGTGGTCTTGAGCTTTTCTGTGCTGGGAGATTTTTGATTCATAATTCAACTTTCATTCTTGTTATTGGTCTACGAAAATGTCTTATTTCTTGGAATCAAGATTCATGATTCAATCGCGGTAACTTGTGCATTTTTAGGAATTATCTGTTTTTCTAAAATATCTGATTTGTTAGTATATAATTGTTTATAGTAATCTGTAATCACGCTATGTATTTCTGTGGCTATCTGCTGTATTGTTTTCTCTTCCGTTTCTCATTTTGGTTTTTCTTAGTTAATGTAGCTAAAGCATTGCCAATTTTGTTTATTTTTTGGGAAAACTGGTCATTACTTTCGATGTTACCTTGTTGTTTATTCTGGAGTCTATTTTATTTATATCTGATTTTTCTTTTTTGTTTCCTTCCTCTATTAAATTTCAGCTAAGTTTCTTTTTTTTCTAGTTCCTTGTGGTGTAACTTTAACTCGTTTAGTTGAACTGTGTTTCTTAATATAAGAATTTATAACATAAATTTCACTCTAACATCTGCCTTTGCTGCATCCCATAGCTCTCAGAATATTGTGTTTTCTTTTTCTTTTGTTTTGAGACGTATTTTGATTTGCTAATTTGATTTCTTATTTGGTCCATTGCTTGTGCAGTAGTGCGTGTTTAATATTTACATACTAAATATTTAATATTTACATTATCGATTTTGCAGCTTTGATTTATTTCTGATCTTTCGTTTTGTACCATTGTGGTTATAAAATATGCTTGGTATGATTTGAGCCTTCTTAAATTTGTAGTATTTGTTATGTCTCCTTTTACGTGATCTAACCAGGAGATTCTTCTGTGTATACTTGAAGAAAATGGGTATTCTATTTTTCTTGGATGGAATGTTTTATAGATACCTTTTAAAACCATACTGAAGTATACTTCAAGGAAAAATGTTCTTATTGAAAAAAAATAGCTTTAACCGGGGTACTCATTTAAAACAAAGCATACCTTGGGCGCCCGGCTGGCTCAGTTGGTAGAGCATGTGACTCTTAATCTTGGGGTTGTGAGTTGGAGCCCCATGTTGGGTGTAGAGATTACTTAAAAATAAAATTTTAAAAATAAAATGAAGCATACCAGAGGGGTGGGGGAATGCGTGAAGTATGTAAAGGAGATTAAGAACACACTTATCATGGGGCGCCTGGGTGGCTTAGTCGGTTGAGCATCCAACGTCGGCTTAGGTTATGATCTCACAGCTTGTGAGTTCGACCCCGTGTCAGGCTCTGTGCTGACAGCTCAGAGCCTGGAGCCTGCTTCGGATTCTGTGCCTCCCTCTCTCTCTGCCCCTCCCCCACTCGTGCTCTGTGTCCCTCTGTCTCAAAAATAAATAAACATTAAAAAAATTAAAAGAAAAAAAAGAACATACTTATCATGATGAGCACCAGGTAATGTATGGAATTGCTGAATCACTATATTGTACACCTGAAACTAACACTGTATGTTAACTGTGGTGGAATTAAAACAAAAAAACTTAATAAAAACCAAATAAAAATAAAGAAATAACACTGACATGGAAGAAAGAAAGAAAGAAAAAAAATGATCTAGACCAGGAATTCTAACCCTGGATCTATAGATTTGGAGCCCATGGGTCTATCAGGGAATGGGAGAGCCAAGAGAATTCAAAGCAAGGATGGGTATAGATAAAAGTATGCCACTTCTTTTGAGAGAGAGAGGGTTCATGGTTTTTGTAAGACCCTTAGAGAGCTCCTACACAAAAAAGTTTTATGCAGCCCCAAGCCCCATGCTTCCTTCATTGAGTTTCTTTGAATATCACCAATCACCCATTTTGCTGTTGCTGTGAAAGATGAATACCTAGACTCATGCCTGGGAGATCTCCTCCCAGGGTCCATTGGCCACTTCCCATTTCTATCCTAACTTAATGCCATTTATTGACAGCAATGCGATCCTATAGGGAAGGGGCTATATAAAGATTGTTGGAAAGGCAGTCGCAGTCGATAGGCCGTCGATATTAGCATCTCACCTGGTGCTTCTCTGTCATTGTCCACAAGTATTCATAGGCACTGGAACACAAGGCACACTGACAGAGGAGGGAGGTGTAAGAAAAGGGTAGGCCTATAAGCTGTGAAATTAGAGTGAAGAATTTCCCTCTCGAGAGTCAATAATTTTAACTTCATCTCAACCAGGTCTTGTAGGCTAATTTTCTCTGGTACTCCTCTGTTTTTCTGTGCCAGCCTTTTGTACCTCACTCACGGGTTACTTTTCTTTCCCTACTCTGGACTTGGATACCCTCAAAGTCGTGTGCCAAGCACAGCACTTAAATTCAGGAAACCAAATAGACATGTTTTCTGCCTCCGTAGAGCTTACAAGCTAATGCTTCAAAAAATGTTATTTGAAACTGAATATTAAACTGACAATATCCAAGTATTTGGGTTTTTTACTATTATTTGATAATAAAGAGATTGATCTAAATTGCCAACCAGAGATTCCAACCTTAATATTGATTCAACATCATGATTTAACTAATTCAGCTGAAGAGCAGAAAGGATTAATTACTGATCAATGAGACAGGAACAGAAGGCCATTTGCTATAATTGTTCAATTATGGAAACAGAGTGGAAAATATTAAAATGTTATGATCCTTATAACCAAATTTCGAGATAATATTCTACACTAAGAGAATAAAAGCAAAGTAGATTTTCTTTGATTTATCTTTCAATTGGGGCAGAATAAAATGGAAAATAAACAGTGGAAGAAAATACTCTCTGGGATACATACGAAAGTAAGAAAAGTGAAAGCAAATGAAAATAGCCATTCAAATAACATCATCGACCACTAGGTTTGCATAGTAAAAACAAATAGAACCGTATGACTTTAGACAAGGAACTTAAAAACTCTGAGCTTCAGTTTTCTCATCTGTAGAATCATGACCATAATGTCTGCCTTACTGTATTTAAAAAAATTTTTTAGTGTTTATTTATTTTTGAGAGAGCGAGAGGGACAGAGTGCAAGCAGGGGAAGGGCAGAGAGAGAGGGAGACACTGATCTCAAGCGGCCTTCAGGCTCTGAGCTGTCAGCACAGAGCCTGACGCAGGGCTCGAACTCAGAAACCGTGAGATCATGACCTGAGCTGAAGTCGGAGGCTTAACCAACCGAACCACCCAGGTGCTCCTAGCTTACTGTATTTTTTAAGAAGAAATTTTTAGGGGTGCCTGGGTGGCTCAGTCGGTTAAGTGGTCGACTCTTGATTTTGGCTCAGGTTATGATCTCACCGTTCGTGAGTTCGAGCCCTGTGTCAGGCTCTGTGCTCACTGCCAGGAGCCTGCTTCGGATCCTCTGTCTCCCTCCTTCTGGCCCTCTCCCGCGTATGTGTGTGCGCGCGCTCTCTCTCAAAAATAAATAAGTGTTAAAAAAAAGAATAAACTTTTAAAAATTAAATTATATTGTGTGCATTTGTAAGTACTTACTATTTAAATAAGAATAGGCATGCCACAATAAAATACCTTGCAAACAGTAGATTTTTAAAAAGTATCAATTCTTATTATGTTGTATTACATTTTTGTTTAAAACATCCGTAAAAAAGGTAGCCACGTAGGACCCAAGATTTATTATTGTTCTTAGAATAGAACAATAAGCACTCAAAGCACCTGCAGCAAATTGTACACGTAGGGGGATCCAGGCCGCTTTATCAGTCATGTTGGGATTTTGTAATGGAATCTTTGTGCCCCGGGATTTGGGCTAACCATTTGACTCATGCTTGTGTCTACCCAGATGACCAGAGTCCAGGCGTAAATGTAGAATACAAGTTATCAGCCTAAGGGGCATACAGGGGAGGATGGCTGGAGTCTGTCCTCAGTGGGTGTGCCTGTGTTTTTGTGTACCATGTAGAGAATGACACTAAAGCACGGAAGCCGATAGAACTCAGAGGGCAGACCAGCAACGCCGCTGCGGAGAAACTCCCCTTGCTATGGTCACAGACCATGGCCACGGTGAGAGCCCCTACTTCCCATGTACTTGGGGAAAATAGCGACTGTCGTCCTCGTCACCCTGCCTCGGGGAGTGACTCCTCCGTGGCATAACTTTGCAAAAGCCTGTCTTGTTCATAACGATATCCCTGAATTCTACCGCAACGCTTAGCCCAGAGTCGGTCTCAGGAAGTATCTGCTGAATGTACTCTACGTAACTCGGCTTTTATTCAGTTATTTGGGGCAAATATATTGAAATGGTACCCAAACACCTAGCTAAGCTGTCACGTGCCTTACCCACCAATACAGTGACACGGCAGACTAGCTCAGTTGGCTGCAGAGAATAATCCATCCGCCGCCGTGGACTTCTATCAACGTGTAGGCCAGCCTTTATACAAAATACGCTGTTTCTCAACTGAACTTCTTCAATGTCCGCCATTTTCCGAAGTAAAGAGTCTTCAGATGGGAGGAAGAGAAAGAAGGAGATGGAAAGAGAGACAGGCTGACCCAGCTGGATAAGCCATCACAACCACCCTACGAACGATCTATATATCATTTATGAAAAGGATGCAGTTAGGCCTTGTTTTCTTTTTCACGGGTGATTTTTTTTCTCCTGTCACGTTTTAACATGCCTGTAGGAAGCCCTCCGCAGGTCGGGCAGATCTAGACTCTGCAACCCGCCATTTGCCATTGGGTCCGCTAGGGCAGGTGACTCTGGGCTATGATTTCGTCATACGTAGGATGAGAATCCTCAAGTGTGCCGGGAAAGGGGCAGAGTTTCCAAGAGAAGCCCCAGCCCAGCCCAGAGGACAAGTCCTCCTGAGCCCACGGTCACGGCCAGGAAGGGATGGAAGGATGCCAGTTCCCAGGCTCCAGTCACTGGATGTCAGTTCTCTGACAAACAGTTGTAAGTGCCTCATTTAGACTCGTGTGCAATTACAAGCCGGGAAGGAAAACCAAGAACTAGCACGAGGGGCCTAAGGGGCCTTGAGCAGAAGCCCCCCAGTGTCGGCTTCCGTCCACGTTGAAGGTTAGACGATACAGGCGGATAGCACCCTTGGGATAGAAGGTGGCACAGAGTAGGCACGCGGAGGACGTTTGCTACTATCGTTAATATTTTTATTACCTTCTTCATAGTCTTAGAGTCACTATTCCCACAGCTTTCCAAGCAGAGCGTCTGGGCCCAGATGCTTTCGGGTCACGTAACTTAGAGAAAGTTCTGTGAGGAAGACCGGGAAGAGGGGGGAGGACGGGTCTACTGGACATACCTGTGCCATCAAGAGTAAGGCATCTACAATCAAGTGTTTGCAAAACACGGGGCGCTCAATGTCAAACCGAGCCAAACCAAAACCAAAAACACGTCTGGCGGGTGGCCTGCCAGTTTCTCACGGCTTGTTCGGAAACTTCTTCGTGGTCCTCCTCGTGCACGCATGCTGGTTGCAGCGGGAAAGGACGGCTTTTGGCTATGTGCTCGCCGAAGAGTGCTCCCTGCCGGGCTTTCTGGAAGCTAGGAGATCCTGGAGTGTGCATTACTGGGTGGTCTGTCCTCTCTCTTCACCCTGGCCGTGAACTTTGTGCCTGCGTAGGTGCTTTGGTCTGCCCTGCTTACTGTGTTCTCTGGTCTGGACCAGGGTCTACGGTGACACTCCAGAATGACAGTGGGATTTGTGTTTTGTTTACTCAAGGAGTATCTACTAAGTACTACCAGGGATCCCAATGAGAAACAGACTGTGTGTGCATGAGAGACAGAGACAGAGAGAATTTCTTTCCGATTAAGATGTGGGTCGGCAGATCCCCTCGCTTCTCTCAGAGGGAATACGACGTCAGGAAAAAACCCAAAATTGCTTATCTATCCATCCATCCTCCTCGTAGGCCAATTGACTCGCCTTGTTCCTAGCACCTCTGAATACACCCTCTGTCCTCACCATGACGCTGGCCCAGCTGGGGGTTGCGGGCAAGAGAAAAAGGGGATGATGTCCTGGGGAAAAGGCCATCAGAGCACCCCTGGGTGCCTGAGTTTGTTGAGCTTGTGACTCGCGATTCCGGCTCAGGTCACGATCTCACGGTTTGCGGGTTTGAGCCCCGCATCGAGCCCCGCGTGGAGCCTGCTTGGGATTCTCTCCCTCTCTCTCTCTCTGTTCCTCCCCTGCTCGTGGTCACTAGCTTTCTCTCTCTCTCTCTCTCTCTCTCTCTCTCTCTCTCTCAAAATAAATAAATACACTTCAAAAAAGGCCATCCAAGAGCCTAGGACCAAGTGTGACGAGTGTTGACTTGTAAAGATGCGGTGCTGGACGTGGAGAGAAGGCAGGTGACACAGGACGTATGATCGGGAAACCCCCTGGCTGTAGGCCGGCTCTGCTCTCCCCCAGCTTGTACATTCTATTTCCTTGACTTCTATTTCATCTTAACACTCATTTCCTTTTCATGGTTAAAATCTAATCTGTGTTCATCACAGAAAATTTGAAAGAAAAGAGAAACAAAGAAGGCGTTAAAAACCATGCATAATCCTATTGCCCAGCTAGAGCCGCAATTAGCATTTGGCTGTTTTTTTTTCTTTTTTCCCTCTAGATACACACAGTTTTTCTTTGCTGGGACACTTCCATTTCAAAACTGGCTTTTTTCCCCATTTAATACTCTATCCTTGAACTCTTGCCCACGTTATTAAGTACTCTCCTATAACACTCTTCTTAATGGCTGTATAATATTTTGTCACACTGAGGTATTACAATTTATTTCGGCACCCTCTCATTTCGTCCTCGAGATCGGTCTCCTTGTCTCATGTTCCAACTAAAGCCAGGCTTTGAAAGCTCCCTGAGGACCCCAGAATCTAGCTTTGCTCCACTCTTTCCCAAGACCTGCAGGAGAGAGCTACTGTCACGTTCCGTCTCCACCGCCACTAATGTGACACCTTGGCGTGAGGCTACCCCGGAGGTGGGACAGACCCAGAGGCAGGGTGGCTGGGAGGCGGGGAGGTTGGGGATGAAAGGACTCCCCGTGGCTAGGTTGGGACCAGCATGGAACCATTCTCTCACAGGCTGCTTTCAGAAAGCAAAAGCTACCAGCCCAGCGCTTGGGATTGTTTTGAAAGGCAGGGCGAACAGCACATTTGAGAACTGAATTTGGCTCCGTTTGTTCAAGGGGAAGGTGGGTGGCTTTCAGCTGCCTAGGAAACGGGCTTTGAATATGTGCTTCCTGGAATTCTTTGTGGTCCTCTTCTGAAAGGGTTCCTAGTGTTCCTGATAAAGGCGTTATTATTTGGCATTTGCAGGCAGCCTCGTTTGGCCAACATTCTGTTCAGTTCTTTGCGTCGGTGAGCTCTTGTAAAGCCCCGTGTCTCCGCAGAGCAAGGCCAAAATTCTTCCTTCCTGCTCCCTGCCTCTCTCTCCTTCCCCGCTCTCTGCCTCCCTCCCACCCCCCAACCGTGTGCATACTTTTCTTTCGTTTCGATTCTGAAAGCTGAAACCCTGGCATTCGGTAGGTAAAGCCACACACCGCACCTGTTTCAGGACGCCGCGCAGGGGGGCTCATAGCACACGTGGGGCGTGGCCGCTGTATTACAAACATACGTCGCCATGATTGGATGAATGGTGGCCATGACGTAGAACACATGGTCAACACCTCCAAGACCTGCCAGTAAAAGAAGCAGAAACACAGACCCTGGCCGGCCCTTTCCCTTGGCCGGGACCCAAAGTGGAGAAGACAGAGGGCCTGGCGGAAGAAGGTCTAGAAAGAACGGCTTCCTTCTTCCTTCCCTCACTGGTTTGTGCAGTCAATCCAACTTAAGCAATGGTTTCACTATTGTTCCCCTGGGAGAATCCAAGGAACCATGGGATACGCTTTGGTTCAATCAGATAACATATTGAAATGCCCAGTAAACCGCCGGGGCACCTTCTAGGCGTTTCATACGTATGAATGATGGCTAACGTATTCTGAACTTTCTTTTCACCAAGCACTGTTTAAGCACTTTGTATATAATTAAAACCAGCTCTGGAGTAAGTTACCCCAACTTGACGGATGAGGTTAAATAACATGTCCGATATCATTTGTTTGATTTCTCTTCTTATGTGTATGGATTGAATAGCCCGGGAGTCCTGTCCTCAGCAGAGATTAGCTGAGCACTTGACCAGACTGGGGAAACAGAACTTCTGTAGAAAGGCTGGGGCTACATATCTTGGGATATGAGAAGGGGGACAATGAGAAGGGGGACAGAGCTGTGATCCTAAGACTAGTCCAGCAGGATTCTCACCATAATCCCATTGGTTTTCAGCATGCTGATAGCGGAAGGTTAAGTCAGAATACGGAGCAAAAGGGGTCCAGCCTACAGAGACATCTTTTGGGGGATTCTGTCACTGTTTCATCACACACATACATACATATACACACACACACACATTCACACAAACACATACCAAACAACTGGATTTGCCAAAATTCTGTAGGATATAAAACTGTTTCCTTCCCCAAGAATTTTGTGAGCTTGCCAGGAAGATAAGACAAATATGCAAATAACTATAAATAACTCTCTGTTATAATGTGAACTTTGTGAAAGCAGGAACTTTACTAATCTTGTTCATGGCCATGAACCTTAGGTTCTCGACAACTCGGCTCAAGTTGGCATATAGGTAATAGACAGCCAGGGAATAATTGTTGAATGAGTGAAAAAGTACCGTTGGCCCTGACAACATGGATTGGAATTGTGTGAGTCCACTGATACGCAGATTTTTTTTCAACAGATATACGGTGTCCATACGTAAATACAGAATGCTACTATAAATGCACTTTCTCTTATGATTTTCTTAAAAATATGTTGTTTTCTCCAGTCTGCTTTATTGCAAGAATACAGTATAGAACACATACAGCATAGAAAATATGCGTAGACTGTTTGAGGTGTCAGTAAGGCTTCAGGTCAATGGTGGGTTATTAGTAAAGCTTTGGGGGCGTCAAAGGTTCCGTGTGAATGTTTTGGTGGGGTCAGTGCCCCGTGTTGTTTCAGGGTCAACTGTATATCTCCAGGGGCCTTGGGGAAAGATGCAGAGCATAAATAGAAGTCTAATAGTAGTTACCTATTTCTGTGAAACAACTCCCAAACTTAACAGGTTAGGAATCTGCACGTGGCTTAGCTGGGTGGTCCTCGTTCATTCGGGGTCTTTCCATGGTGATTGCAGTCAAACTGTCGGTTGGGGCTGCGGTCCTCTGAAGGCCTGACGGGAAGATTCACTCCCAAGATGGCTTCTTATACTCCTGTGGGCTGGAGAACTCTGTTCCTCACTGGCTGTTTGCTTGATGGAAATCCCCAGTTCTTCGCCACGTGGGTCTCTCTGTGGAATTGTTCAACATGGAAGCTGGTTTCTCTCAAAGCGACTGGCCCAAGAAAGAAAGATCCATGACAACGGACGCTCCAATGAGTGTTATAACCTAGTCTCAGAAGAAACATGCTCTTACTTCTGCCATACTTTATTGGTTACACAGACCAACTCTGGTGCAGTGAAGGTGGGGACCACGCAAGGGCATAAATGTCAGGAAGCAGGGGTCGTTGACAGCCATCCTGAAGCTGACTGCCACAGGCCCTAAAGTTATACCATTTGGGCTCATATCGGACAAAGATGGGCCGATACTGAAGTCTAGTTCATTATATCATAAGCACGAGGCTTAGTAAAGCTTGAAGAACTGTGTGTGATTTGATTTCTGGCAAACTGAGTGATATTTTCAATGTATCCAAGGAGTTTACTATACATAGAAACATTATTTTGAACTATTTTTTTTTTCCGGAAAATGGGCGTCCCTTAAAATCGGTATTTTGGTAATTGTTTATAAATACTCTTCCCATATAATTGTCACCATGCCCCAATTTCTTCATGTGCCTGAGAGCATTCAGGAAGGGGCTAAGCTTGACACTGAGAACTGGAAATTCCCAGTAACTTCTCGATAAAGCGGAGGGACTGATGGGCTTGAGATCCATCTGTAGAAGCTAAGTGCTTTCGGGTGTTACTAAACGTCCTTCAGCTTAACGGGGGTAATGGCATTATTTACCTCATAGGATTGTTAGGAGGCTTAATGTTCAGAATACATGTAAAGCGTTTAGCCTTTGGCCTGGCACACTGTTGAGACACCCAAAAAAAAAATTATCTAACTATCCCCTATCTTCATTACAAATATATTTATTAAATTATTAAATAATGAACGGAAAAGCCCGTGCTCAACCCATTGTGCCCTTTAGATCCACTAATTATAACTCTTGTTAGGGCAGATGTATGAACGAACTGTTCTCTCACCACCCTGTACCTATGTCTTACTTACTGTAAATGTTTACTAATTAGGAACGCCGGTCATGTCCGTACCTCCCCGGTAAATTTTGGAATTCAGACCCGTTTATTTCTGCCCCTGGGAGCCAAACACTGCAGCCTCTGAATGTTCCGCTCGATTAGTTGCCAGGCAAGGCTCCGGCACAGCCATACTTGTCGCTTGATCTTGTCAAGGAAATGCAGCCAATAGTTCAATAACTCGGCCAATAGGTAACATATTGCCTTGTGATCACGCGTTGTAATTGATACTTTCGTCGCGTATTTTATGTTAGACTTGTTTGACTTTTAAAAAAAAATTTTTTTTTTTACATTTATTTATTTTCGAGACACAGAGAGAGACGGAGTGCAGGTGGGGCAGGGGCAGAGAGAGAAGGAGACACAGAATCGGAAGCAGGCGCCAGGCTCCGAGCCGTCGGCACGGAGCCCGACGCAGGGCTCGAACCCACAAACCGCGAGATCACGACCTGAGCCGAAGTTGAATGCTTAATCAACTGAGCCACCCAGATGCCCCTAGACTTGTTGGGCTTTGATCTTCACATAAGGAGTTCCTACCTGTTAGATATTGTTAGATATTGTCAGCGATTGCTGAAATTGATAAAAACAATTGAAAACCCCAGATCTCGAGTAGCAGCACCGGGAAATGTGGGAGAAGACTTGAAAGGCAGGCTGGGCTGAGAAGCTCTGAGTCTAGAACCAGATATATGTAGGAAATAGATGCAGAAGACCATCAGACACTTACATCCCTATACAATATATGGTCTTTCCAGAGGCAAGGAACATGCAAAATATTCTGTGGAGTCAAGTGGCCAGTGTATTAAATGAACTAATGGAGCAGTAAATCAATCTGGGTTGGCATAGGGAATTTTCTCCCACCTTAATGGGGCAACAAAGCTAAACTACATTATTAAATAATTAAATTTGGGAAATTAGATAATTAAATTTAGAGATAATTAAATAATTAACAATTAATTAAATTTAGAAATTTGGGAGCCTGGGTGGCTCAGTCAGTTAAGCATCCAACTTCAGTTCAGGTCATGACCTCACAGACCGTGAGTTCGAGCCCTGCATCGGGCTCTCTGCTGTGGGCACAGAGCCCACTTCAGATCTGCTGCTTCCCTCTCTTTCTGCCCCTCCCCCGCTCACCCTCCACCCTCTCTCTCCCTCTCTCTCTCTCTCTCTCTCTCTCTCAAATTAAATAAATACCCATTAAAATAAAAGAAATTTGGGAGTGCAGTTGTGAAAACAACCCCATTTGAGGCAAGATAATTGGATCTCCAACTGGCAGAAGCACATCATAAACAGGACTCAGCAAGGCTTTTGGAAAGTATGCCTTTGGTTATGGGCAGTTCGAGAACTCACACCCGAGCCACAATCATGGTTGATAATCAACCTCTTGAGCTGAAAATTTTCTAGAGTTTGCTTGTAAACTCTAGTTCACTTGGAGAGTATTTGTGTTTCTTTTGTGACTTGTGTTTTTTTTTACCCTGCGAAAAATCCTACACTATGTTTAAATGAGATACTCTTTCCTACCCATCAAGACTGGCAAAAATTCGTAAGCTTGGCATTGTATTAGTGAGGCTGGGGAGGCAGGCACTTTCAGACGCCGCTGGTGAATATGTAAAATGTTACAAACTCTGTGGGGTGACTCTGTCAATGTTAGCACTTATTTTTTGACCCAAGGGTTTACCTTGAAGACATGTCTCTTAATAAAAACCGTTTACATGCAAAAGATTACTTATACTGCAAAATTTTGAAACTACCTACATGTCCAAGTATAGGAAACGGCTTGGGTAAACTACAGCACACTCCCCTTAATGGAATGCTATGCAACTGTAAGAAAAGAATGAGAAAGGTCTCTGGGAACTGATATTGAGCGATTACCAAGAGATATTTTTAAGGGGAAAGAAGTGAAGTGCCAAAGAGCATATAAATATGGCGTGCTACCCTTTGTGTAAGAGAGAAGAGGAAATGAAAAACTATATGCATATATTTTGTTATCTTTACAAAAAGAAACACAGGAAGAATCAAGCAGAAAACAATGAAGTCGGCTATCTCTAAAGGGGTGCTGGAAGGGAAATGAGGTGAAAGGGCGTGGGAAAGAGGGACACAGAATTATTCTTAGAGAATTCGTTTCTCTATGCTTTTGCCTTTTGGAAGCACGTCTATGTACCACGTATTTTTTTCAATATATAGAATATGTGTAATTAAATCAACAAGGATGGGAAAGGGAAAAGAACTTAACACTAAAAGCAAACGGAAACATACAGACCTTAAGGTGTTTCAGATAAATTGCATAACCACAGATTTAATTATTTTATGAACGTGGTATTTGATTATATAGCCTCAGTCTTGGGTGGGAGAGAAGAGCAAACAAACCTTGAGCTTTTTTGAGTAGGTTTCCTTTTATAGTTGAATGGACACGGAAATACTGAAACTGTTTTACATGTGTTATTGGATTCAGTAAATGAATAAATGGGTATATTTTGTTGGGATCCAGGTATCTCATTGTGGAGAAGGGACGTATATGAAATGAGAATAAGAAGAAAAAAACCCCGTGGGGATAGATTGTATTTATTATTTAATGTTATCCTTATAAAATTACGACGTCTAAACTATGTATATTTAAACACACACACACATTGATGGACATGTTTGTTTATGTACATGTATAAACATTCATCATATATTTTCTAGTTTTGTCTGCAGCGACAGTTTAGAAGCAACGCCACCCCAACGGCACCTATAGCAATTAGCTCAAGGTGAACTCCAAGTTTCTAATGACCATTTTCCAACAAAAGGAATCAGTGCTTCCCGAAGAAACAGCAAGTCCCAGGGCTGGGATAGAGTAGGCAGAAAATAAGCCTGGAATATTTTGTTACATCAGAGAGTAAGGAGATTAAAACACACAGAAAAAGGTACAGTATCCACATTGAAATGGCTCTCACTGACCAGATCTGGGACAACTTGAACACCAAAACAATCAAGGGCACTCATGAGCTCATATTGATAATAAACAGATAAACAAATAAATGACGAGAAGGGAGCGCTCTCGCTTACGGTGATGCTGAGCGCTGACTGGAGAGACGGCTGGGGTTGGGAGCCCATCATTTTGCAACCATCCTAGTAAGGACTAACCCCAGTGGGACATTTGGACAAGCCAGACCTAGACGTGGGGCCTGCCATTTCCATGTGCATTCCGTTGGACAAAACTCATTGACATGGCTAAACCTAATTTCCAGGAAGGCTGGAAAATGTATTTTTACTGTGTGCCCAGGGAAGACAGGGAGAACTCAGACTTTGGTAAGCACTAACATTCCTTGTCACAAGAACATGTATATGTATGCTATTTATAATATTTGTAAAGTTTAGGAGATTTTGGCACATTGGAGTATTGAACTGTGATAGCTGGCATCCGAGGAGGCTCTTGTGTAGCCCCACCCCCCAACGTTGTATCTGGGCTGGCCTGGACTTGTGTTAATTAACAGAGCTCTGCCCCAGTTCCAGGCCTACCCTTTAGGAAGACTGGTAGTTTCTGCTTCTTCTCTGTTGGAACCTTCACTTTTGGAAGCCATGTGCCATGAAAGGATCCTGGCTTTCCTGCTGGAGGGCACCTGCAGAGAGGTCACATAAAGAAGAGACTTGGAGTTAAGGGAGAGGGAGAGAGACCCAGCTGTCCTAGCAATTCCACTCAAGCCTCCAGATAATACCAGCCTTGCTGCTATGATGACTGCAAATGGATGAGAATTGCCCAGTGAGCCCAGCTGGCCACAGACCCATGAGAGGAAACAAGATGGCTGCTGTCGTGAGCCACTGCATTTGGGGATGGTTTATTATGTAGCAATAGATAATCGAACCCCCGGCAGATAGGATTCATGATTCCAGTTTAAACTGTGTAATTGAGTAATTGATTTAGAGACGTGTGTGTGTGTGTGTGTGTGTGTGTGTGTGTGTGCATAAAAACCCACTTTCAAGGAACGCCCAAATTATTTTGACAATTATTGTGGACAGCCTCAAAGGCGAGGAACTTGAAGCTGAACTAAATTTTCAGATTCCCCAGTTTTCATGCCCTGCCCTTATCGCGCTTTCCTTTCTCAGCAGGTACCCAACCCTTCCAGGGAAATTAAGACGGATTCTTCAGCCAGGCATGAGAAGCAGATGTACCTGGTGAAGTGTTTCCTAGCTCTGTAGCATCCCTTCGGTCTAGTTTAAACAATAAAGAACAAATAAGCCCAAGAAAGTGACTTGGCTGGGAGGTCCATACTAGCTGCCTTAACCCTCTACGGGAGCTTTAGGACCTACTATTCATTGGTGAGTTTCTAAATATTTCTAAAATTTCTAGAATATTCTAAAATATCTCCCGCCCCACACAGGAGACCATTCTAGAACGCATTCATGGACTTTCCTCTCCAGTTGGTCCAGGACACTCATTATGTGGTTGGTTAACTGGCTTTTGTCCCTACTTATTCCGTGTGGGACAATTTTAAACACCCCTTTCAGGGAAGAATTATATCTGCTCCTAATAGGACATCCTTGTCCTGGAGCTGTGTCACCACCATAACTGAGACAGAGCTCGGGGCCCAGAAACATGACAACACGTTTGGCAGATTGTATTACAGAGAGAGAGAGAGAGAGAGAGAGAGAGAGAGAGAGAGAGAGGAATTTCAGAAACCTGACCTCAGAATTCCAAAATTCCGAGTTAGGGCTAAGATTTTCCACGACGGGTTTTGTTTTCTGGAGGGGGAAAGATTAGGCCTGGACACCCTCGAAAGAAACAGTTTACAAGGGCTTATTCCTCGGCAGGTGAGGACAGATGATTCACCTCTACCAACGACATGCAGGTGTGTCCCGGGGGCAGACTCCATCTCTGAAGACAGAAAGAGCCAAGCACCCCGCGTATGGATAAAGCAGGCCAGGAAGCCAGTTGCCAGCCTAACCCAGAGGCGGTACTGGAAGGGCCCCGACGCCCCCGATGACCCAATCCTCCCAGGCCACCGGGCTGATTATAAGAAAGCCTAGCAGAGAGTCCGTTGCGAAAGGTGGGTACTGCCTACATCTTTGACTTCGGCTAGATTAGGGCAGGAAGAACAAGAAACCCCTCGGGGTGAAGTTAAAAGCCATCCAAAGCCCCACGGATCATTCAAAGGGGTGGGGGGTGGGGGTGGGCGCTGGAGAGGCGGAGAGAAAGAGGAAAGAGGAAGGAGGAGAAACAGGAAAGGGAAGGAGGAGGAAGGAGGGTTTATGTGAAGCGATGTCAATAGCTATATTTGGTGTCTACTTAGGCAGCCAATCATTTATTTCCAGGCGGGCAGAATCACTTATTCTGCCCTGCTGTCTGTGTGAAATCTCATGCACACTGCACGGAAGTGGAATAGATTACTGCAGGGCTGGGGGGGGGGTGCAAGGGGGCGGTTAACCCACGCTCTTCGGGAATGGCGGTGCCAGTCTCTCTGTGTAGGAAGTACTCGGGATAGTAATTTAGTTGGAAAAGGGTGGCAGGCCAGGAGGCTTGCATGGAAATTGCACTTGAATCTGAGAACAGTTTTTTTTTTTTTTTCCCTGACTTCTATGGTATGCTTTATTTGTGATGGGTTGGAAAGGGATCGAAAGTCTCCCCCCAAGTCTCCCCGATCTCCCCCTTTTCCCCATCTGTGGCACCTCTCAGAATGGGCCCCTGCCCTTGCCAAATGGAGAGAATGGCTCTCTGTGTCTTTGGCCGAACTGGCAGACAGGACAGAGGATAAACTGACCACGGACCAGAAGTCAGCCCCTGGCACTCCTGGGACCTTCGTGGACTTGAGCACGCCCCTCTCTACTGACACTGTTGATTACTGATTGAAATTTTCTTTTGGGATATGGGAATAAAAAAAATTAAATATCTGCAGAAGCAAGGTGATTTGAGAAACCTCACGTTGCCATGGCATTGCCTTCTGTTCTTGTCAGTTTCCGGATGGAGAATGAAGGAGTGAGACAGAGGGGCGCCTGGGTGGCTCAGTCGGATAAGCGTCTGACTTCAGCTCAGGTCATGGTCTCACGGTTCATGGGTTCGAGCCTCATGTCGGGCTCTGTGCTGACAGCTCAGAGCCTGGAGCCTGCTTGGGATTCTGTGCCTCCCTCTCTCTCTGTCCCTCCCCGGCTCACACTCGCGCTCTCTCTCTGCCTCCCAAAAATAAACATTAAAAAAAAATTATAAAAAAAAAAAAAGAAAGAATGAGATAGAGTCTCTGATCTGCTTTAGATATCAACACCCATAGGAAAGGGGGTTATTTAGAATTTTGCTTCAGCTGCCGTAACAGGGAGTTCCAAAGTAATAGTAGGCATAGATTCATCACAGTGCAAGTTCATTTCTCTCTCATGGAGAAGTCAAGGTGAGCAGCTGTACTTCCATAGCCATTTCGAATCCTGTCCTGTTGCTTTGACATCCCCAAGCCGCATCATTCATCTTGTGATTGAATGTGGCCTTTCTGGTTCCTACTATCATTCCATCCCATAGGAAGAGAGGGGAGAGAAGGGAATAATACTCAAACAGTAACTATGAGACGCTAATCAGCGCCACGGAAGAGGCAGATCCAAAGTACACTGGGTGCTGTGTTGCTCGTGGGTGTCCTTGACCTTAGATCCGTTCCTCCTCTTTTTCCTGCCCGCGTCTCTTTTGTCAAAGGGCTGACCCTTGCAGGCTGCCTCTCCCAGGTTCCTCTGCCAGCCGTCTTTCACCTCAATTCAGTCGGTGGGAAACGCTGGTGGGAGACTGGCAGGCAGGAGAAAGGGAGGTATTGCTTCCCTCCTGTTTCTGTCTCATGCAGTGACTCCAACGATGACTGTGTCTGTCCGCGACTCCAGCCCCCACTGGCCCACGGACTCTAGTAACGCTGCCTCCTTTCCTCATCTTTCCAGCCGTCGGGTGATAGTAGCTTCTTGCTATTGTTAATCTCTGGATTGCTTCACCACCCTGTTTATTTTTTCAGCTCTCTATCACCTAGAATGAATTCCTTGTATGAAACCCCCCCCAGTTGTAAGTAAAGTGGCCAAACGCTGGCCAGTATAGGAGGGGGTACCACTCTATCTAAAGGGAAGTTCATAAAGGAAGTGACATTTGTGCTGAATCTTCAGGGTTGGCTGACCAATCTCCATTAATTAACTCCAACTGGATATTTCTGGATCCTGGGTCTAGGGGAGACACAAGGGGAGAAGTGGTTTGGGACACAGATTTCTCGGCAGAGGATTAGTGGAACCCAAAGCTATGATTACTACTGCTTCTAATGCAGGCTTCTCCGCCTCAACACTATTGACGTTGGGCTGGATAATTCTTAACTGGGGTACTGTGTCGTGAACTGTAAAGACGTTTAGCTGCATTCTTGGCCTCTACCCACGAGCTGCCGTAGGACCCCTCCCCAGTCCTACTCAAGTGATGACAACCCCGAATGTCTCCAGACGTTGTCAGATGCCCATTGGTGGTGTGTGGGTGGGGGTTGCGGGTAAGATCACTCAAGTTTACAACCACTATTCTGTGTTGATGGCTCCAAGCCATCAATATACTGGCAATATGCTGGAGATCCAAGCAATATACTGGAGAACCTTTTAATTCTAAAGGTCACAAAGTCACTACCTTCCAGAAAGGGCAGCTGCCACCCCACCCCTCTCTTTCATCTCTACTTCCCTCAGCCAGTGAGCGCCTTTATTTCTGATAAATACTGTCCAGAGAACAATGATCCCTTAGTCTCTAAGGGAGTGTCGGGGCCAAGCCATTGTCTTCTTGCCAAGAAGTGGTGACACAGGAAATGAGGAGTCATCAACCCTTTACAATATTATAATTCTTCTCTGATTTTTGAGATGAAAGTTGCAGAGCTCTGAAGGATGTTTAATTTTATCAGTCATGATCAACCTTTCCTTTATAAGACAATTTTCTGCTTCTCCCATCCCCAAACACACACCTATCACGGTCTACTGGACTGTAAAAGAACAAATCCTCTCTGAGAAAAAAACAACACCCCTATGACTATCAACATTCCTACCACAAGGCAGACATTTGTATGCGTGTCAACATATTCCATTAATCTTTGTAACAATCTTGTGATGGGTTTTCCTATTTCATAGCTGAAGAACCAACTTGCCTACAGAAATACACCCACTGTTAGTGAAGGCCTCCAAAGTTCTCCTACCGGTTAAAGGTAATGGCAATAACTTAGGCCTGCATTGTGTTTTCCAAGTCTTCAGCTATTATTTCTTCACATGCATCATCTAAGTTGTACTCATAGCTTAAGTACTATGGGAGGAGCTATAGAATATCTTGTGCAGGGGAGGAAATTTCATGGTTAGGCAACGGGCTAGTCCCTGACGTGCCAAAGGTCTGAGAGCTGGTGGGATGCTATTACTGGAGGATTTATTTTAGGCAGAAAACATGAGCAAAGACCCAGAGTCAAGAATAAGTGGGGGGGTATAGGGGAAACAAGGGACTACGCTAACCCAACAGGAGCAGGTGATTCGTGATGGTAGGAAGGGAGATGGGATGTGTCTGTCCAGGGGGATCAGATTAGGGAGGGCCTAGAAATCCAGGCAGGAGAGTTGGGAGATTATGAAACAGCCACCGAGACATGTTGGAAGTTTGTAAGCAAAGATGAACATTTTGCATCCTACTCAGGAGTCACTTCTTCAGAAAAGCCTTACCTAAGCCCCCTCTTAGCGCATCCTGGAGCTTCCCGTGCACAGTCAAGGCCCTATGAGACTGTAACCTTTTTGAAGACAGAGCTCTGACTTACCCAACCTTGTGTCCATAGGAGGTTCTCCATGAATGGCCTGAGTAATGGGTAAATGGAGCCTCATAGAGAAACGTGTGCTCTTCTGACTCCTCAGTACCATTTGAAGATGAACTCCAAGGACGGGAAGGCCACTGGACCTATGAGATCACAGACCTTGAACGCAGAAAGGTGCACAGATGGAATCTCAGAGCAGCCTCCAAGATGCTCACTGAAGGAGAGCCAAGTTGGAGGAGAAATGAACTGAGGAACCATCGGGAAACAAAGAAAGGTGGCTGAGAATCCCCAGGGCCATGAAAATGTGTTTGAGAAGCCCGACCATCATCTCCATCCTAAATCACGGTACATTTCAGACATCAGGAGACATTTAGGCCTCACTACTGTTACAACTGACATTCACTTCCCTTCTGTAGGAAGTGAAATAGTCATACCCTTAGTCTAAAAAACCCAAAAAATATCCTTCCAAATGCTTCCCTCTTCCTGCAGCCCCCACCCATTCACGTTGGCATGTGGACATGTTCCTGCCAAATGAGTCAGTCAGATAGGAACATTAGTCTATTTGAACAGATGTCACTTTAAAAAGACAACATTGCGCCAGTACACAAAGCTTCCCAATAATGCCTGTCGCGTAGCCATGGCGCTGATAGAAAGAAAAGGGGTAATTTTGGTGAATTCAAAGGAGCTAAGATTGCTGTAATTATGGGGCACTGCTTCTAAACCATCTTCAGGAGAAAGGAAGGCTGTTTTGTATCATGCTGAGATACGGGAAGGAGGAGAGAGGGGCCTGGCAAGGAGGTTGGCTGTCGGAGGGGAGGAGGTGGGAGACGGCAGTGTTTGCGGGTGGTGTGCTTGTGTCTCATTGCCGCGTCTTGAGCTGCGAGAAAATAAGATCTTCGAAGGTCACTGGGGGCACGCTCCAAAGGGTTTCCCCAGAACAAACGCCCCGTCCTCACAGTCTGCCCAACTCTAGCCCTTCTTTTTCCAAGCCCTGCTCACAATCCTTTCCCTTAACCCTCTATGGCAGAACCAGTCCCAGTGGGTTTTAGGACTTCCGTGTTGATGACCAACGGTCTTCTATTACTGTGTAACCTTTCGTGTGCTCACACACAGACTTGCTTCTTCTCCTTGAAGAAGGCGTGGGGCTGATTTCCACCCGAGGGTCCCTGTAGTGCTGTGAAGGCATGTTGGGTGGCTGGTTGAGTAGGTATTAATGAAAGTGGCTGTCAACTAAGGTGGTCTACGACCTAAGGGATGTGGGGTCTAGTGATTTAGAGAGAGGAAACATCCCTCAGGCCCCTATAAGCCCAGCCCTTTTTTTCTCAGATTAGATGATCCCAATACAGCCGTGTGAAAACACTGCCACCGATAGTCTCAAATTAAGAATGAAGACATTAAGGTGGGCTTCCCAAGGCTACAAAGCTCGTAAGTCGCAGAATCTGGGATTTCCTCTTCGACCTGTCTGACCCCAAAACTTTATGTCCCTTTCGGATGAAGCTTTAATGCCCCCAACATCTTCCCTTTGCCTTTGGCCAAGACCAGAAATTGGGGGAATTTTGTCCTGGTACCTTGAAACTTTGGTACCTGTTATACTGAAAACGCTCCTAGGGTGAGGGGTGATGGGCAGAATAATGCCCTCACCCCGCAAATGCTCATATCTTAATCCCAGAACCTGTGAATATATTAGGTTACATGGCTTCGGGTAGTTGAGGGTACAGATAGAATGAAAGCTGCCAAATCGATCACCTTAAAAAAGAGATTATCCTGGATTATCTGGGTATGCTCAATATAATCACTGGGACCATTAGATGGAGGAAGAGGAGGGCAGAAGAGTCAGAGGAGCGATCTTATGTGAGGAGTAGATGCGCCATTGTTGGCTTTCAATACGAAGGAAAGTGTCGTGGGATGAGGGAGGTGAGAAGCCTCTAGAAGCTGGACAAGGAAAGGACGTGGATTCTCCCCTAGAGCGAATCCCTAAAGGAAATCCCTTCTGATACCTTGATTTTAGGCCAGTGAGACATAAATCAAACTTCCAAAATGCACAACTGTGAGATAATACATTTGTATTGTTTTAAGCCATTAAGTTTGTGGTAATTTGTTCCGGCGACAACAGGAAACTGATACCTGTGGCAAAACGTTGGTACCCGTTTCTGTTACACACTTTTACAGGTCATTTGAGAACCAGTTTGAAGGGTTTGAAGACGGGAACAGGAGTCCACTGAGTTTATTTATTTTGTATTTTTTTTAATACGAAATTTATTGTCCAATTGGTTTCCAGACAACACCCAGTGCTCATCCCAACAGGTGCCCTCCTCAATGCCCATCACCCACTTTCTCCTCCCTCTCACCCCCATCAACCCTCAGTTTATTCTCAGTTTCTAAGAGTCTCTTATGTTTTGGCTCCCTCCCTCCCCCATGGTCTTCTGTTAAGTTTCTCAGCATCCACATAAGAGTGAAAACATATGGTTATCTGTCTTTCTCTGCCTGACTTATTTCACTTAGCATAACACTCTCCAGTTCCATCCACGTTGCTACCAAAGGCCATATTTCATTCTTTCTCATTGCCAAGTAGTTTTCCATTGCATACGTAAACCACATCTTCTTTATCCATTTATCAGTTAAGGGACATTTAGGCTCTTTCCATAATTTGGCTATTGTTGAAAGTGCTGCTATAAACACGGGGGTGTAAGAGCCCCTATGCATCAGCACTCCCGTATCCCTTGGGTAAATTCCTAGCAGTGCTATTGCTGGGTCATAGGGTAGATCTATTTTTAATTTTCTGAGGAACCTCCACACCGTTTTCCAGAGGGGCTGCACCAGTTTGCATTCCCACCAACAGTGCAAGAGGGTTCCCGTTTAGGAGTCCACTGAATTTAGACAACAAGGTGGAAAGAAGGGGGTCAAAAGCCCAGACAAACAAAAGGGGGTAGAGCAGAGGTGGAGGATGAGAATGGGAATGCCTGGAAAGTGGGGATCATGCTCATCCACCTTGGAACCCCCAGTGCCACCCAAGGATCTGGGATACAGCAGGTACTCCTTTCAAAATTCACTGGGTCAACAGAATGGATGAATGGGTGAAGGAAGTGATGGAGGAAGGAAGGAGAGAATGACTAAGGGGAAGAAGAAAAGCAAGGAAAGAAAGGATGTAAAGGTGGGGCACCTGGGTGCCTCAGTGGGTTAAGCGTCCGACTTCGGCTCAGGTCATGATCTCGCAGTTCATGAGTTCAAGCCCCGCATCAGGCCCTGTGCTGACAGCTCAGAGCCTGGAGCCTGCTTCAGATTCTGTGTCTCCCTCTCTCCCCACCCCTCCCCTGCTCGTACTCTGTCTCTCTCACTCCCTCAAAAATAAATAAACATTTAAAAAAGTTAACAACAAAAAAAGAAAGGAGGCAAATGTGTGTGGGGTTGAGTGGGGCCATGAGGGAAACAGGGTGGCCAAGCAGCTAGACTGAAGGTTCTGGAATACATTTATGCTAAGGCTGGCACTTCAGCGAAGTGTGCAGCCTGTTCCGGAAACCCAGTAAACAGTAAACTCCTTGCAAGTTTCTCACCAGTATCATCACTGGCTCCAAGTTCCTCACTCCATTATATCTCATATATTATTACACCGAAAAAAAATAACCGGATAGAAACACAATCCTTCAGTATGACAGTCAAAGGGGGAGTAGAGTAGCAGTGCTTAAGAACAATGGTTTTGTAGACAATGGATTGGAAAGAAATGTGTTTTCTTCCTGACATCTCAACCTTTTTGCATCAGTGAAACTTCATTCCAAACATATACTCCGAAGGATCAAGTGATAATCTCCTTTTCACTTAGACTGTCTTCATTAACCTTATCCTTCTATTGGAAAGCTTTAAACACAGTGTTAAAAGCAGATTCCTCGTTGCTAATTTTTAAAGCCTCTCAGTTCCCATAAAATGGGAGACAAGATCCCTAAGTCTGACGATATTCACATATAAGGGTCAGGTTACCCGCCTCTCAACAGTCCAGCCAACACTTAAGAAAGATGGATAATATTTATTAACTTGAATTACAACATGGACGTAGCTATCTACAGACCCATTTTCTCTGAGCATTGGATATACCGATTACATAAGAACCAGGATCTCGAGTTTAGGTTATGAAATATGTACTTTGCAGTATTTTTTGCTTGTTAATGTCTTTCTCTTTAATGATTTTATAGTCTCATTCTTCTCTCTTTCTTTTCCATAGACACGGGCAGGTCCCTACATGCTCATACCTGTATACATGTGCACGTGCACGCGCACACACACACACACACACACAGAGCTAAATTTTAGTTTATCTTCATAGGTAAACATAGGTATTCTAGCCCAGAGAATCGCCACATTTCAACAGCTATTGAAATGAGATTTGTGTTAACAGAGACATTGGTTTGGGATAGCAAGAAACCCAAACCCTAGGTCTCCTGACTCGCCTCAGATCCATGTGTTTTCCATTGTAATAAACCACTTCCAAGTGTAATAAATATGTCTGTGACAATACTCAGAGCACCTGTACTCTTTGTCTCTTCCTCCTTCCTTCCAGCCTCACCCTTTTCTCTCTGTTTGGACTACATTCTTTGTTAATTAATCAGGTCCATCCTCATTTTTAAACCCACGTAGGTGGGGAATCAGGTATTTTGCTGTCTGCCTTAGAGTGGCCATGCCAAACTGATGCAAAATGATGACTAGAAATAATGCTGGTGTTAACTTGAGTTATTAACTTGAAAGTCATGCTGGGGTTGGTATGAGTTTTGAAAACTTTAAAAATCAGAATGGTTCTTAATTGGGGACATGGTTACGTAAATTTTTATATCTATACTATGAAAACCAGTGCATCAAGTAACATTGAGGAACTAGTTTTCAATGTACTGATACAAAAAAAGACGTGCCTGGCACATTAAAAGAGACAATCAAATCGCAGAACATGATGAATATAGAGTTAGCATATTTTTGCTAAAATGTGTGAAAAAATACATAGAAAAATACACACTCAATTGATTTTGTTGATTACGTACGTGGAGTGGGATTGGGGGGTTGGTGAAGACAACCTTTTACTTTTTTTTCCTTTAGGAAATTTGTTGGAAGTTTTGGCTTTCGGCATCTTTCTCTTTCGTAATGGAAGCAACATTCGCGAAGCGGGTTAGCCTGAGGCGCGGGTCCTACCTGGACAAAGATGGCTGCCTCTATCCAGCACGGGAGCTGCCTCCTTGGTGACAGCCACGCACAGGCTCGTCTCATGGCACATTCCCCCCTGTGGCATCTGAGCCAACCTCACAGAATCGAGTCCTGAGCCCCAGCCCCTCTTCCTTGGCTTCCTCTCTCCTCGTGCACTGTCTAGTAAATGAAGTCTTGCTCTAAGGCCCACATTCAGGTGGCCCAGCCAAAATTTCTGGGCACGGCTGTTATCTTCACAAATCTGCTGCCCTGACACCCAGCCCCTGGCTCTGTGTGGTGAGTCGGGACACATATGTGGTCCCTTACACAGCCATGGCACGTGGCCTGCTGCATTAGCCTTACCCACAAACCTGGGCTTTCGTGGATGTTCTCTTCCTTGTCTTTGAAAACCAGCCCGATTTCTTGAGTCGTGGATCTAGTTCACACCAGTTCCTTCTTGGTGGTTTGATGGCTCCCCCATAGCTCCAGCTTGAGGCTGGCCCTGGGCGTGGACAGATCTTCTACACAGTACGGTGCCACTGTGGTGGCCTGACCTCTTGCCGTGACTCTACCGTGCCTGCAACCTGTAGTAGTTGGATGTGGTTAGTTTCTGGAATTCAACAAATAGTGTTCCTGTGCCCCTTTGGGGCCCTGTGCCTGGACCTCCTACTGCCTTTCCTGTAGTCACTTTTCATAAGGCCGGCCTCCACTCTGTTTCAGATTTTTCCTATCCCCACACCACATCGCGTGATACTCCTCTTTAACCACCCTGAGGTTAACCACTCAACCTATGGGTTGAGTGACCCATAAGATCGAGTTATCCCATCAGACCAAACTTAAGGAGAATAATGTGACTCAGTTTCCCTCTGATGCATCCTTGAATTGCCTCTGCCTTCCAGCCGGACGGTGCCCCAAGCTTTGGGGTGCCATTTTACAATGGCTCCAGACTCCTGAAGAGCTTGCGCTTCGTCATTTGAAACTCTGCCCCGAAGAGACAGAGTGCTCAGATCTTAAGCTAGAGAACCACAGTGGCCCTGAAACACTGGCGCACCCCATCTCCTAACACAGAATATAGTGGGGGGAGTGATGGGGTGCTCCACCAAGGCAGCACCAGATACTGGAAAATCCTCTGGCTTTGGCGCTCAGGAAACCTACTCTTGAATTCTAGGAGCTTTACTTGTGGGCTTATGTGGTCACTCAACCTTTCTGAGCTTATTTATTGTTTAGATTAAGACTGAGAATACCCATTTTGCAAGGCCCTTGGGAGGGTTAGAGATAACGCGTGAGTAAAATGACTACAAGTCGAGCTGCTGACATGGAAGCAAAAGTTGCAGTCCTAGAATTCTGCCTGCTCGGCCCTCCTCTACTCTCCCCATTCACGCTAGCACCCCTTCTCAAGTCTGCCCGGAGCTGACAGGTGCACTCTTTCTGCGGGCAGTGGGAGGGCCACTGCTCTAGATAACGTGTGGTCCCCCATGTGAAGCCCAGAACTAGAAGCCATTGATATGCCTTAATGCTGACTCCACAAAGATGCCCGTGACCTCAAAGATAAGTGGCCAACTGTCATGGTGTTCCTGGGACTCTCCTAATTTGGGCACTGAATGTCCTGCATCTTAGGAAACTTCTCAGAACCAGGCAAGCCAAGACAGCTGGTCACCCTAAGAGGAGGAGGCAGGTCCAAGGTGGAGGTCAAAAGACAATGCCCAACATATTACAGAGAAGATTTATATACAAGAATGTCAATCATTATATTTAAGGTAGGGATAAGCTGGGGTGGGGGAATGAAACCAAATTCAACTAGAGGAATGGTGAAAATTACGGTACATTTATTCACACAGTCACTGAAGACCACATTTTAAAGGCTTTTATTCTAGCGATAAGAGCAATTTTCATCATATATTACTACATGAAAAAGCATAGTGCAGAGCTATTTATACAGCATAATGGGAGCTATTGTTGGTGATTCTTCTTCTTTATGAATTTTCTACTGTGAGTTTGTGTTAGTTTCATAATCATACAAAAAGATCAATAATCATTTCAAGATACTATGGGTAATGAAAGAACTAAGCCCCAATTAAAGGGTAGCCCCAATTCCAAGGGCATCAGGAGCCTCAAGGACGTTACCTGGGGTGACTAACCATTTTGGTTTGCCCGGGACTGAGGGGATTCTTGGGGCACAAGACTCTCCGTGTGAAAACTGGGAAAGTCCTGGGCACACCAGGATAAGCTGGTCATCCTAATGTCACTACCTATCTGTGCCCAAGCACACCTTACAGCCTCTCTAGAATGGGTTGTTATCAAGGTGAAAAGCAGCTCAGACCATGGGTGGTTACACACACACATTTACTGAGGTATATTATATATATTATAAGACACCCAACTCTCAAGTATATAGTTCAACGAATTTGGACAAAGGGCTACACCATGCAGCATTGCCAAGATCAAGATATAGAATATTCCTACCATTCCAGAAAATTCCTTTTCCACTCGATACCCCACTACTCACCAAAGGCAACCACTATTCTGATTTATATTTTTATAGACTAAGAGAAGGCAAAAAATAAAAAATAAAAAAAGAAATGAATATACAAATAGGGTTTGAGAGAAAGTGACAAATATTGAAGACAGGCAAAAAAAAAAAAAAAAGACCTAATGTGCAGATAGTAGGAGTCTCATACAAATACTAGTTATTTACTTATATAATTATGTCCTATCTCCATGGCTCCTCTCTGGTGGGTTCCCTGTCTTTCTCTGAGTTTATTCATCACAGGCCACGCAGTAAATACTTCAAAAGTAATTTAAAATTGAGGAAAAGAAGGGATAAGGATATATAAAGGGAGGAAAAAAATAAGAAAAAATGTAAACATCCCTTCTAACTCTGGAATTATGAATCTGGGTAGATTTGGTGGGAGGAAGAAGGCTGGCTATCATTGTTTCTACAACTTTACGGGTTATAGTCCCTAGAAAATGACTTGCATTAAAAAAAAATAACAGTTCCTGAGACCTATCCCTTCTGGCACACCAGGTGCACAGGGACATTTGGATTGGAGTAGTATAAGATTTGGGTGGCCATAGATAATGCTTCTAAGTTTTTAAGTTTGGGGAGCCCTGGCTGTGCCCCCTGCACTGATGTAGCAGATCCAGGGCTTTGAAGGAAACTGCTGTCCCTTCTCTCAAACTATCCCTGGCCTGCGTTGCTCCTGGCCAGTTCCTAAGGGGGGTTCAAGGTGAGGATTGACAAGTAGACCCTGGCTCAGCCTCTGCTTGCCTGGAGCAGACTACCTGGCCCCTTTCCTCTGAACCGTGGGAGATGCTTCCTCTGCTTAGGCTACTGAGCCATTGGAACATTCTCCTCCTTTCCACAGAGTCCTTTCCTTCTTGCGTCCTACTTTCTCATGGAGGAAGCACTCCTACCCCGTGAAGGTGGTTATGGTTGGTCTTCCAGAGTCTCTTTGAAAACAGGTGGTGTGGTGTAAAGAAACAGATTAACCAGATATGCGCCTAAATTCTGGCTCTACCATGGGTAAGTTATATGACCTCAGTTCCCTCACTTATTAAAAACAAAGGGAAGGGGCGCCTGGGTGGCGCAGTCGGTTAAGCGTCCGGCTTCAGCCAGGTCACGATCTCGCGGTCCGGGAGTTCGAGCCCCACGTCGGGCTCTGGGTTGATGGCTCAGAGCCTGGAGCCTGTTACCGATTCTGTGTCTCCCTCTCTCTCTGCCCCTCCCCCGTTCATGCTCTGTCTCTCTCTGTCCCAAAAATAAATAAACGTTGAAAAAAAAATTAAAAAAAAAAACAACAAAGGGAATAACAATACTTAGCTCTCAGGATTGTCATGGGCATTGACACGAGGTCACGAACAGCAGAGTTTAACACTTAATTGGTGCTCAGTAAATATTAGTTTCTTTTCTTCTACCAGATGGGCCGTGGGCCTGTTGGTCTCTAGACAAGTTGATGTTTATAGGATGACAATATCTGTGCCATCTGCAATAATTTAATACTGATTAAGAACTCAAATAAAATGAAAGATACAAATGTATGGCACAGGTTTGGTTTGGGATTTTTGACATCCCGGCTTCATTCTGTTTCAGATTTAGAAAATAAATAGGTTTTGTTCAAATCTATACTACTTTTTAAATAGGTAAAACCCCCGAATCTTTAACTCAGGTGGTGGCACAGGACAAGAAAAATGCCTTCTTTTTAGCATTCGTATCGCTTTATGTCACTTGATTTTGGGTTCACACGGATCTTTTGTTTAAATCTCTCTCTCCTTTCTTTCACATGCTCTCTCTCTCTCTCTCTCTCTCACACACACACACACACAGTATATTGCCAAAAGCACAACTGACTAACTTTCTTATTGAACTGATGTCTCCATACAAAGATTTCTAAGTCAAAAGGAGCGATTGTCTTTGATGAAGAGAAGCCTGTATAGTGTTTTTTTTTTCCCTACCACATTTTGAGAGATTAACTAGCCATGGCCTGGCTGCTTGGGGCTCCAGTAATGGTCAGATGGAAGGTGTCAGGGTAGGTCAGTTGTCATCAGTGGTCATTACCTGAAAATGGACAACCTCCCTGTGACGGGGAAGTCAAGCTGATACCACTGAATGACTGGTTCCAGTTCTGCTAATTCTATGACCTTGAGCAAATCGTTTCACCTCTAGGAGCTCTAGTTTTCCATCTAGAAAATGAAAAAATTGGTGAAATTATATCTGGGATCTCTTCCAGCTCTGAAATTCCATGGTTCCTTGAATACAAAAGTGGTAATGCAACCCAAACCAACTGCCAGGAACGACAATGGAGGCCAGATGAGCCAGCCTGAGAATGCCAATGCAGAGAACATATGATGGACCCGAAAAAGCAAAGGCAGTGTTCTCCGGAAGCTGAGAATGTGTAAATCAAGGGATGGGGGAGACACCAATTCAAACAGAACAGTATGTAATTGGTAGGGATGGGTATTTCATCTTGACCTCTCTTCTAGCTTTTGATCTCTGTACTTTACTCTCCCTGTGCTGTTAAAGAAACCAACAAATCTCATGGGTTTGAAGGTGAGCCATTGACAAGGTGGTAAAGGGTAGAGGGCCACAGGGTTATAAATGTGGGAGCAATGACACCCCCAAATAGGATAATTGTAAAAAAGCATGATTTGACTCAAATTGGGGAAGCGACCATCAACATAAAAGAGGCATCTTCTAAGGAGAGAAAAGTCAGGAAAGAGAACTTTGAGAACATGGAACAAATACTGTAGATCTTTTCCTATGGAGAAAGATGGGAGGCACTAAGGGAGTATCATAGGACACAAGAATTCTGTGATATCTTCATAGGACCCATGGCAATGGCCATCTGGCTGGTTAAGTGCAAGCAAGCGTGTGTGTGTGTGTGTGTGTGTGTGTTTTACTGAGTGGAATGACCTCTCCATTAACAAAGATCTCCCTACCTCCCCACAAAACTCATTCCATCTTCAGTTGAGTCTGATTTGTAGAAAGTTGTTTCTTCTATGGGCTAAAAGAGAGATCTTGATAACATCTAGTCACTTGGCCTTGTTTTATTTCCAGAAGCTGGAACAGTGAGTCTCTCTGACGTTGAAGATGGCTCGTATGCATCTCTGGAATCTCTTTTCTTCATTCATAATGTCCATTTCCCTTTGACAGTTTAATATCCAAATCCTCCACCATCAGAAGGTCCATTGACCCAAGCCTAGGACTTCTGGAGCAGTCCTAGGTTCCCTTAGCTCTGTCTTCAATGTCCGTCCCAGCTTCTCTGATGGGATTGCACTTCCTCGATTGGCTCTTTCATCACGTAAGACATGTATACGTGTGTACACGCGCAGGCTTCAGCCTGCAGATCACGTGGGCAAGGCCCACGTGCCAGTGTGCAATAGAGTCGCTCTAGAGTCGACCTGCCGTCTCCACCATTTCCAGACTGAGAATGTCAGTTGCTCCCAGCTTTCTTTTTGAGAAGTTCGTAACGCTCGCAGCTCTGGCACCATCAGTCAGTTGCTGCCAGTTGCATTAAGGGCTTACTCTTGGACTTCCGCTAGCCAGTGTGGCTGCGTAACCTCGCGCAACAGCCACATCAGACATCCGATGGGCCATTAGGCTCAGGGAAGAAAATTCAGCATGCGTTGCTAAAGGCGAATTTGTCCGCACACAAGTATCGCTTAATGTGTCGAGCAGCTTCATAGAGTTGGAAGGCAATGGATCTGGAATCACGAGGAACTGAGTTCAGACTGTAATTCTGCTGGCTTACTCTCTAGTGAACTTGGCTTTGGGAGGATTCCATTCGGTAAGCATGTCAAAATGTCTGGTAGGGATGGTGCCACCTGGCCGTTGCCCGGTAATTGTTACTATGCTTAGTCCTTTTCAGGGGATCCGGTTCTACATTATATTTCTTGAGATTCCTTGAGAAACCTCAGAGCAAAATGTTTTCACGTCTTCGTCGGAAATAGAGTTTCCTAGCGGAGAAGTACATCCTGTTACCCAGGACACCTGCCTGTCTACGCATTTCCCTAAGCAGTGTAATTACAACCACTGACGTGGTTTTTATTCTTTGGGCATACACTCGGTGTGGCTCCCCCACTGCTCACATCACCAGCTCCTGCACTTTGTGACTCTGAATTAACTGCAGTGGAATAAAAGAAGGTCGTGTGTCATGTGGCCGAGGCTGAGGGAGCCTTCCTAATGGGGGACTGAGCTGGGACTGCTGAATTCTCTAAGTTCTTGCAAACTGAAAAAAAAAAAAAAAGCAAAAGCCACTTTTCGGTGAGGTGGAAAATCTGGAGGAAGACCAAAAAAATAAATAAACAAATAAGCGAAATAGATTTCAGTTTTTATCCCATACTTTCGTGGTCCAGCGGGATTTATCGCTCCATATATCTGGTGTCTCACTTCAAGTGTCGTGGTACCTTACAAGCCCTCCGTTTGCCGTGGCTGAAGGTTCAGCCTCGCCACAATCGAGATGAAACTAGCCAAAAATAAGGTAGGGGATCCAACATCAAGGAAAACTGAACGGATACCCAAAATGATCCGAGACTCGCCGAAAGTAGGAAAAGAGCACTGAATTCACCTCATGTATGGTGGCAGGCTTCAGTCCAGCCCCCCTCTGCCAAATCCAATATTACCCACAATTTGGAATGACCCAGGCACCGTTCCAGATGAACACAGGCAAATGCTTCTAGTAGCGACCACGCTTCCGTGCTCAGAATCCGTCTCCTTGTAAATGCCCCATGTCGGTTCTTATTTTGCTGCGTGAACCGTGTGGCATAAATTTGCTCCCTTTTCTGCATGGCTGTTTGTCCTGTCATGTGAAGCTGCTTTTAACACCTTGGTTTTGGCTTTCCTGATGAAACGGGTGTGACTCTTTCCACTGCTCCTGATGTGGTAGATGATTACCGGCCGTGTTCCTGGAACCCCATCAGGAGACAGGACAGCAAGGCGGGAGCCGCGTGGACTTTCACCAAGGGACCGGCTCTTGGTGGCCTGCCAAGTTCCACCTGCTTTCACTCTTGGCCTCCCTGCCCTGCTCTGGAATTGGTTTCTGCACTTTATAGCTTTACGAGGACGTTAGTTCAAGCGCATTCTCTGGCTCCGTCATCTCCCGCTTCCCTCTGTTCCATTTTGCCACCGGGATCCTACTGGGACTTCCCGTAACTGATCCACTCGGACCCGACCCTGCCTACAACCTAGTGGGTTTTAAATCACCGTAAGTTTTCATTTGTTGTAAATGTTTTGTTTTAGTTGTCCTACCCTCCTTGGCCTATGAGCCAGATAGACTTCCTCATAACAGCAGGAAAGCAAAATAAATACCCCCTATGTTGGTGAACCCAAGATGCCCTTGATTATAAGATATACAAATATTTTATGTATCACACACACACACACACACTCAAGGGGTGGTCAAGTAAACCATGGCACCATGCTGTCTAATCACTTAGAATTTTTAAATATTTTTTTAATGTCTATTTATTTTTGAGAGAGACAGTGCAAACAGGGGAGGGGCAGAGGGCGAGGGGACAGAGGATCTGAAGCAGACTCTGCGCTGACAGCAGAGAATCCAATGTGGGGCTCGAACTCAGGAACTGTGACGTCATGACCTGAGCCCAAGTCTGACACTCAACCGACCGAGCCACCTGGGCGCCCCTTAGAATTTTCGTTTATGCTTTTTGAAGGAGCATTTCCAGGCTTTTCTTTAGCAATAGGCTTTTAATCCCATGTCATTCTCATACATAAATAAACACCAGGTCCCATCGTTACCAAAGCTTATTATTTAACCGTTCACATTATATAATCCATAAAATGCTTCAAGGGTCAGCCTACTTAGTGGGTTACGTAGAGCTTCTGGACTTCTAATTTTTACCTAGGCCTTTGTCAGCTAAGACATCATCTTTTTGATGTTCTCCGCACGCACTGCAACATCCCTGAGAAACATTTTCAGGCAGAGGTGGATTTATTTGTAGCTAATGAAGCTTAGGATTCTGGACTCCTCACTAGCACGATCTCCTTCTTTTTTCCGTGTAGACTACGATATTCCAGAATTTTGTCATATAAAAACATGATCAAAGAATAAGTAGCCACAAAATCTAGGAAAATGTTTGAGAAATCATGTCGGGCATCTAATTAATAAAAACATTACATTATTTATTGGATTATTGTACTCGCCTGTTTTTTTTCTACATTTGTAATTTGTTATGATTTATCTTCTCTTTTGTAAGAACTATCTACTGTTGTACCTAATTTTACTTGTAAGTTTATCTTGTTTTTCCCAGAGAGGAATCTCCAAGTTACCTAAATCCAGGGACCAGCATAATCTAGATTTGCCCTATTGCAACCAAGAGTTAGTTACGACATTTTGGTTTAAATTTAAATCTGGTGGCATCTCTTAACCATTGGTAAGACACACATCACCACAGCGGCACACGATTGTTTTATAACCCATGCTTATAAATTTGATCCGTGTAGCTTCTTTAGCATTGGTGGAATTATTTGGGGGATATTGAAGTGTACCATGGTTTCATTCGCATTTTCTATTTGGCTACGCTCAGTTTTGTTTTGGTTTTTTCCTTCATCGAAAACGCTGGAAGATAAGAAGCTTCTGTTCAAAGTCAGCTGGAAATTTCTGATGAGTTGACACTCTGCTCCGTGCATGAGTTGGTCACACTGGTCTCTCATTGCTTTCAAATCCTTTCCATGTACTCCCAGAGGTTTGGGCATTTTTTTCCCCCTGCCGTTCCTTTAACTTTTTATTTGTAATAATTTTGAGCTTATAGAAAAGTGGCAAAAATGATGTGAAGAACCATTTCCCCATATACTCTTTCCCCAGATCTCTCAATTATTAATGTTTCACCGCATTGATTTATCATCCTCTAATTCCCTATAGTTATACATTTGGTTTTTTTTAATTTTTTTCAGCGGTTCGAGAGTCAATGAAAGCTCTGTTGTCCTATTCTACCTTAATGCTTCAGTATGTACTTCTAAAAACAAGAACCCTCTCCTAAATAATCACCATACAACCATGAAAATCAGGAAAGTGTTCAATGCTACCATGCAATCCATACAAATTTTGCTAACAGCCCCTATCGTGTTCCTTTCAAGGTCTCGGATCCAATCAAGGATCGTGCATTGGATTTACTTGCCCTATCTCTTTAGTCTCTTGACCTGGGCCAGTTCCTCAGGCTTTTCCTTCTCTTTCATGAACTTGTATGTCTGATGCGTCCAAACCCTTTACTCCGGAGAAGATCTCTCGTTTTGGGTTTTATCTCGTGATTAGATTCAGATTTTGCATCTTTGGCCGGAGTGTCTCAGAAATGACACCGTGTTCGTCTCAGTGCATCAGTGGCACATTATTCCCGGGGATGCTGGTTTTACCACTTGGCTAACGTTGTTTCTTCCAGGCTTCTCCACCATGAAGTTAACAAATACGTTTTAAGTACTTACGTGCATTTGGGGGGAGTCTACTTTGTGATTAGGTAAATATCCTGTTTCTTGTCAAAGTTTTGGCCACTAGTTTTAGCTTTCGTTGAATGCTCGCTGTTGTTAGAAATTAATTTATTGGAACACAGCCAGGCCTATTCTTTTACGTAATTCGTGTGGCTGCATCTTTGCCACAAAAACAGATTTGAGTATCTCTTGCAGAGACGAAATATCGCCACAAAGCCTAAATTATTTACTCTATAACTTTTTTACAGAAAAGCTTGCTGCCCTTCGCTCTTTTGAGCCTGGTAATCTGTATTTTAACAAGTGCCTAGATACTTCAAAGCTTTGTGGCAGTGTATTTTGTTCTCTGTGTTGTTGCAGTCTGGGTTGAATTACTTATAATATCTTTTCAGCTCATAACTTTGTGTGCCCTTTCACATCCTCTTTTGTAAGATTTACACCTTCATTTTACAAGATTTGCCAAAGCAGATGATCGGATTAACGTATCTTTGAAACACCACTGTATAAACTGTACACAGAGTGGTATGCTCATGTGGATTTTCAGTTCTTTCTTTGATATCATAGTTTGTCGAAAAACTTCACGACTTTGAGAAGGAACCGTAATGATCTCCCTTCGTAGTACAGGGTTTACTCTGTAACAGATCCCCGATACCCAGTCATCGAGTGTGTGCGCCCTCACCGGAACACCTGATTGTGAGTAGTGTAGCTCTGTATGCGGCTGGTATTTGTCTTGGGATCCGTGACTTCCATTTGCTGGTTAAGATCCGAAGCTAATCCACGAGGTGCCGGGCCACAATGCGGTCCCGCTCCCCGCGGCCCCATCTCTGAAAGCATGTGACAAGGGCATCATGTTACATTTCCACTTCAGGGCACAATTCACTCACCTTAGATCCCTTCTGGAGAAGACAGGATGAGATTCGTTTGAGTATTACTAATTCCTTCTGTTTCGAGTACTTGAACAAAAGTTCCTTGCCTCGGTGAGTGCTTCTTCCTTCCCACTGTTACCAGCCGTGCTTTGACTTTTCCAGATATAAGGAGATAGGAACAGGAAAAAGATGCATTGTTGGTTGGGGGAGGGTAATCAAGCAAGGCAAAGTAGCAAAAAGGAAACAGACAAACAGCAGCACAGGCAGACCTGGATTTCAACCCCAAATTTGCCACAGTCACTTGGAATGCTAAGAAATTTGCATGACTCTGTCTGAGACCCAATTCCCTAATCAGTAGAACAGGAATAATAGCTGCATCATGTGGTAGGTGCTGATTAATGTCAAATACTTGGATCAGGCGTTTAAGAAAGCGCTGTTGTTAAAGGGTGCTTTGGAGAAACAGGCCAAAAGAAAGGATATATTTTTAAAAGGGGCCATGGTGATTTTGCATACTCTAAAGAGAGATACTGTATATATAATTAAAGAAATTACTTCTTTTTTAAAATTATTAAATTAAATTTTTTTTAATTATGAGAAAAATAGAATTAAATGGGAGCTGGAAGGGGGCGCCTGGGTGGCTCAGTCGGTTAAGTGCCCGAGTTTGGCTCAGGTTATGACCTCATGGTTGGTGAGTTCAAGCCCTGCATTGGATTCTGTGCCTCCCTCTGTCTCTCTCTCTCTGCTCACACTCTGTCTCTCTCTCTCTCTCTAAAAAAAAATAAGCATTAAAAAATTTTTAAATAGGGGTGCCTGGGTGGCGCAGTCAGTTAAGCGTCCGACTTCAGCCAGGTCACGATCTCGCGGTCCGGGAGTTCGAGCCCCACGTCAGACTCTGGGCTGATGGCTCAGAGCCTGGAGCCTGTTTCCGATTCTGTGTCTCCCTCTCTCTCTGCCCCTCCCCCGTTCATGCTCTGTCTCTCTCTGTCCCAAAAATAAAATAAACGTTGAAAAAAAAATTAAAAAAAAAAAGATTTTTAAATAAATAAATGGGAGCTGGAAGCTACGAGACCCAGAGCTACGAGACCCTCATCTGGGTGAGGAAGTACTCAGACGACAAGAAATAGACAACTTCTGCTTCGGAGAGGCAGTGAGGTCACAAAAACGGGCACTGATGGCTGCTGCAGGTAAGCTCGTAGGGGGCGGGACAAAGAATTGAGGTCGTCTCCCCTTCATGGCTGTCGTATTCTCCACTAGGTGAAAGGCAAGGTCATCTGGCAATAATGAGGAGGGGTGCAGGTGAGGAGGGAGATTGGAAGCAGGCTACCCAAGGCTAACTGACAATGGATATGGGTTAATTCAATGTTAGGCTTTTACCCTACGAGAACATTGAAGAGACAGAGGGTTAAGGTAGCAAAAGTTGTGGCAAGACAGTGACCCAAGTGTTGGACGTGGGTTCCAGGTTGAATAAGGGACGATGTGTAGACAAGAGGAGTCTTTGAAAGGGAGAAAGGACTGGAGGGCATGTGCGGATCCTGAGCAGGTGAAGTGGGAGTAATTGAACGAGGGATACAGGACAGAGACTGCATTTGGACAGCCTGAACTGACGATGTCAGGGATGGCATGGGGAGTCCAGGGCGTGGCTTTGGGAGGAGGTAGATTAAGCGGGTAGAGGGAGAGGCCCTAGTGATGGCGAGGCCAAGTAATTGATTTGGAGGCCTTGACTATGTGAATGCAAAAGTCATCCTGGACAACGGAAGTACTTCAGCAGGATAAAAAGAGAATTAACTAAGTAAGATTTCTTACGGGAGCATTGGCTATGGGTGTGGAGGGTCACAGGAAATGAGGTGTGGGGGTCACGGCAGATGAGACGAGGACAACTCACAGGGGTCAAGAATCAACTGGATCTTTAGAGAACAAAATCTGGGTGTTTTCAGTGGCACTCTCCCCTCCCCAACCCTCTCTGCAAACAATTGTACTTATAACTGATTGATTTCGAGCCTGCCATCACTCTGCGTCTGGCCTCTGTTGTGAGAATAGATGCTTCCCTTCACCTTAGGTTCTAGCTGGTAAATTGGTAAATTTTCCTTCCTGGTTCTTGTGCTCGAAGCCATGGCTTTTCGTTTTCTGATTTCTTCTTATCCCTCGTATCCAACACTGTACTTAATTCTATTGTCCACCTGAAGCTCAGGTTTGACTATAAATCCCAGTGACTTGTATTTGTTTGATTCTAGAAAACAAACTATCCCCAGACGAAGACTTTTGTGAAAAGTCTGGTACAACACACACTCCAAGAAATCCTCCTCTTGGAATGGAGTGGAAGGGGCAGGTCAATATTTCCTGGAGATGAAATACCCTTACCGCAGGTGCATAATTACTTTATGAATGATGCCTATGACTCATTCCTGCCCATACTACTCAGAATTGCCTCTCTTCATGAGCTTGTGATACCTATCTTTGCCCAAAGGTCATTCAGAACGAAATGGTTAGGATTACCAAATGGAAACATTCCTGGAAAAGAGTCCGCTCATGTAATTCTTAACATAATAAAGTTCCAAATTAGATATCAAATAGCACAGCCGTGTTTTGTTCCTTAAAATGAAAATTTGCCTTGTGAGCGCCTGTATGTTTTCTTAAGATGACTACATAATCTTGGAGATGTCTTTCCAGAAGCAATTGTCCTTAAATATGGAAAACGTGTGTAGTAATGGTTTTAAGAGCACTCAGGAGACTCTTGCCCATGGAGTGCCACACAGTGGACTCACTGATTTGAATGTAGTTTACTACAAGGGCTCTACTTTGGATATTCCACGGAGATCTAACTTGATCTAAACTGTAAAGTTCCATGCATTGACCTGAAGGAGCAATTCTCATCCTTTCCTTCCCTAGGAGTCATACAAATTCTTTGGAGCAGTACATAAAGTTTGAAAAGCTATAATCACTACTAAAATACCATTTTTAATTAATATAGAACCCTATTATTTTTGTAACAACAACTTCTGAGAGAAAATCCCAATAAAATCCTTATGGCTGGCAAGACTTACACAAGCCTATATTGTTTATGTGTCAGCGATTTTCATGGACAAGAGGAAATCAGGGGTATTTATTTACGATTTCTATTCTAGACTACCCATTTCACTCTCCTTTGCCTTAAGCAGACCTGTGGGTCTGATAGGGATTCGACCAGGTAAGGTGAATGGAACTTTTACTCCCTTGTGCTACTGTCTATATATGATTATCGAAATTTTCTGTTAGCCTGCCTCCACCTATGCGATCTCTGGGGCATGTCTCATTGCTGTCCTACCTTTTCTGAATTGAACGTGCTCAGTCAAATTCCTGTATCCTTACTGTTGTATCCTAACTCGTGTTAACTTCAGAAATACTTCCTTTGGGGCTCCTGGGTGGCGCAGTCGGTTAAGCGTCCGACTTCAGCCAGGTCACGATCTCGCGGTCCGTGAGTTCGAGCCCCGCGTCGGGCTCTGGGCTGATGGCTCAGAGCCTGGAGCCTGTTTCTGATTCTGTGTCTCCCTCTCTCTCTGCCCCTCCCCTGTTCATGCTCTGTCTCTCTCTGTCCCAAAAATAAATAAACGTTGAAAAAAAAAAAAAAAGAAATACTTCCTTCAACAAAGGATTGAGGGAGGAAGAATAGAAGTGCAGTGCAACAAAAACTTAGATCAATGTCTAAATAGAGACTTGCAATTAAAATTTTCATTTTAAGTGAAGAATGTCCATCTATTTGGAGGTTATATACTCAGATGACAGGAGGGCCATGTGGTGACATAAATAAGTGATGCGGATCGGGTAAGGATGTGATTGCCCACAGAGCCTGGAGTACTCTGTTTGAAGAGTACAGCTTCTCCCCACCTCCGGACTCTTGCTAAGACTGAACACGTGGGTCTAATGCTCCCATTTCCACACTTTTTTTCTCCAGAGAAGACAACTCTGGACATCTGGGTTTTTTAATATGAAAAAAGAAATCTAGCTTTTTACAGACCAAATGGGATTTGGAAGAAGTCTAAACCCACCCCGGGACGAACAGTTTGTAATTTCTGCTTTAGGTGTAAGAAATATGACTAAAAAGGAAAGGCAAATTAGAAGATAGTTGTGCAAAACAGGTGAATGTTGAAAGAGGAAATATTTGCTCTTTTCAACCAATAGGAATTGTGACTGTACGATCCAAATGTCTAGAAGTTGGACTGTCCTTCCATCTGGACATCATCATCCATTGTCACCTTCCCAGATTTCTTCCTAAAACAGGGAAGTTTTGTTTTAGGAATTTACATATTCCTCAAAGCCTGTTTTCATAAATATCCAAAATGCTTCTTTATGATCTTGCCATGTATTTGCTTTCCGTAATTTGAAGTTACATAATGTATCTGACAAAACATTGTCATCTTCATAAAGGTACTCCTGTGAGCCTTGAAAATATTCTATTTCTTTTTGTCCCTTTAGACTGCTAAAATATGCTTGGTGATTAACTTAATTAGCCCTTTTTTGTTTTTCAGACCTCATTTATTCCATGCAAGTTTTGTCCCAGCCTGTGTGTTAGATGCTGAGACTACCACAAGAAAAAAAACATGGTCTCTGTTCCCAGATGAGATCCTTATGATCTAAAAGGGGAGTCAGACCTACTCAAGTCTGACTTTTAGGTGACAAAGTATGATTTTGGAGAGAGGCAAAATAGATCAATAATGACATATATTTTCTATTATGGGTGTATAAATATGACGCATATTCATGGTTCTTTATCAGATAAGTATGTATCTTGAAATATCCTAATATCACACTAAAAAACCAAGTTATCTTTTCCTCCTCTCCCTAAAATAAAGTTCTATTGAGATATGTACAGAGATGGCTAATAAATTTCTTATCAGATATCCAATAAAATATACTACCTTGAAGATAAAAGTTCTTCTCATCTCCTGAGACTCAGTCTTTTGATCTCTCTCATCTAAATGCATTGCTATATATATATATATATATATATATATATATATATAATGCTGTTGAATTGACCCCATCAAGGACAATTATATACAACAATTTAATGTGTGGTTGATGCAATCTTTTTTCATGAGGGAAATAAAAAAAATCTGAAGCTGAAGGTGAGGAGTCTGAATCTCTGAGGAGTTTCAGATATGCTGAGATTGGTGATATTTTAGTCGACCCTTGAGTTCCACTACCCAGATAGAAGTTCCTTACTCACGTCTAGATTGACATTGTTGCAGTCACTCAATTCATTCCTGCAGAAGTTAGCTACAGAGCCTCCGAGGACCACTTTGGGGGGATTATCTAGAGGTAAATTGTCATTGTCTTATGAACGAATTTGAACAAAAGACTCCATTTATTACTGCCTTAAGGACACAGTAAAATCCTTTGTCTTCCATATAATTCTAGGACGACTTCTGAAATCCTGAAGTCCCTAGTGGCTAGTCTGAGCTTCTGTGGTTCCTAGCCCATTAATGGCACATAGGCCACATTTTATTTATAAGGTGTGTGCCGTAGAGTGAAGTCCATGAGATGGGAAGTCCTAATGTCTCACGACTTGTGGTTCGCTTCTTCACATCGTTATTGAGGCGGCCCTTATCCCTGAAAGAAAAGACAACTTGGGAAGCAAATGGACTGAACTCATTACTAACAAATATCGTTCAAACATTTTCATATCAGACACAAGCTCACCACACCTTTACTTACATCTGTGTTGAAGGGCAAGTATTTTAAGAGTTCAGTTCAACGCAGCGGTTTATTCACTTACTTTGGGAGACAAAGGTGAGTGGATGAGTTTCCATTTCTGTTGATTTGGGGAGGTGAGGACCATTGTAACTGGGCACTATTATCTAGGTGACAATTCAATAGTCAGAACAGTTAGTTGTACCCATACCATTCCTTTGAAGAAAGTTTATCTTTAAGTTTAATAAAGGAACAATTAAACCATTTTTAATATAACACAGAGCTACTGGGCACTTGGAGCCTACTTGGCTTTGTAGTTGGGTAAGCTCTATCTATGTCTAGTCATCCTCGGTGGCAGACGTGGGTTTTGGAGCCTGAAATGAAATGTGAGAAAATGATACAAAAATACACTATCTTTTGTAAATCTTACAATAATATATGACCATGTAAACACATGGCCAGCACCTTTCTCGAGGCTTTGGAAGGGTCTGTACAGAGGTGACATCTGAAACTTGTTTCGTTCTGCTGCTGGTAATCTTTTAACAAAAGCAGTGGCAGTACTAATTATATCTTCACCACCGAAAGAGAAAGGCCTTGGCGATACTGAACTCTCAAGGTCTCCATTAGAAGCCTGTAGTTTTCATAAGACCCACGTGGGAGGTACACAGAAAGTCAGTGAAAAATGGCAAAATACCTCTCTTACTCCAGAGAGGTATGTTAGAATCTCTTTGTCCTTTTCCAAAAGGGTGTGTTAAAGACAGTCCTGGACCCAGTTCCTGGACCCTGGATATCTCACCACTTAGTTGCAGAGAAGAAAGACAGAAAGAAAATTCAAGAGAAAGGGTAACTGCCTTAACACCATCCCCCCTAGACCTTCTCAAGGAATATGATTCTCTTCTGAAAGGGAGATGATCCCAGGCCCATCTCGCACTTAGTGCAGAAAGAGAAAAACAATTCAGAGAAGAATGTTACTCTATGAGCAGGAGCGCAGAGAACAGGCTCAAAACAACACGCCCAGATGATGTAATTCTTGCTCTGTTGCGATCCTGCTACCCAGTTTAATCTTTTTCAAAGCACAGATCCTTTTGAAGTTGTTATTTGTTCAGTTCATGCTTTTCTGTCTCCCTCATTCGTTTCCATGAGTCTATGGACCTTGTCTGTTGTGTCTAACGATGCAGGCCATGTGCCTAAAATAGTGCCTGACATGTGATAGATCTTCCTTCCACGTTTGTTCCATAGTTAAATGAGAAGTATCCCAGTGCCTTTGTGGGTCTAGACTGATGGGGCTGAGAAGGGAGAAGCCTCAGGGAACATCTCATATTCTGTCTCACTGTGACTATTCCAGTTGGCTTTGGAGTCTCTGGTAGGATAGCAGAAAACACACTCTTAGGATCAGAGAATGGGAATAGATTTCATCAATCTCATGTTCACTGCTTCCATTGTATCAAGCTCAACTCTGGAATAAATATCCCTGAAGCTTACCCATCATGATGGCCTTTAGTTAAGACACCGAAGGAAGAATTCTGAACCATTCAAGTTGGGAACCCGGCTGAGAGTATTGCAGTCCTGATTAAATACTCCCCTTTGAAATGCTTCTCACCAGAGGCCAGATACTCTCTGAACACTATTTTCCTGCAGATCGCTAACATGCTCGATTGACGTGTTTCCTTAATTCACCAGTTCAGTTATTTGAATAATAAGGCTTTCTTTCGTTAACCAATAGCCCTTGTTTGTTTGCATTTGTTTGGATAATGAATGGCATTATCCAATGTTAGCAACTGGATTTGTTTCTAATAGTCGTAACATTTAAAATATTTAACTGTAAAAACGCACAATGATTGAAAAGAGATGCGTGAGCACGGTGTGTGTATGTGTGTGGTTGTGTGTTTTATTTGAAATTCAATGCATTAGAACATTCCATTAGTTGATATCCTTATAGACAATAAAGAACTATCAATTTATCGATGGCTGATGAGATTTTTAGGATGTTCTTGGAGTTGTACCTTACACTGGGCATCATGTAGTCTGTATCCAGTAAGTTGCTCTCTATGGAATCAGTGACTGGTCATTCTTACCTTAGCAGATTCTATTTCCCCCAGGTACCGTATTTTAGCAAATCATATTTTACTCATTAAATTGGCATAACTTTGAAAGTGGGTGATCATAAAGAAATCCACTTAGAATTATTTTCCTCTTGAATACTTCAGGTGTTTTCATTCCCAGATAAGCACTATTCCATAATATTATTATTCCACATGGGACTTCAATACTGCTAGTTTTTTTATGTTGTCAATATGTCTGTTATCTGTCAATCATATGTAAGCCGCCTTCTTCCCAGGGGCATTCCACCAGACATTTAAAGCAGAGTTCATACTTATCCTTCTCAAGCTGTTCCAAAAAATCGACACAGAAAGAAAGCTTCTGGACTCCTTCTCTGAAGCCAGCACTATCTTGATTCCCAAACGAGACAGAGACCTCATAAAAAAGGAGAATTACAAGCCAATATCCCTGGTGAACATGGATGCAAAAATTCTCAATAAGATACTAGCAAATCAAATTCAACAGTATATTCACATGATCAAGTGGGATTCATTCCTGGGCTGCAGGGCTGGTTCAATATTCACAAATCAATCAATGTGATACATTACATTAATAGACGAAAGAATAAGAATCCTATGATCCTGCCAGTAGATGAAGAAAAGACATTTCACAAAAAACAGCATTACTTCTTAATAAAAACCCTCGAGAAAGTTGGGATAGAAGGAACATACCTTAATATTGTAAAAGCCATATATGAAAAGCCCACAGGTAATAAATATCATCCTCAGTGGGGAAGAACCAAGAGCTTTCCCTCTGAGATCAGTAACATGACAGGGATGTCCACTCTCACCACTGTTGTTTAACATGGTGTTGGAAGTCCTAGCCTCAGCAATCAGGCAACAAATCAAATAAAGGGCATCCAAATTGGCAAAGAAGAAGTCAGACTTTCCCTTTTGGCAGACGACATGATACTCTACATGGAAAACCCAAAAGACTCCATCAAAAACTGCTAGAACGGATCCGTGAATTCAGCAAAGTCACAGGATATAAAATCAATGCATTCCTATACACCAAAATTGAAGCAACAGAAAGAGAAATCAAGGAATCAATCCCATTTACAATTGCACCAAGAACCATAAAATACCTAGGAATAAAGCTAATCAAAGATATAAAAGATCTGTATGCTGAAAACTAAAGAAAACGTACGAAAGAAATTGAAGAAGATACAAAGAAATGGAAAAACATTCCATGCTCATGGATTGGAAGAAAAATATTGTTAAAATGTCAATACTACCCAAAGCAATCTACACATTCAATGCAATCCCAATCAAAATTGCACTGAGATTCTTCTCAAAGCCAGAACAAACAATCCTAAAATTTGTATGGAACCACAAAAGACCCCGAATAGCCGAAGTAATGTTGAAAAAGAAAACCAAAGCATCAGGAGGCATCACAATCTGGGACATTAGCCTCTCCTACAAAGCTGTAATCATCAAGACAGTATGGTATTGGCACAAAAACAGACACATAGACCAATGGAATAGAATAGAGAACCCAGAACTGGACCCACAAATGTATGGCCAACTCAGCTTTGACAAAGCAGGAAAGATTATCCAATGGGGAAAAAAAAAACAGTCTCTTTAGCAAATGGTGCTTGAAGAACTGGACTGGAATGAACCTGGACCACTTTCTTACACCATACACAAAAATAAACTCAAAATGGATGAAAGACCTAAATGTGAGGTAAGAAAGCATCGAAACCCTAGATGAGAAAACAGGCGACAACCTCTTGGACCTCAGACGCAGCAATTTCTTGATTGACATGTTTCTGAAGGCAAGGGAAATAAAAGCAAAAATGAACTATTGGGACCTCATCAAGATAAAAATGTTCTGCACTGTAAAGGAAACAATCAATGAAACTAAAAGGCAACCAACAGAATGGGAGAAGATATTTGCAAACGACATATCAGATAAAGGGCTAGTATCCAAAATCTATAAAGAACTTACAAACTCAACACCTGAAAAGCAAATAATCCAGTGAAGAATTGGGCAGGAGACATGAATAGACACTTTTCCAAAGAAGACATCCAGATGGCTGACAGACACATGAAAAGATGTCCAACATCACTCCTCATCAGGGAAATACAAATCAAAACCACAATGAGATACCACCTCACACCTGTCAGAGTGGCTAAAATTAACATCTCAGGAAACAACAGATGCTGGTGAGGATGTGGAGAAAGGGGAGCCCTCTTGCACTGTTGGTGGGAATGCAAACTGGTGCAGCCGCTCTGGAAAACAGTGTGGAGGTTCCTGAAAAAATTAAAAATAGAATGAATCCCACTTGATCATGTGAATATACTGTTGAATTTGATTTGCTAGTATCTTATTGAGAATTTTTGCATCCATGTTCACCAGGGATATTGGCTTGTAATTCTCCTTTTTTATGAGATCTCTGTCTACCCTACGACCCAGCAATAGCACTACTAGGAATTTATCTAAAGGATACAGGAGTGCTGATTCAGAAGGGCACATGCACCCCAATGTTCATGGCAGCACTTTCAACAATAGTCAAATTATGGAAAGAGCCCAAATGTCCATCAACTGATGAATGGATAAAGAAATTGTGGTTTATATATATAATGAAATATTACTTGGCAATGAGAAAGAATGAAATCCTGCCATTTGCAACAACATGGATGGAACTGGAGGGTATTATGCTAAGTGAAATAAGCCCGTCAGAGAAACACAGATATCATATGTTTTCACTCATATGTGGAACTTTAGAAACTTAACAGAAGACCATGGTGGGGAGGGAAGGGGAAAAAATAGTTTCAAACAGAGAGGGAGACAAACCATGAGACTCTTAAATACAGAAAACAAACTGAGGGTTGATGCAGTGGGGAGAGAGGAAAATGAGCAATGGGCATTGAGGAGGGCACTTGCTGGGATGAGCACTGGGTGTTGTATGTAAGCGATGAATCATGGGAATCTCCCCCCAAAACCAAGGGCACACCGTATACACTGTATGTTAGCCAACTTGATAATAAATTATACTTAAAAAATTAAATTAAATTTTAAAAATCGGAAAAAATAAATAAACGAAATTTTAAAAGATTTAAAAAAAATCGTATGTAAGCTTCTTGATGGCAAGATCCCAGTTTTTAATATCTGGATGGCCCACACAGTGTCTAGCTCAAGGCCACCATTTAGTCAGGCTTGTGATGGGATGGGGTTAGCCCTGGGATGTGCAAACATCACTACCAAGAGATTTTCCTGGCCTTCCTCGTTCTAGAAGATGGGAAGGGAAAACGAGCAAGTCAGGAGACAGAACTAGAGCCAGAAAGCAAAGAAGCCAAGAACTCCATGGGGACAGTCTTGGATTTAGGAAATCTTTTGAGGCGGGGTGGAAGGGGAAGAAACGGGGGGCCAAAATGGGCCCAATAGAGAGGAGACTGCAGAGGCTCTCCTGGGGTCGGATGGAGCCGGAGGACACAGGACAGCCACTGTGGACTAGATCGAGGATGGGGACAAGCATGGAAGCCAGGGACCAAAGTTCACCAAGCTGGTCATGAAGGAAGGCAGGTTTAGGGCAGGCCCAAAGGCTGGGTCATAAACAGAGAGGACTGAATCTTGGGGAACAGACCAGAGAGTGAAAGAGAAGTAAGAATACACATGAAGAGGGCCCCAGCGGACAGCACATTTCTGAGTGCCGTTCCAGCAATGTTTATTCCTGGTCATTGCATGGGTCTGTCCCCAAGCCTCAGGGGCACCAGGCACAGCCTCTGACAAATGCACATAATGCGATATGGTTTCTGTTTCTGTCTTGGTCTCTGGTTGTCCTCGTCTGCTCTCTCTCTCTCTTTCTCTCTCTCTCCCCCTCTGGCTCTCTCTCATTCTATGAGACCACAAAAATGCAAGTAATATGCAATCCAAGTCCTTACTGTCATAGTGAAAGCCAGGACGAGGATACCACGGGGTTCAGCAAGCTGCATGAAAAACAGTAGCATGAATACAGGATACAGGCTTGGTCCAGGACAATAACAGAGATAAGAAAAAATGGAGAAGTGGCAGAGGGGTGGGGGGTGATTGGGAGAGGTCATCCAATGGAAAGAAGGGCATGAACGACAGAACTTACTATGGGCCAGGCACCAATGTGGCATCTCTCTGAATATTAGCTCCAACTCCGAAATGACAACGGAAAGCAAATTATTATCTCCGTTTCTAAAATAAGGACACTGAGACTCCCAACTGTGGCTAATTTGCCCAAGATGATACAGTTCAGCGGCCAAACCAGTATTCAGGTCTGAGTTCCTCTGACTCAGCCTTCATTCTGCTTCTTCTAAGGAAATTCTCTACTTTAAAAAGACCCAACAGCTCGGAATCTGTCGGAACCAGTCCTTCCTTGGTGCCCTTCTCCTTGATCCCGATGAAGGCACAGCTTAAGTACGGTCTTATAAATTTACCCTTGGCCGTTCTCTGGTATCCTCTGATATTTCTTGACACTTTCCCCCTTACCTACTCTGGTATTACAAATGAAATAGCACGAATGAATACAACAGTTTTTGATTAAAAGCAGTGTGCCTCAAAGAGCTTCCGTAATGAGTCTTGAGTACATGGTCGGCTGCTTCCTCACGGGCGCTAGATGTAGTTCAGAATTCTCCTGCAGTTGCAGAAAAAGAACGTGTGTAGTCACTATTCTCTTGTGCCTCCGGCTACTTGTTTTCAACAGGAAGGAGATTTATAGAATCTGCAAGGGGATCCTAACTCCCCATGTTGGCAGGGTCAGTAGTTAGTTGCAAGCTGCTGGGGAATCTCCAAGTGCTATTGAGATGATGCCCATGACGGACCCCAAGAGGCTGTTTACTCATGAGGCCCAAATCTTTCCAGTCACGGGAAATACAAGTGATCCCTGGCTGAAGGTAGTACACCAAAATCCCTAAGAAGTTATTCAGGATCTCATTTTGAAAGCCTCCCGTGGCCATACAAGAAAAGCCGGGCACTGACATCGAATGCCAGATAAGGCTATGAGAAAAAACTCATCCCAGACACAGATTTTGTCTGACCCACCTTCTGCGCTGGGTCAGGTGGAAGGGTGTCCTCTGGGAAGGGAGTTCTGCCAGAAGTTGACTTGCGCGTCTGTGGGTCCCTGATGGCCTTGCAGGGTTGCTCTTTTTATTCCTCATGGAGTAGTTTCTTTACCTTCTGGACGTATCTGTTTAGGATACATTCATTCATTCACCGAACAACGTAAGGTGGGCACCCACTGAATGCTGGACCCTGCGCAGGAACGTGAGACACAGTGCTTAGCGGTAACAAATCCACTTCCTCCGCTCAAGAAGTTTACAATTTAGCAAAGGAAAAACAGAAAGGAAAAAAAAAAAAGAATCATTGACCTATGTCATTTCTAACTGTGAGTTATTTAGAGGAAATGACAGCCAGGCATTGAGAGTGTAGAATATGGATTGAATCTAGTCTGCAGAATGGGGGTAGATGTCCCCGGAAAATGACGTCTGAGCTGAGATTTGGGAAATATGTACTACTTGGAATGGAGGGTGAATTAAGCCTGGGATTTGACAAGCCACTGGAAGTGTGTATACATTAACATCTGAGCAATCAGCAGAGAGCTTGCTTAGGTTTTGCTCTTAAGTTGGCAGCAGACTTAGCGAAGGGAGAAGGAGCCCATACTTGGGTAGATACAACCTCATCCACGTGGCATCTACATTCTTCCTTCAAATAGTCTCTTGACACCTGTTTTGGTTCGATGCAGCCAGTGAACTTTTTTCCTTTATTTTACAACGTCAGTCAACTGGTCAACGCCCTCTTCAAAGCATGCTTCATCCCTAATGACTGGGTTGACTCCCTGACTTGTTTTCTTTGTCCCCACTTTCCCACTCTCTACCTCACCAGCTAGCCTCCTCCTTCACCACCTTGGCTCCCGTCTTCCCCCTCTCTCGTGTTGCTGGCTTACACACATCTTCACGGACGTTAGGCTGCGACTGGCCACAGGAATAGAGACGAGCCATTCCTGGGTTGGGTGCTCCTGCGGTTACAGAGAGAAATGCAGATGGTGCATGATTCTACATGGTTTTTTCCACCCTATACTACTATCTGAGTGGAGTCAAATCACTTTGATGGTGAGATTTGTCCAAATCTTTTCTCCTGTGGATTATCTTTACCTGGGAAATACGTGCTTGCAGAGGTATTAATAAAAGAGCTGTAGTTTTCTTCCTTTATCGGATTTCAGCCAAGCTAGCGGAGGTGTGACGCAGAGGCTGAAAGTAAATTTAATAGGAAACTTAGGTTTTGTTTCCCTGGCAACGTTAATTCAGCCTCCTTACAAATGGAAACGACACTGGAGGCCTTTGTTTCTGCATTCCCAGCTCTGCAGGGCAATGTGACATGCTGAGCGGTCTGGAAACAGTGCCGGATAATAGAATCCTGCAGCATTTACTCTAGCATCTTCCCTCACTGAATTTCGTACGACCTCGTGGGCATTCTGCGATAGCAGGGTATTCATCCCGTTTGCTAAGGGAAGCGGGACAGAAGAATAGTTGGTGCTGTGACTCTGTACATCCGGACACGCGTGTCAGCAGGGCACGTTGCGCTTGGCAGGGTCGCGGTGAGGCGTCTGGTGATTCGGGAACGACAGTGGCTGGGAAGTCAAGGTCCAAGTGGACAATGGTCCAGTAGTTCAGACACCGTGGGCTGGAGAACCGGGGTGTAAGAGCGGTGTTTTTACCTCTCACGGATTCAAATATTTTGCCTTCAAGAGGCTTTGGTAAAGCAGCCCAAGTGTCCCTCAGTAGATGAATGGATAAAGAATAAAGAAAAATTATATATTATAATATTATTATAATTATTATTATATATTATATCATATTATAATAATTATTATATTTATATAATATATATAATTATATAATATATATTATATATTATTACATTATATATTATATTATATATTGTACATAATTAATATGATTATATTATTATATAATATTATATTATATTATATTATACTATATTATTATATTTTTATATTTATAAAATTTATATTTATATAAATTTTATATAAATATATTTATATATAAATATTATATAAATTTATATAAATTATTTATAAATTTATATAAATATTATATAAATTATTTATAAATTCATATAAATTATTTATAAATTTATATAAATATTATATAAATTATTTATAAATTCATATAAATATTATATAAATATTTATATAAAATTTATATTTATAAAATTTATAAAATTTATAAAATATTTATAAAATATATTTTATTATTATATAGAGAATATAATATATAATATGTATGGAATTATATTTATATATTATATATATTATATAATTATTATATATAATAATTATATAAAATATATAATATGTATTATATATAGAATATTATTCGGCCATAGAAGGGAATGAAATCTTGCCACCTGCAACCACATTGATGAGCTAGAGAGTACAATGCTAAGCAAAGTAACCAGTCAGAGAAGGTCAAATACCATGCAATTTCACTCATAGGTGGAATCTAAGCAACAAACAAAATGAACAAAGGCAAAAAAAAAAAAAAAAAGGGAGAGACAAACCCAAACCCAGGCTCTTAATGATGGAGAACAGAGAGAGTTGCCAGAGGGGGAGGGGGTGGGGAGATGGGTGAACGAGTGAAGGGGTTCAGGGCACCCTTATCTTGATGAGAACTGAGTAGTATATGGAACTGTTGAATCATTACACTGTACACCTGAACCTAATATAATGTGTGTTCACTATACTGGAATTAAAATGTAAAAACTTTGTATGAAAGGGCCTTGGTAAAATTCGGTTTATTTTCTACATCTGGGGTTTCATGGATGCATTTCGGCTGGGGGGCTCTAATGACAGGCTGCCGAGACTTAAATCTTGGCTCTCCCACTTACTAGCTTTGAGACTTGGGAAAACCTCTTGCTTTTCCCTGCCTCGGGTTTCTCATCCAGAAAACGGTCACCTAGTAGTTTAGGGCTGCAGAGATGGCTCAATGAAGACATTTCACCGAAAAAGTGCTTAGAGCCTGGTAGCAGGTGCTAGACATAGAACTGCGAGGCTCGCTGACACATATGAGCCCTGGGAAGAGAGAGCACGTGTCAGATCTTTTTGAGTCCTTGAGAAAAATTTCACTAGAACTGATAGACTATAAATTTTCCCCCCAAACTGATTCCGTGGGAATTCGTCCTTATTTTGTAGCCGCTCCTTTAACCATGAGATGGGGCCGGGGCTTGAGATCATAGAAGAGAAGCCGGAGCGGGAAGAGATGAAGGGGGAAAAGGAAAAGGAAGAAATGGGATAATATCGCATGACCTTGGAGCTGGATGGCAGACTGGCACCCGCCACACCTCCTTCCTCTGCCCCCAACGCCCCCTCCCACCCCCCACCCCCCCACCCCAACAAGGTTTGCTCATTCCCAGTAACTGGAGATCCTGCTTGGAACCGTGAGCAGCTTTTGGCCTGGATCTCCAAGAACCGAGTCTGAAACCTAACACCTCATGTGACGTGACCCACAGGTGACCACGCAGCGCTGCGTCCCGCAGGGAAGAACACAGCGCGGCCCCCGGTCACGCACGAGCCCAGGGTTTTGCGTGAGCGTGGAGACGTGCAGGAAGTTTTTATTTTCTCACCCTTCAGGTTGAGCTCAGAAAAAAAAAAAAAAAAAACCCAAAAAGGACCAAATCCCTGTTTTCATCTGTCTTTCTTCAACACTTACCTTGCAATTTTTAGAAAATTAGAGGGTACAGTATTCATGTCAGTCCCAACGAAGACTTACAGCCCAAATCAACTAGTCCCAAGCGGAGAACACACGCCACGGATTCTCTTTGTTTGCGGCCGAGGATAAATGTCACTTTCGCGACGTTGTAATTGCTGGCTCTCCGCCCCCCTCTGCCCGTGCACATTCTCGTGTTCCCGGGCCCATGGGAATGTTGTGGCTGAATGCACGGTGCCCGTGCTTGGGGAGAAATGCTGTCCCGAGCACAGACATTTGAAAAAGCGTACTCAGCTCCCCGGGGGTTCGGTTCCCGGCCCCGCAGACATCGCCCAGCGCTTCCCTACTGTAGATGTCCCACTTCGTTCCTCAGCCCTAGCCGCCTTCGGGTTCTCCGTGCCTCCGGCCCTTGGCTCATGCCGAAAGGCACCCCCGTCCCCACCGTCGACAGAGTTAGCGAACTAACTCTCCCGACATGTGAGAGCCCTTCAGATATTCCTTTTGTCACCCTGCCTTCAGCGGGGTCTGCAAGGCCACAGCAGTTTTGGGAGAGGCCGAGAAGAGCAGAGAGAACCTCTTGTGCCGGCTCGGTCCAGGACCAGGGATTTATTTTAGCGCCTTTAGAGCTTCTCGGTGTTGGTTTCGTATTTTATAGGGCGTTCTGTCACTGTTTCTTCATAACCGTTTTGACTGAATGTCATTCGTATCCACAGCCTTGGCCAAGCCAGACTTCTCCATGTAAGAAGTCACATTTGTGAAACGGAAATACCATTATACATTATTAGCGTCCAATAAGAGCTTGTGATTAAGTCCCAGCGAGATTCGGGGACAGAGGAAAGAACGTATCAATCGATGTGTGTTTTTATTCTCTGATTACCCTCTTGCGAACCCTTTCAGGAATCATGAAGAAGGGAAGAAAAAGGCATACAGGTGTTTTTTTCCCTCTTTTTTCCCCCTCCCTTTTCCTCTCAGTAAATACTGTTACATTGCTGCCTCTGGAGGCCGCAGGCCCCAATGAAATAAGGATGATCATTTGGACAAAAAGATTTCACACAGTGTTACTTTAGGGAGGAAGCTCTCCAGTAAGACGAAATACCGATTGTTGTACAGAGATTCGTGTTTTTCTTCAAGCGCCTAAAACAAAGCATAACTAGATTAGAGTATCGGACTGAGACACAGTTTCGTGGTCATATTCGTGGGCTGAAGCCATTCTCAGAAGTGTTGCTACCCTTCTACGAGATGTTGTAGTTTTCTGCGATAGCTCGGTGAAGCCATTCTGGCATTCTGGTAGGTTTGTCTCGTACATTCTATCGTTTGGTCTTCCCGGAACATTTAGCCGTATCTCGTAACAATTGCAGTACATTTCTTATGTCTCCCATTTACACAAATAAGTGCCTTGCGTTGCTTATAATGATGGGACATTCAAGTTGGGCCTAACAAAGGAGTTGTTACGTTCTGCTTCTCTCTAAACAAGCTGGCGAACGGCTCGTAGTATCTTTAAAACACAATTACATGAATATAAATCAGGTTTTACCTTATTATGTTGTTGATGTTATTGGCATGTATCTCCAACGTGACATTGGGCCCGTCATGCTCGTTATCTGAGTTTGGTAATTATGAGCAGATTGCATGGAAAGCGAATTTGGAGGTGGCTCGGGTCCTTAGTCCTTCCGGTGGCCATAATTATCCCTCTGAGTAATTGCTTTGCACCCTTTGGTGGAGGAAAACAATAGCCAAGTGGAAATACCTATTTTGTAAATGACGGTAGGATTCTTTTTAAGGTTTTATTTTTAACTTTTAGTTTTTGAAAAGAGCACAGGAAGATCATCTCCAATTGGGGCCGATATTTAATTGAAATGAAACTCTATCCACCGGGGCGATCGTTTCTTTAAGATCATGTCAAAACTCTTGTCCTTTCTCTCTCCTTTTCAGAGTCCCGCAGGATCCAAAGTGCTGCTGGCAGCCGCCCCGGTGCCCCCGAGAGGGGCCCAGAGAGGGGCCAAGAGCAGGAGAGTCAAGGCAGGCTCCCTCCAGGGCTCACCCCTGTGCCGCCAGCACTAAGGGGAGACCAGCTTTGAATACAGGGGCAATTCGATATGCTATTTGGCAAACAATACAATAGAATGTGCAAATGAACAGCCCTTTCTTTTCCATTATAAGAGTTGCTGGGCAACTGTTTTCTCTTGTGCACATAAACTTGATGTCAGGGTAATTTTGGCAAGCTTGCTTAGCTAATTAATGGTACTTATTAACAATCACAGATTTGTGTATTTGATCCCTGTATGGGCCGCTTAGCGTTCTTTTTTTCTGCACTCCCAAATCTTGCAAAGCTAAGGCCTTGATCACCAGTCTGGCCAGTTGAAGGGCTCTCGGAGAGTACCTGGCCGTTCCATCTTTGTCACGGGTAAAGTAGCTCAGCTCATCTACCCAATGGTGGGCATCTCTTTGAATATGAAGAGGGCATTTCTTCAGGAGCGATTTCATTGCTACTCTAAATCTCTGTGGCCTATCATGAAATTGTCATCCCTGTTAAAATGTAAAGTGTTCTATGCCCACAACCTTGAGTTGGAAATTGCACACATAACCTTGAGGTTGCATTGATTACACCGGCTGCCCTTATTTTTCATGGAACCCTGCCACTTGGGGCAGTGTGTGTGGGAGGGGACTTTGGACTTGAAGAACACAGGCACTGTTTGGCCACTGACGTGCCTTGGTTGAATTCTGGCTACACCTCTTCATGGCTGGGAAAACATGGGCAAGTCTCAACTTTTTCAGTACCTAGAAATTGGGATCAGTAGTCAGTACCTGCCTCATAAGGCTCTTTTAAGAACTTAAAAAAAATTTTTTTTAATGTTTTTTATTTAGTTTTGAGACAGAGAGAGACAGAGCATGAGCAGGGGAGGGGCAGAGACAGAGGGTGACACAGAATCGGAAGCAGGCTCCAGGCTCTGAGCTGTCAGCACAGAGCCCCATGCCGGGCTTGAACTCACGGACCGTGAGATCATGACCTGAGCCGAAGTCGGACGCTTAACCGACGGAGCCACCCAGGCGCCCCTGTCTTAAGAACTTTTAAATTTTTTTTTTTTTTTCAACGTTTATTTATTTTTGGGACAGAGAGAGACAGAGCATGAACGGGGGAGGGGCAGAGAGAGAGGGAGACACAGCATCGGAAACAGGCTCCAGGCTCCGAGCCATCAGCCCAGAGCCCGACGCGGGGCTCGAACTCACGGACCGCGAGATCGTGACCTGGCTGAAGTCGGACGCTTAACCGACTGCGCCACCCAGGCGCCCCCAGAACTTTTAAAAGATAAACTGAGATGTATTAAAAATGTTGAGTTTATTTGAGCAAAAAAATGATTTGAATTGCACGGTATCCAATCTAGCAGATAGAAGCTCTGAAGTGAATGACTTTTCAGGCAGAAGGGAGCAGGAAGAAGCCAGATTGGTTGGTTATTGCTAAATTGTCTTCCTTTAGGGGATAGTAGGAGTCTATCAGGCACATTATCTGACTAGTACTGATCAGGTGATCCTCGACTGGTTTAAGATTTCATTCCTGGAAGAGCTGGAACTGTATTAAGTCACGTCTCTGGTGACGTGGGGCTTAGCATAAGCAATTCCATTTGGGGCCTGCTGTCTTGTTTTTAATAGGACAAAACAAGATAATTCACGCAAAAGCACTCAGCACGGTGTTTTTAGTTTTCATGTGTTAGTTTCCATCTTTGGAAGGGAAAACGAGGATGTGGAAGATGAAACAATTTATGAAATGATCTTTTGGTGCTACGTCTGGGCTGATGAAATATTACGGTCTGTATAAAGCTTGACTTTCTGCTGTTGAGAGTTGAGATTATTGGTTAAATAACACATTTAATATATGAGGAACGAGTGGAAAAGAAGGGCCAGCATTGTTACACTCTCAGCCTTATGTGAGCCTTGTCCGCAAGAACCCCCACGCCCGATACGGCCTTCATAGTTTTGTCTGGCAACAGAACAAATCCAAAGACTCCTTGGCGTACGATGGATCATTGACCAACCGGAGGCTCACGGTGAGTCACGTGCTTTGCACCAAAGCTTTCCCATTGCGAAAAAGGAATAAGAAAATCTTAGTTCGCTGGGTTCTCGGGAGGGCTTGAGTACGATCATGCATATAAAACATTTCCCGATCCACAAAAGGCTTTGACAAGTAAGTATGATTATTTTGATGATGGCGGTGATGATGAAAATGATTTTAGGTGGCTGAAGTGTTAAAGGACAAAAATGTTACGCAATCCCTTGAGAACAGTTCTAGGAGTGAATGCTGAAGTCTAACGGGGACCCAGCTTTCCATTGTCCAGATCCATATGATCAGTCACCTGCTGGCAGGGGGCCTGTCCTGGAATCTGACTGATGGCATTCCTACTGTTGTACCCCCGTCCTTGTTGGCCACAAGTGACATAAACTATTCAAACGCCGAGGGAGGACCAATTCCCCTCTTTGGATATCTTGGCCTTTTTTCAGGGAAGGAGTCTTTCTCCTCGAGAAGTTGGAATCCACTCCCTGTCTCTCAAAAATAAATAAATGTAAAGTATTTTTAAAAAACGGCGGCGGGGGGTGTGGCGCCTGGATGGCTCGGTCGGTTAAGCGTCCGACTTCAGCTCAGGTCATGATCTCACGGTTCGTGGGTTCGAGCCCCGTGTCGGGCTCTGTGCTGACAGCTCAGATCCTAGAGCCTGCTTCGGATTCTGTGCCTCCCTCTCTCTCTGCCCTTCCCCTGCTCACGGTCTGTCTCTCCCTCTCTCTCCAAAATAAATAAATGTAAAATATTTAAAAAAATGAAAAGAACTTGGGATCCATTTCTTGACGAGGAATTTACGTGCCTTGTTGGGGGAAAAAAAATCGATCTGCAAAGAAAGCCTGTCAAAGAAAACACTGACTCAGACTGCATTATTCCTTCAGATTCGTTATGAAAAGCAGCTGCCCCTCTTCACAGCTGCAGTGGGGTGAGGGGCCTCAGGGCACCCGTTTGGGATTGGGGGTGAAGTTCAGTGTCCCTCAAGTCAGTAAGGATTTTATATCTACCATTAGAACTTTCCTGTCTTGGAATGAGAAGAATGAGGCCTGAAGCATATTAAACCTCCCACCTACGTATCCAGACTGATTTCTTGCCATATCCCAGGTTTTAGTTTCTGTTTTAGGTATACACCATCATTTCCCTTTCCGTCTTGGGAATGTTCTTTGCGTGCCCCCACCTCAGGGCCTTTGTACATGTTATCTCTAGGTCTTGCACAGTCTCTTTCTCTTTCTTCCATCCCCCTATGGTTTCATAGGACTATAGCCTACCCTATAGTAATTTCACCTATCACAGCACCTATTTTTAGCCATCTGTCTGTTGGTCTGTCTCCTTCGCCGGCCTGATGAGTCTGGAGAGTAGGACCATTTCACCATTCCACACTTCCCCATTGCGTTCCTTTCGCTCTAAGTGCCTGGCTCATTTTACGTGTCCAATAACCATTGCAGAATGAAAAAGTAAATGAAGCTATGCCACTACTCTTCTTTCTAACGCTGCTTTGAGTTTTAATGTTTTAATCTCTTACGGACATTTTTATGCGATGGCATGCGATCCTTTTATAGCATGCAAGGGCCTGGGATCCTTAAGCCCTTCTTCAATGAGAGAAACCAGCTAGGCTTTCCCAATTAAATTGCCCATTCCCACGGGCAGGACGCAGATTTGCCTTTGGGAATAGCTCTGGCTAAATGAAAGGAATTGGAGTCCCAGCACTGAGATAGCTAATTGGTGGGAGTTACTTTCCATGTGTGAGCTGAGGATACAGCCCTGGGTAGCAAGCAACCATTTGTCATTGTGTGTGTGTGTGTGTGTGTGTGTGTGTGTATGTTTTACATTTTTATTTATTTATTTATAGAGCAGGGAGGGGGCAGAGAGAGAGGGTTAAAATCCCAAGCAGGCTCTGCACCGTCAGCGTAGACCCTGACCCCATGAGCCCTGAGATCAGGACCTGAGCTGAAATCAAGAGTCGGACGCTTAACTGACTGAGCCACCCAGGCGCCCCTTCATTGTTGTTAGCGCTCCCGTTCTCTTGTCTCAAACTGGAGCGTTTCCGGGGGGGGGGGGGCAGGGGACTTGTCTATCTGGGTAACTTCCAGATCCTACGGGACTTGCACAGAGGCCAGTATAGAGCGGGCTCTGGGTGGAGAATAATTTTGAATGAATGACTGAATAAGTAGAGGCAGACACAACTAAACATCTTAGGTGTTTTGGTATACACATGGTCATGGATATATATAATATATATGGATCCATTGTATGTTATATAGATATGTTATTTACATGCGGTAGTGTGTGTGTGTGTGTGTGTGTGCGTAAAATCATATCCTCAAAACAGGCCTGAGAGACCACTAATACTCACGTTTACAGATGAAGAAAGAGAGATGTTAAATAACCTGTCGCAAGTAATACAGATGGGAAATGCCAGAGTCCCTTTTGAACCTCTTAGTCTTCCATTGGAAGCCTGTGCTTTCAACTGCCTCTAAAAAAAAAAAAAAAGTTTATGTATTCAGTTTGAGAGAGAGAGAGCAAGAGAGCACTCCTATGAAAGCATGCACACAAGTGGGATAGGGGCAGGGAGAGAGGGAGAGAATCCCAAGCAGCGTCTGCACCGTCAGCCCAGATCCTGACGTGGAGTTTGAACCCATGAACTGTGAGATCATGACCTGAGACAAGATCAGGATTCAGAAGCTTAACCGACTGGGCCACCCAGGTGCCCCTCTATTTGTTATCGATATTGCTTGTTTTATTTAATTTATTTATTTATTTAATATTTTATTTATTTTTGATACAGGGAGAGACAGAGCATGAACAGGGGAGGGTCAGAGAGAGGGAGACACAGAATCCGAAACAGGCTCCAGGCTCTGAGCTGTCAGCACACAGCCCGACGCAGGGCTCGAACTCACGGACCGCGAGATCATGACCTGAGCCGCAGTTGGCCGCTTAACCGACTGAGCCCCCCAGGCGCCCCGATATTGCCTGTTTTAAAAGGGTGTGGGATAGGGGACACGGTTGTCTGTTGTCATATGCACTTATTCCATCAGGCTCTGCTAAAGGCAGGGTAGTTACCTAGACGCATTAATCAACAAAACTTGTCCCCACTCAAAAGTCACCTTTAGCCTGGGGGGCTCACTCGGTTAAGTATCCAACTTCGGCTCAGGTCATGATCGTGTGGTTCGTGGGTTTGAGCCCTGCGTTGGGCTCGGTGCTGACAGCTCAGAGCCTGAAGAAGCCTGCTCCGGATTCTGGGTCTCCCTCTCTCTTTGCCCCCTCCCCTGCTCATGCTCTGTTTCTCTCTGTCTCAAAAATTAAGAAAAAAAAAATTTTTTTTTAAAAAGTTAGTGTTCATGAAATATTGACAAACAGGAAAGAGAAAAAGATTAGGCAAGGTGTAGTTCACCTGAGGGCTGGCAAATGTTTATTTTTAACCGATTAAATATTAGCACATTGATCAGTGCTGTGGGGCCCGTCGACTTCTGGTTCTTGTGAAAGCGACTCTGCCATTGAAGCCAACACAATCATTGAAGTGAACACAATCGTCACTTTAGCTCCTGGGCCCTCCGATTCTCACTTCATTAATTGGAAGCAGGAAGTATCAGCAGAGATCATTCACCGGGCATGAGGAGTGATAAAAAGCTGGTCAGTCTCCAACTGTTGTTTGTTTTGTTTTGTTTTGTTTTGACCCCATTGGGTTTGAAACCATTGGAAAGGGGACCATGCTGGAGCCTCTCTGCTACCTCCTTTCTCCCTCCACCTGGCCAGCTACTCCCGGAGGAGCAAGCTCCTGGGATTGGGATTTGTGGGTTTGTGAAGTAGGGGGCCCCGTGGGGGGAGGGAGGAAAGAGAGGGTAGCCGTCCACGGTTGGGACGGTGACAGTGAGAGTACTTTACGGGCAGCTACATTTAACTCATGGTCCCACATCAGCCAGCACAGAGTCACGGACCGTGGGTGGGAGGAAAGCGTGGGCATGGGGGGGAGGCTGAGGCCAACGCTGACCACAGGTTCCTCAGGTTGAACCTAAAGAAACTGTATTTAGTTAGACCCCAGCACACTTAGCTAATGCAGACTCCTGGGCCCTGCACTTAGGGTCCTTAAGTATTACAGCTCCCGGCAGGTGCAGACAGATGCCTGGTCCAGGACAACTCTGAGGAAGTGATGGTAATGGAAGGAGCAAGGGCAAAGGAAATACTGAATGGTGTAGGCGGCCAGAAACAGAGCTCCGGAGCCCTCGACTCGCCCCCCTGGAAGCTCTACTGTGTCCCTTCTGCCCAGAGTCCCCACAGCTCATGTAGGTCAGATCCCTGAGAACAGATGTGACTGAGCCACAAAAGAAAAAAAAAAGGCTAAATTTAGCAGGACATCATCAAACCCTTTCGTTTGATGAGTAATATTTGCCTAGTGCTTTGACGCTTTTGAAAGAAACATGAAATCAGAGGGTAAATTACTGGGACAGTACACAAAGCAGGTAGCCGGCCAGCAGGGCTTTAAGATAATCCTGAATCGAAGCAACTATGTCAAAAGCACAAGCAGGGTGTTGAAAAGGCTTTTGTAATTTATTTAGAAAGGATCTCATGTTCTTAGGAAAGGACTACGTTTTTCTTGCTAGAGGTGAGCAAACGCTTCGGTTCATGGCCATTAGATCAGACGTAATTAATAGAATGCTAACTCATTATTTCTGAAACCAAATCCCCCAGGTGCTGAGGGCAAGGCAGGAAGTAAAAAGCCACTCAAGCAAGAGACCGTGTCTTATTAACCACACTTCCTGTGATGAAACACTATCATTTCTTCTCTTTGCTTTAAATTTGTATCGCAATGAATGGTTTATAACACACCTTTCTATCGAAACGGACAGCTTTGAGTATTTCAAGGTAGAGAAGAATGGGTATTAACATCCCCATTTGTAGAGGAAGATATGGGGACTCAGGCTCCCACGCTCAGAATGAGCGCTTCACTTCCTCTCCTCTTTCCAAACCTAGTCTTAGCCCCTCACGTTATGATTGCTTCAAACTGGATAAAATGGGAATAAGCAGACTGATCACTAAGAGGGTCTGCCCAGCTTACATCCAGGCTGTCTCCTGGTAGGGTTTCCTGCTGGTTTGGGGGACCACCATGAAGATGGGGGGCACAGGGAGTCATATCGGGGAGTTCTGTGACATGGCTTATCAAGGATTATACAGTAACTGACGAGCACTGAGCACTCGCTGGTACTGTGCTGAGACCTTTTCATCTACTAGCGTCATGATAATCTGTGAAGTTGGTATTATTATAAGTCATTCTACAGATAAGGACACAGAGGCATGGATCTGAAGCCACCTTTCCAAGGTCACACAGTAGGTGTAAACCCATCTAGATCTGTACTTGTGGGCCGAATGCTAATACTTTGTCGCTAACTTTGTTGTCAGTGGCATTCCTAGCAGTTTGAGTGAATTTATAAGAAGAGTGAATGCAGTAGAGAAAGAGCATGCTCAAGTCAGGACACCTGAGTTCCGGTCCCAACCGTGCTACTGCCTGGCTGTGTATCTAGGGCTCCCTTTACTCATCCGCAAAACTAAGGTTTGAGTCCACGTATTCTCTGTGGTTCTTCACAGATCTAATGGGGCACATTCGATTAAAGACTGTCCTATCTGAGTCTTCACTTCCCAAACTAGAGTCTGAAGATACTCTCCGAGCTCCTGCAACTCCGAAAAGTTACACTAGTTACTTTAGAAAGACTAAGTTTGTAAGAACTATTGTATTTAGTGGCTGAGCTTTGCAAAGCTCCTAGAATGTTAAAAATTCGTATTTCCGGGGGCGCCTGGGGGGCTCGGTCGGTTGAGCGGCCGACTTCGGCTCAGGTCATGATCTCGCGGTCCGTGAGTTCGAGCCCCGCATCGGGCTCTGTGCTGACAGCTCGGAGCCTGGAACCCGCTTCGGATTCTGTGTCTCCCTCTCTCTCTGCCCTTCCTTTCCTCGTGCTCGTGCTCTGTCTCTCTCTGTCTCAAAAATAAATAAAACATTAAAAAAATTTTTTTAATTCATATTTCGATGCTGCCACATGGGCTTGCGTTGATGTTGACATCTAGCGTCCAGCGACTCCTCATGGCAGTTCTGAGAGGTGAGTGGGTGACTGTGGGTCAAGGCAGGGAAGGACAGCATCCCCACCTCTCAAACACCTCTCTTTTGATGGCTTTTGGCGGCTGAAAAACCACTTTCACAGATCACAGGAGCTCATTTAATCGTCCTAACACCCTGTGAAGAAGGTGTTAGCCTTCTCATGTTACAGATGAAGAAATTAACCCCAGAAAGTGGCATGCCTTGACTAAACTCTAAACACTCACAAATAATGACAGGGGCCCCGCACCTCATCTTTTGACTCTGAATCTAGATATATTTCCGTCGAGTCTTGTAAGGACCGCAGCATCGTGTAGCCAGCAGGGCTGGGGAGTGGCTGTTCGATTCACGACGCCAACCCTTAGCATCCCTGTGGTCTTGGGTGAGTCAACCAGACCCTATGTGTCTCCCCTGTGGTCTTGGGTGAGTCAACCAGACCCTATGTGTCTCATCTGTGAAATGGGTTAATGATACTCACCATGCAATGGTAATGGCTTAGAAATATGTTCAATTCAAATACATACATTCAAAATCACTTACTAGCGGACCTGGTGCAAAGCAGATACTCAAAAGTCACTATTATTTCCATTTCTCCATGTTTGAAAACTTCATATCTTCTTTTGCCTCCAAGAAGTTGACAGTGCAGTCACTGAAGCCTATGGCGTTGTTATGCAAATAAGGAACCAGTTAGTTTTCCTATGGAAATAATTTTTTTTTTGTCAGTGAAGGGCAAAGATGAAGATAAATTAGGAATTTGAAAAATTGTCCATTTAATACATGAGAATAATCTGGGGCCACAGGGTTACAGTTTTCTTGCTATTTAAGTCTCTTCATTCTTTTGGCTCCTAAATCTCACTTCCCATCTTTTAAACTCACCTTTAAGGGGCGCGTGGGTGGCTCAGTCGGTTGAGCGTCTGACTTCGGCTCAGGGCACGGCCTCGAGGTTCGTGAGTTCGAGCCCCGCGTCGGGCTCTGTGCTAACGAACAGCTCAGGGCCTGAAGCCTGCTTCGGATTCTGTGTCTCCCTCTCTCTCTCTCCCCCTCCGCCTCCCCTGCTCATGCTCTGTCTCTCTCTGTCTCTCAAAAATAAATAAATAAATGTTAAAAAAATAAAAAATAAATAAACTCAGCTTTAAAAAGCGAACTCACAAATGGTATAATGTATTAGTCAGGCTGCCCCCTCAGGCATTATGCTCAGAAAAGTAAACTCTAATGGAAAATCAAGCATCGGAAAATCTATATTCAGCATATGCAGCTGTGTCCATGGTGAAGCATTTACCCATTTTCAATTTACGGTGGAATAAGCAAAAAGCTAGCGTCCAGAGAGAATAAACAAGCCTCTAAGCTAGACTTTTCCATTTTTTATTACTATTCATGCACATTTATTTATTTATTTATTTATTTTTAAGTTTTTTAACGTTTATTTATTTTTGGGACAGAGAGAGACAGAGCATGAACGGGGGAGGGGCAGAGACAGAGGGAGACACAGAATCGGAAACAGTCTCCAGGCTCTGAGCCATCAGCCCAGAGCCTGACGCGGGGCTCGAACTCACAGACCGCAAGATCGTGACCTGGCTGAAGTCGGACATTTAACCGACTGCGCCACCCAGGCGCCCCTCATGCACATTTATTTAAAAAAAAAACATTTATTTTAACCACCGTTACTTATTTTTCAGTTGCAGAAGGTTGGTGCCCTGCTGATGATCACTGTTAGTTTCTGGTATTTCTTGACCTACTGTGTGTGGAAGGCTCTTTGCATTATCCCATTGAATCCGTCTGACCCTGCAGCGAAGCATGAAGAGCCTCACAGTGCTGGCTGACTCTAGAGTCTGTGTTCTCTCCTCCACCTTCCGGCCTCCGGGATTTTGCTTCCAAGAAGTTGACAGTGCAGTCACTGAGGCTCAAAAGATGTCAAAAGAGCCTCCCTGAGGCTCTTTGTCGGGACCTGTGGCGGAGAAAAACATGCATTTGGCTTGTCGGCAATTTCAAGACCCTGTCAACTGAGACAATCTTCCCTGAAAGGAGAAGAGGAGGGTACACTGGCCAGAGGAATTCTCCAGTTGCAGACAGGCATATGGCGCGATGCTAGACTGGAACCAAGGCCCCTGCACTGAGTCTGATTCTAGCCCCATAGCCTTTGGGGGCTTTGGGTACATTCTAAACTCTTTCGGAGCCTTAGTTTCCCCTTGCGTTGAAACCGAGACTTGAAATAACGAATCTCCAACTTCTTTTCCAGCTTCAGGATCCTATGGTCTAAAACGAGTTTTCTTAAATGAGTTTTCTAGCTTGGCTAAAACAATTCGGGCTTGGCAACAGTTACGTGAAGTCCACTAGGTTTTACGAGCTCAATTTTGGTTATGGGTAATAATGGGTTTAACAAAAAGTAGGAACGACGAGAGATGGGTGGCTGAAACCGTCATTTACTCCTCTCCCCAGAAAAAGGATTGGCTGTGCGTCAGACAAAATTTAGTTTCTAAGCAGCACACCAGAAAAACCGGATGCGTCTGGTAGCGTAGAAGGGGCAACTGCCTTGGGATTCTTGTTCCCCTACCATAATCAGATTCCCATGGTCCCAGTGGGCATAGCCTTAGAGTTGAGCTGGGAATCGTAAAGCAGGGGTCGTCACCTGGCTTCAAGCTGAGGTACCTCCTACCAAGTAACCAGTAAGCGGCATGAAGAGTTATGGTGCTCGCAGGCAGAGGAGGGAATAATCAGGCCACGGTGAAGATGCTGCAGAAGGTTAGAGGGCATTCCGGAGAGGTGACGGGAAGACTGGACCTTCTTTGAAGACTGAGTCGGACCCAAGTAAACGAAGAAGCGTTGGTGGCTAGGGGGACAGAAGGAGAGAGGGGACATACTGCAGCTGGAGAAAAAAGAACAATCCAGGTTACCACAGGCAGCGGAGGTACGGAGGTCGTCTGGATCAGGTCCAGGGTTTGTAGGTGCTAAAGACACGCGGAGTTGTGATGAGGGAACCAGATGAAGAATCTCAGGGCCACCCAGTTTTTCTTTCGTCGAGTGAAATTTGGTCACTGACAAAGAAGGTAATAACCAATTGGTTATCAACTTGCTTTTTAAGAATAGTCATTGCGCAGGGACAACTCTGGCAAGGGTGACCTTGGTATCGTCATAGGCATGTGCTTGTCTTAGCCTGGTTGGCTAATGTGAAGGTCTCCATAGAACATAATGCCATTGAAGGTGTGGTGGCAGTTGAGTCTTGGATTTCTTTTGAATCAGCTGCCTCCATCGATTTGTCGCAACGAATGCATACTCTCCTTCTTGAGCTCAATGATCTCAGAGTACGGGCCATACTACCGAGTGAGCTGTTTGATGCAATTTTCACGTCTAGAAGTGTTTTGCAATGAATACTTCCCATTGGGTATAGGGCACTCCACTGGGGTCATATCGTTCACCCACAGGCAATGACAAAGGTCCACTGTAGCTCTGCGAGCTGCTCTGCAGGTAGGTCCTAGCACAATTTCAACCTCTCCCAAGGCCGCTTGTGCATCCCAGCCATAAAATAGTCTGCACGTAAGATACTATTTTCCGAATCTCTCTAATGTCACAAGGATGATTTGTCACGGTAAAGGCTATCAACACCCAAGTAAGTTATGACAAGGCCTCTTCGGGCTTTAGTTCGAGGTCTTCGTTAACATTAACGTTCTTATTTTTGTCATAGCCAACGTTTTCTAACTCGAGACCAGTTAATTTCAGGAATAATCTATGTCTGTGCAAATCTGCCTAGCTGAGGAGAACTTCTGACATCACTCATCAGCAACTTACGGAGCACTTTTCTCATACCTATTCCTGTCATATAAGATGCTAAAGTAGTATTTTTAGAGCTTGAGAATTGCTCTTGGGAGTCAAAACACGTAGTTAAGGGAATAATCCTCTATTGCTTCCTCCCTCCCTCCCTTCTACTGCAACAACATTGAGCATGTGTATATATTTTAGCAAGCAAGAGCTGGGGAATCTGAGACAGGTTATCTCCAAATCTCTGCCTTCAAGGAATGCAGAGCCTAAGAGAGTTAGATCTCAAGAAATAACTCTGTGGGCCGCATGTCCGCTGAGTTACCCTGTCCATCAAGAGTCAAGTAAGAGCGATTCAAATCCTAACCTAGAAGTAATGGTAGCCTTGAGTCCCTTCTGGACCTTTCAAAATAATTTTTTTTTAATTTTTTTAACGTTTATTTATTTTTGAGACAGAGAGAGACAGAGCATGAACGGGGGAGGGGCAGAGAGAGAGGGAGACACAGAATCCGAAACAGGCTCCAGGCTCTGAGCGGTCAGCACAGAGCCCGACGCGGGGCTCGAACTCATGGACCATGAGATCATGACCTGAGCCGAAGTCGGACGCTTAACCGACCAAGCCACCCAGGCGCCCCTCAAAATAATTTTTTATGGAGGACGGGAGGTAGAAGGAGTAGGAGGGGGGTTAGGACAATACTGACATTCTCCCTTTTCACCTCTGGCTGCATCTTACTGTTCCATATGTCACATTCCTGCATCACATTGCCTGAAGTGTGGACCCTAACTTCAACCGCCTGAAACTTCGCACCTACAAGACAGTTGTTTGCGTGGTGGACTTTATTGAACGTTTGAGATGATTGGAGGGATTTCACACTGTCCATTGCTTGCCTCCACCTCTGTATACACCCGATTTCCTCACTGGTTTGGTCTTTCCACTTTAACTCAGAAGAGAGAAGCTTGACAGAATTGTAGACGGTGAAGGACGAAATGAAGTGTGAAGGATGAATAAGCAGTGGCCAGGTTGGGGGGTGCTTGACAGCGGTGAGGGGGCTTTCTTTTCCTGTAATCAGGCAAAGCCTTCCATCTCCTGTAGCTCTCTGCTCCACGATCTCCTAGCCATGGACTCTGCATTGTGTCTGCTCAACCCGGGCCACCTACTCACGCCTCACGCTTCAGTGGTACCAAAGAACAGTAGAAGCTGAAATTTTCTCATTCTCTCCCAGCCCCAACCCAGTCCCTGAACAGGGAAGGGAGCACTATAAAGATTCACTGATAGTGAATTATGTCACTTTCTTTATTTTTTTATATTGCATATGATTTATTGTCCAATTGGTTTCCATACAACACTCAGTGCTCATCCCAACAGGTGCCCTCCTCAATGCCCATCACCCACTTTCCCCTCTCCCCCACCCCCCATCAACCCTCAGTTCGTTCTCAGTATTTAAGAGTCTCTTATGGTTTGCCTCCCTCCCTCTCTGTAACTTTTTTTCCCCCCTTCCCCTCCCCCCCGGTCTTCTGTTAAGTTTCTCAGGACCCACATATGAGTGAAAAATATGGTATCTGTCTTCCTCTGCCTGACTTATTTCACTTAGCATAATACCCTCCAGTTCCATCCACGTTGCTACAAATGGACAGATTTCATTCTTTCTCATTGCCAAGGAGTATCCCATTGCATACGTAAACCACATCTTCTTTATCCATTTATCAGTTAATGGACATTTAGGCTCTTTCCATAATTTGGCTATTGTTGAAAGTGCTGCTATAAACATTGGGGTACATGGGGCGCCTGGGTGGCGCAGTCGGTTAAGCGTCCGACTTCAGCCAGGTCACGATCTCGCGGTCCGTGAGTTCGAGCCCCGCGTCAGGCTCTGGGCTGATGGCTCAGAGCCTGGAGCCTGTTTCCGATTCTGTGTCTCCCTCTCTCTCTGCCCCTCCCTCGTTCATGCTCTGTCTCTCTCTGTCCCAAAAATAAATAAACGTTGAAAAAAAAATTTTAAACATTGGGGTACAAGTGCCCCTATGCATCAGCACTCCCGTATCCCTTGGGTAAATTCCTAGCAGTGCTGTTGCTGGGTCATAGGGTAGATTTATTCTTAATTTTCTGAGGAAACTCCCCACTGTTTTCCAGAGCGACTGCACCAGTTTAAATGTTATAGTTTCCCCTCTCTAATGGCAACACAGTTCAGCCTATCCCCACCCTTCATCCGGGTGCTCTTACACTCTCTTAAGATAAATAATGGATTCTTTACTTCCCATCTTAAGCCGTGACTCTAAAAGTAAATAAATAGCCATGTTGCATACCAAGGGCCATCTTCAATGGCTCCTGGAAAACTCACTTCTAAATAACAACAAAAAAATATTGAATACCTAATTCGGTCACTGTTAAAACACTGTTAATTTGTTGAGACGTAGTCAAGAGGTACTCATTCACCTCTTAACAATGGTAAGGGTAACTTTAAGTTAAAAAAAAAGATGAAGGAGTCTTGTTCTATAGAAATTAACACACCAAAAGAAACTTGTTTTCTGAAGTTAATCTTCTTATAGATCAAAATGACAGAATTACAAAGTCAAAGCAATGAGAGAGAAAAATCAAGACTTGAAGAGTTGGCCATTTGAGAATGAAATAATAATGGAAGCATACAGATCATTTCTTAATCTTATTTTAGCCTTCAGGTTGAAACTTCGTAGAACTGGCAGAGTGCTAGGTACTCCCTTGAAAGTTGTGTTTTCACATAATCCGATTTATTCCATAAGGGGAAATGTTTCTCAAGAGTAAAATGGCCAAGTTGAAGAAAACTAAAGGTCTTGGGAACACATTTTAGTGTGTTATTGAAAGTTGTTTGTAATTCTAAGCTATGGTAGGTTGTTTCTAAAGATGACCATCATAAGTCCCTTCCTCCTCTGCACCTATCTGCCATTTCCATGTCATGAGATAAAGTCAGATTTCCCTCCCCTTGAATTTGGGCTGGCCTTAAGTTCTTGTTTGACCAACAGAATGAGGTAGACATGAAAACACAGCACGTTCAAGGTCATAGAAAGTCTTGCAGCTTGCACTTGAGTCTCATGGAACATTCTTCTTGAGATGCTCTTGGAACCCATCGGCCATGCCGTGAGAAGTCTAAGCCACACTAAAAGACCACATACACAGCTCTAGGAGACCGCTTCCGCTGAAGTTCCAACCAACAGTTGGCCATGTGATACGGCAATCTTGGCTGTTGAGTCCACTGGAACCTCCTGATGACTCCAGCCTCGTCTACCATCTGATAGAATATACAAGGGAGACCTTGAGCAAGAACCATCCAGTTGAGCCTAGTCAATGTACAGAGCCATGAGAGATAATAGTAAAGTGTTGCTTTAAGCCGTGGAATTTTTGGATGGTTTGTAATAGAGCACTACATAACAAGAACAGAAGTAAGAATATTATGAATAATTAATTTGTTCTTTCTTTTCAACACTTGGCACAGTCTTTTGGAACCAGGTCCTACGCTGGGTGCTGGGAATTCAAAGATGAACGAGATAGAAGATGTAAAGCCCAATACGTTTGCTGAAGCAACCCCTCGTTGGCGAGACAGACTGATGAACAGAAGAATATTACATGGGACAAGGAGTGGTATTACAAGAATGTGTGTAGATCCTGTGGGATCACACAGCCTTGGGAAAACAAATCTGTTTTTGGAAGGTGGTGAACAGAGTGAGACTTGAAGACTGAAGAAGAGATCACAGGCGTATCAGCTGGGGGAAGGTCCCCTGAGCATTAGCACAGGGAGAAGATGGCATGTGGGATCTTCCTGGAACTACAAGTACTTCAATAAGCCTGGAGCATAGATGTGAGGGCTATGTGGCCAAAGATGTGGTTGGAAAGGCTACCAGAAGGCTGAAAAAAGGTCCAGCGTATGGGGCGAAGGAGTTTGGATTTCATTTATGTGTTTATTTTTATTTTATTCTTCAACGTCAAAGTCTAGCCATGCTGACCCACTTCTTTCTTCTGTCATTATCTTTCAATAATTAAATCGAATGGTTCTAACGTCTGTATTGAAGGATTTTGAGGACAGGCACTTTATAATCCAGAATGATGGCATCAGAAATAGATGGGGGGCATAGTGGAGAAGGCAAGATTATGTATGCAGGGAGACTATTTAGGAGTCTCTGCCAGTAATTTAGGCATGGCAGTGGGAGTGAGATCGGAAAGAAGGATATGTTAAACAGGTGGAGCCTGAGTGCTGAATTTGTAAGACAAGGGAGAGGGAGGAATCCAAAATGAGGTCCAGATTTCTAACTCGGGCAGACGAAGAGATGGTGATGTCATTCACTGAGCTGTGGCAGAGGAATGATGACAAAGAGTGAATGTGTTGGACTGAGAACGTACATGAAGCATTGACGGGAGGGTGTACAGTAGAGGGGTGGGGAGCTCCAGAGGTTGGGGGGGACCCTGAGCTGAAGATCTGGATTTGGAGGTCATGAATATGTATAAAGGGCCAGAAGCCATGGGTGCAAAGGAGAGAAGGGTAATGGACACTGTGCTAACAGAGATTACGCGTGGGACTTCAGGGAAGGACCGTGTCCAAGGGCACGTTAGGGGAAGCCTGTAATGGGGATCAAGAAGGAGTAACCAAGGTGCCTGGGTGCCTCAGTCGCTTGGGCGTCCGACTTCTGCTCGGGTCATGATCTCGCGGTTCGTGGGTGCGAGCCCCGCGTTGGGCTCTGTGCTGACAGCTCGGAGCCCGGAGCCTGCTTTGGATGCTGTGTCTCCTCTCTCTCTCTGCCCCTACCCCGCTCACAGCCTGTCTCTCTCTCCCCCTCAAGAATAAATAAACATTTGAAAAAATTAAAAGGAAAAAAAAAAGAGTAACCAGAGTGGTATGAGGAAATGAGATAAGAAGCCAAGGATACGAGAGGCACCAGGTGGGATGATGGCATAAGATGCCGCGAAGAGGAAACATTCGAGGAGGAAGACATTGGAGACCTTGGATAGATCGGCTTACCTAGATTTATGAGGGCAAAGGAGAAGGTCTAGTGGATTCAGGGCAGCATGAAAGGCGAGGAAGTGGAGTTACTGAAGGTAGGCTAAATCTAAGAAAGTAGAAGAATTTTGTTCGTATTTTTTTTACTGAGATATCATTGACACAATGTTGTATTCGTTCCAGGTGCGTAACATAAAGGTTCAATATTTGTATATATGGTCATGTCTTTTTAAAGAAAATAGTGGCCTGAGAGTGTTTATAAACAGTAAAGAAAACACATGAGAGCTGAAGAGACTGAATAAGTGGATGGAAGAGAAGGGGAGGGGCAGAGGATACAGGAGAAGGAGCAGGCATTCGATGGGGGGATGCTCTTACCCATTGATGTAGGTGGGAAATTAGCCAAGGAGGCGCGTGTTGGCAGAGGCTTGAGGGGAGGAGCAAGGGGAGGACAGGAGCCCTCCGTGAAGTAAGGACAGAGTGGCCATCCAAGAAGGCTGGAGAAGGCGGTGGACAGGTGGCTTCTAAAAGAATGGTAGGGTTTGAAAAAGCTACCGTAGGGTAATAGGCTAGTGCTGGCTCAGGGCACAGAGAAGGATGGCCTCGTGGCTTGAACTGAGCAAAGATGTAAAAGAATGGATTTAAAAAAATTTTTTTTAAATATTTATTTAGTTTTAAGAGACAGGGAGACAGAGTGTGAGTGGGGGAGGGGCAGAGAGAGAGGGAGACACAGAATCCAAAGCGGACTCCAGGCTCCGAGCTGCCAGCACAGAGCCCGACGCGGGGCTCGAACCCGCCAGCTGTGAGATCATGACCAGAGCCGAAGTCGGACGCCCAACCGACCGAACCACCCAGGGGCCCCAAGAATCTGTGTAGCTAATCTACACAGGGGTGTGGACTTTTTTGTTGTTGTTGTCGCTCGTACTTGGCAACTCAGGTGTGGCAGTGAGAAAATGAGAGAGTGGACTACTCCCGGCTTATGATTTTTCTGGGCAGGTGCAGCGGGTTCACAAACTGGCAAAGAAGTCTAGACTATTGGCCAAGGAGTGATGAGAGTTTCAGGCCAGGGTCTGAGGGGGGACTAGAGGGCTCACAGAAGTGGCAGAATGGGTATTAAAGCGAGAGGGCAGAAAGGCTCAGAGGTCGTGGTCAGGAAGAGGGGCTGTGCAGGTTAGATGGGTTTTCCTCGTGGGCAGGAAGCATACACGCAGGACTTCGGCGGTATCAGTGACTGTGAGGTCATTCTCCCGCCAGGAAATCAGAAGACTGTAGATGACAAGGGAGGAAAATGACAGAGCGGCATTTGCACGGGCCTCAAAGCGAGGACAAGATACAGAAATGACACAAACAGGAACTGAAGGAGGAGGTGATGTCTGAGCTGGGCTCCTTGCGGGTCAATAGGAGTTCTCCAGGCAGATGAGGAGTGAGGGAGAGCAGTTCAGACGAAATCAATAAATTCTCTTACTGATTTTTAAGTTCTCTTCCAGCACGGTATCTGTCAGGGGATGTAGCTCATAATGATATCTCCTACTTCCCATTTTTGTCAATAAAGGATATGACACAGATTAAGTATCCTCTGGCTCTCTCTGAATGGTCCTCTCTCCTCCCAGCTCTGGTTTTCGGTGCCAGTTTCTTCCAAGCACCTGGCCGCTGACCTTCAATCCGTTGTCTTTCCCTTCATCCACAGATTTCTCTAAACTTGCCTTCTGCCCAGCTCCCACAACTCACACACATACCTCACAGTTGCCTGAAAGCATTTTCCTTCCTAGAATCTTGACTTCTAGCAGTCTGACTCAGATCTGACTCAGAAAGATCCAAGAGAAAAAAAAAAAGTGGGGGGAGGGGGCAGGTGAACTGGATGGTTTTAAGAATGGAATCCTGGAGACCCGGGGCAGAAAGCGATCACAGAACAGAGACCAGAGAACAAATATCAGGTCGCAGAGGAGACACCTCAACAATAAAACTTCCAGCCGAAAAGCCTGCTGCCTTCCCTTGCTGAAGTTGTTATCTTGTTACAACGTCTTTGTGTCCCTACTGCCTTTCTGAAACGGAATGTTCCCCGGATAGGAGGAAAATCAGCTAAAAACGAAATCTCTCAGACGGTTTGTCACGTTTTTTTTAAAAATATTTTTCATCAAAGTATAACCCGTATTTTAAATTTCTCCTACTTGCCAGACGTGTTTTATATTTTGTCTCTTATGGAGGTCTGCAGCCAAGAAAAACCACGACTCTCCAACCGATTCTGTTTACGCATTCAGAATAGAGTAGCACATTGTCTTTAGGTGAATGATGTTCTCTGGGGTTGTGCAACATGGTTGCCCTGAGCATCGGGGACGCTTGGCTGGTCTCTCCAGGGACCCAGGACACAGAGATCCTCAGAGCTGCCAGACCCCAGGGCCCCTGTGCCTTTTCTTGCTAATGGTGAAGCACATGGTGTGTGTGTGTAAATTTCTATGCAGCTATGTCGCTCCTGCAGGAAAATACATGGGCGATGCACAGGAGAAGACCCTAGAAACAAGGAATTCACAAAAGAAATACAAAGGGCCAATGAACCCATGAAAGAATGCTCTGCCTCTCTGGTAATGAACGTAATGCCACTTACAACAGCAAGACAAGCCATTGGGACTGGTTTGACACTGCGAGCATAAAACAATGACCATCATCAGTGCGAAGGTGGGGGAAGCTAGGAGAGGACTGTCCTAGACGGCAGTGCTGGTTACCACTGAGCAATGTGATCACAGATGATTGCCTTTTTCTTTTTTATCCATGTCCAAATCCCTGTCCCGAATCCGTGTCCTTTTTTTATCTGGGTCCTATCTGGCCCCACCCCTTCCAGTAGAGACACTCACCTAACAGTCAAATTGGGAAAATAAAAGGGGGATGGTCTAAAATAATCTGTGTTTAAAACTTATAAATGAAAAATGTTAAATTTACACAGAAGCAGAGAGAACAGTGTGGTTATCCCTTCTGAGAACCCATCTCTAGATTCAGTAGTTAATCAGTGTTTTTTCCTGCCTCCCTCCATTCTTCCTTTCCTTTTTTTTTTTTTTTTTAATTTTTTTTTCAACGTTTATTTATTTTTGGGACAGAGAAAGACAGAGCATGAACGGGGGAGGGGCAGAGAGAGAGGGAGACACAGAATCGGAAACAGGCTCCAGGCTCTGAGCCATCAGCCCAGAGCCCGACACGGGGCTCGAACTCACGGACTGCGAGATCGTGACCTGGCTGAAGTCGGACGCTTAACCGACTGCGCCACCCAGGCGCCCCCATTCTTCCTTTCCTTATTTCCTTCTGCCTTCCTATTTTCTTTCCCTTCCTCCCTCCCTCCTTCCTTCCTCCTTTCCTTTCCTTTCCTTTCCTTTCCTTTCCTTTCCTTGTCTTTTCTTTGTTTCTTTTTTCTTTCTTCTCTGCGTTATTTTTTTAATTTAAATTTTAGCTAGCCAACATACAGTGCAATATTGGTTTCAGGAGTAGAACCAAGTGATTCATCACTTACCTACAACACCCAGTGTTCATCCCAACAAGTACCCTCCTTAATACCCATCACCCATCTAGCCCATCCCCTACCTCGCTCCCTCCATCAACCCTCAGTTTGTTGTCTCTCATTAAGAGTCTCTTGTGCTAACAAACCACAAGAGACTCTTAACTACAGAGAAAAAACTGAGGTTTGCTGGAGAGGTGTTGAGTGGTGTAGAGGTCCATCTGGGTTATACACACACACACAGACACACACACACAGACACACACACACACACACTCCACATCTTCTCTATCCATTCATCAGTCAATGGACATTTGGGCTCCATAGTTTGACTGTTGTTGATAATGCTGCTTTTTTTTTTTTTAATTTTTTTTTTCAACGTTTATTTATTTTTGGGACAGAGAAAGACAGAGCATGAACGGGGGAGGGGCAGAGAGAGGGAGACACAGAATCGGAAACAGGCTCCAGGCTCTGAGCCATCAGCCCAGAGCCTGACGCGGGGCTCGAACTCACGGACCGTGAGATCGTGACCTGGCTGAAGTCGGACGCTTAACCGACTGCGCCACCCAGGCGCCCCTGTGCTGCTTTTATAGCAGTATGGTATTTTTATATCCTTTGGGTAAATAACTAGTAGTTCTTCTCTGCATTATTTTAAAGCAAATTCATATCGTCATCTTAACCCTAAATATTTCCATATGTATTTCTTTCAAACGGGACATCTTCTTCTATAACCACAATTCTATTTGCATCTTTAACAACATTAACAAAAATTCATTAATGACATCTGATTCCAAATATACCTTCACATTTTCACAATTATCCCAAAGAAGACTTTTCCAGTCAATTTATTCGAATCAGGACCTAAATGAGGTCCAATCACTGCATTCGATTGCAATGCCTTAAAGTCCCTTTTAATTTGCAACAGATCTGTCACTGTCTCCCCCCCCCCTTTTTTTTTTGGTCCTCGACTTGTTGAATACACGGACTTAGTTGTCCTATAAATTGTACCAAATTCTGGATTTGTCTGTTTGTTCTCCTGCTGCCCTGCGAACCACAGGTTAGATTTAAATTTTGATTAAATTCAGGTTTCACATCTTTTGGCAAGAATATTTCATAAGTGGTGCTGTGTATTTCTTATTACATTACATCATGCGGTATATAATGTCTGGTTGTCTCATTTTGAGACATGCTAAAATTGATCAACGGGTTCACATGGGGAAGCCTGAGCCTTCCGTTGCGAAGATCTCTGTCATCCCTTCTCCTAATGCCTTTAGCATCCCTTGAGTGCATTGCCTGAGTTATTATTTCATTAGTGGTTGTAAATGGTGATGTTCAAAATTTATTAATCCATCTACATTTAATACCACTAATTCTTCTCTAACAACAACAAAAAATCCTCATCGACTAGGGCTTTTTGATTCCTCTGAAATGTCGCCATATAGAACAGGTCAGATAAAGGCATATTCCGCAAACCTGTGCTAGAAGCAACGACAACCAGTGGCAAGGAGTATCTATAATGCCCGGATTGTGGTCTCTAAGTAACATTATACACTGAAAGGAACCAGGGCTTTGTCAAGAAAAGGCTGATCCCAAGTCTGAGGCTGGGAATGAGATGATAATAAACCTTCTGGTGCCAGTAGGCAGAGAATCTATCAAAAACAAACGAACAAAAAAGCCCAAACTGGGACCGCGTCCTAAAGATCTCAGTGGGCAATTTGAGAATCAAAACAACAACTGCCATTGATTGGCTCATATTGAGTCTGTTTCCAAAAGCGTGTGAGTTCATAACGGCGCAGACAAAAAATAAGAAGAGGTTGAGAACCACCAGCTAAAAGAAAAACAAATACCCTGGTAGCCGCTGCAAGAAAGTAGGACACCAACCCCTCCCTCTGGAAATTTAGTCGATTCAAGAGAAAGAGGGATTATGTTTTTCATGGCTGCTGTGTGAAGGGGATGTCGTAGGAAGACAAGGGTGGAAACAGGGAGACTTGCACCGAGATCCAGGGACTGCGCAAGTGCCAGAGGTAGACAGGTGACAGAGCCGCTTCCCGATCTCCTGGAGTTCGTGTCTCCAGTGGGGCGGACTGCCTTGTGACAGGGCACCTGCCGGCTAGCGGAGTGTGTACAATAATAGGGGCAACACACAGGAAGGAAGGGCGGCGGCCGTCCCCGGGGGCGCTGATCCAGGCCTGACGCTCAAGCTGAGTCTCACGGGTTGGATGAGAATTAAACACTTGTCCTGCTCCAAACCAACTTCAGAGCCACTTGCAGCCTGATGGAGCCAAGGCAGTGGGGGTCAGTACTGACTCAGGATCTGGACAGGATTAACCTGGCGGCAGGAGAGAGGGAACATGGGAGCTCCTGCAGGGAAGGACCTGAGGGAGCTGGGCTGAAATCTGACCTAGCCTAGCCACAGAAAGGAGAGCGCCCAGATCTCTCTCTCTTGTTTTAAGTTTCTATTTGAATTCCAGTTGGTGAACGTACGGTGTTCTATTAGTTTCAGTTGTAGAATAGAGCGATTCGATACTTCCATCCGACCCCCGGTGCTCCTCACGACAGGTGCCTCCTTACTCCCCACCACCCATTTCCCCCCTCCCCCACCCCCTTCCCCTCTCAGATCTCTTTGTATTATCTCCGTCTGCCTCTCTGTTTATATGATTGTTGCTTGTAACTGGGAAGGAGGTGCTAGTCGGGCCAGCTGAGAGGAGAGCCACGAGGAAAAGACGGGGATGGAGAGGCAAACAGAAGTGAGGGACAAATCACAGCTCTGCCATTTGGAAGGTGCATTTTGCTACGTTGATGAGCTGTGTCGCAAGGAAAGATGTGCTTGTGGAATAGCTCGGATATGCTGTGTGTATGCACAGACGTACAGAGAAGAGACGCCCGGAGAGGAGGGCTTAAGCAACTATTTCAAATAATAATTATTTGTGGCAGGAATGCAGTCAGACCACTCCTTTCACATACATATATCTAAAGTATATCTAAAAGAAATAGAGCAAAATTACCTGTAATTGGTATGTATTACTTTTAGAAACTTTATCCAGGTATAATTTATATACAATGCAATTCACCAGTGTAAGTGTACAACTCGATGTTTTGACAAATGTTGACACCCGTAAGTACGACCGCAGTAAAGATATAGAATATTTCCATCTCCCTAAAATGTTTCCTGATGTCCCTTTGCATTCTGTTCCCTTAGCTCCCTGATCCTTGACAACCATGATCTGCTTTGTCACCATGGTTTCGCCTTTTCTAGCATTTCACATCAACAGAATCTTATGCTACGTAGGCTTCTGCGGCTAACGTAATGCTCTTGTGATTCTCCTGTGCCGTCGGATGCGTCGGCCCTTTATTCCTTTGCATTGTTGAGTGGTGTTCCACCGTATAGACATACAATTTGGATTTCAGCCGCCAGGCATTTGGGTTGTTTCGACTTTCTTCCGATCGTGAATAAAGCCGCAGCGAACATGTGCGTAGAGGACATAGTGTTCATCTCTCCCGGGTGAATCTATAGATACGGAATGAGTAGATTATTTGGGTGTTGACTTTACAAGGAACTGTGAAGACCTTTCCCAAAGTGGCTGGATCTTGCACAATGAGCGTTCCGATTGTTCCACACCTTTGTCAACACTTGGAATTGTTAGTTGCTTTTATTTTAGCCATTCCAGTGGATTCACAGTGGAAACTCAATGTGGTTTTAATGCATGTTTTCCTAATGACTAATGATGTTGAGCATCTTTTCGTACATGGATGTGTCATCTGTAGTGTCCTCTTTGGTGAAAATCTGTTGAAATCTTACCCCCTTACCCCCTGACCCTGCCGTTTATTGGGTGGTTTTCTTGTTATAGTTCTAAGTGTTAAATATTCTGCATATGTACATTTATTTATTGAAATAAACGTTTAGCAAGTATTTTTCCTAGTCTGCGACTTTTCGTTTTCTTAACAGTATCTTTTGATGAGAAAAACTTTCAAATTTTGATAAAGGCCAACTTGGCAATGCTTTTCTCCTATGGTTCATGCTTTTTGTGGAAGAGGTTCCAGAAACCTTTGCCTAACTCCAAATTACTAAGATTTTCTCCTTTGCCTTCTTCTAAAAATTTTCCAGTTTTAGCTCTTACATTTATATCTGATTCATTTTGTTTTGTTTGTGCCTTCTATCATGTTTGAGAAATTTCCTTTGCTTTCTGAGATTTTTTAAATAATTTTTTTAATGTTTTATTTCATTTTTGAGAGAGAGAGAGAGACAGACAGACAGAGAGACAGAGAGACAGAGAGTGAGCAGGAGAGGGGCAGAGAGAGAGAGAGGGAAACACAGACTCCGAAACAGGCTCCAGGCTCTGAGCTGTCAGTACAGTCTGATGCGGGGCTCAAACTCATAAGCCGTGAGATCATGACCTGAGCTGAAGTTGGACGCTTAACTGACTGAGCCACCCGGGCGCTTCTGAGACTTTTTTTTTTTAAATCGTGTATGGGTATTGAATTTTATCACAAGTGTTTTCTGCAACTGTCAAGATGATCTTTTATTTGACTTTTCTTTTTTGCCTCTTAACACAGTAAGTTACATTGATTATTTTTTAAATATTAAAGCAAATAAAGCCCTTGCACTCCTGAACTAAATTCCGTTTTTCATGCTGTATTACCTTTTAAAGTATGTTTTTAAATTTCAGTTGCCAAAAAGTTCTTAAGGACTTTTCTATGTTATGAAGGATATTGATGCGTATTTTTCTTAGTATATTTTTCTGATTTCGGTTTTGGGGTGATATTGGCCTCTCGACATTCTCTCTCTTCTAATTTCTAAAACAGTTTGTATAAAATTGACATTATTTATTCAATAAATGTTTGGTAGAACTAAACCATGAAATCATCTGGGCCTCTTTCGAGGAAGATCGTACTAATTCGATTTCCCTCACAGGTAAAAAGCCATTCGCATTACCTTTTTTGTTCTTGAGTTAGCTAGTTTGCTTTTTTCAAGGTTTTTTTTTTTTCACTTTTATCTAAGCTATTGAATTTATTGGCATAAAGCTGTTTATACGTTGTAGGGGAAACCAGATAAATCACTGTTTGCTATCCTAGAAACCAAAATTGCTACAGAAGCATTGTCATTGGCACGGGGCAGGGGGCAAGAAAAATAATTTCTTGTGCCCTCTCATTTCAATGCTACATATTCCCCTTATAGCTCACCAAAGCACTTTGCTTTTCTCAATTTAGACAAAAAAAAAAAAAAAAAAGAAGAAGAAAGTCAGGGAATGATCTTTATCGCTCACCTCCTGAGACCATCTTGATAAAAACTGAGAACAATTGTGAAGTGCCCTGTGAATACGGGCTGCCAAATGTAATTGCCAATATGCTAATTAAGAACTCATCAAGAGTGTCAACATCTCAACATCGAGAGTCTCCAATTTACCGTGTTATCATTGTCATCTAAAGCACTGAGTATTTCTGGCATGTCTGCCCATGCGGGACACTGGGCTAGCAGAGAGCTCCCTGCTCTGAAAGAGTTTATGTTTTTCTTAGGGGTCCAAGGGATACATAAAGAGACCAGTGCTTCCGTGATGTGCAGAGCTAAGTGCCACAGGAGTGGTGCAGAGCCTTAGGGATTCAAAAGGTTCACAGCTCGATGAAATTTATTTGGATTTTAAAGGAAAAGTCCAGCTGAAACAGGAAATAAAAGAAAGAAACATAAGGGATTGACAGTAAGCAAATATGCGGAGGAAAGAGGGCTTATAATGTACTTTTGAAATAAGCAGGACAGTTAGACGTGGTGAAATAGAGCAGAGGGAAATAATTGGAGAGAAATCACCAAGCCCCTAACGTGTGTTTTGTGTGAAATGGTTTGCACGTCAGTGTTGAGCCCACGATGTTTTTGTTGGGTGCAGGGATCATTACACGAATACGAGAGCAGAGAAAGCTGAGACTCGGGAGGGGGGGGGGCGGGAGGGGCGAAGGACTTGCCTGGATTCAGGTCAAGACGACAACTCCGGTCTTTCAGCCTAACTCCGTGCCATAGTCAGATCGGCAAGGACTTGGGAAAACAACGTAAAGGGATTTGGGGTATATCGTGTGAACAACGCAGGTACACTGGTTGTTTGAACACCTCGAGGGATATGCACAGTGAAGAGTTCCAGGAGGACAAATCAGCTGGAACTTTGTAAGGTGGATGGCAGAGGGGAAACGGAGGCAGGGAGGAGGATTGTGCAAGAGCCCCAGGATAAAGCACGTCCCAGTGGAAGCCGTGGGAATGGAAAGGAAAAGGTGCAAAACACTTTCCCAAGTGTCTTGGTTCCAACACATTTTTGAAAAATTAACGTTTTATCGATCTTAAATAAAAGGAAAAGGAGGGAGGATTTTGTATGTGTGGATACGGGGATAGGCTGACTGGGGAAGAAAAGTAATATGTTTAATTTTGGGTGCGTTGAGTTTGAAGAGCAGGTGAAGCGTCCAGAAGGAGACATCTAGCAGGGCGTGGACATCAATACGGTGCTGAAAGTTACAAGTAACCCTGAATGGAACGTGTAAGTAGAGGTCAAGGTCAAGTCAGACTCTTTGGGGAATTCTCCTATTATCGCTGATTCTATTTTTGTGTATTTATTTATTTTTTAATTCTAGAAAGAGAGCACAAATGGGGGAGGGGAGCAGAAGGAGAGAGAGAGAGAGAGAGAGAGAGAGAGAGAATCCACGCTCAGCACGGAGCCCCATACGGGGCTCAATTCACGGGCCCTGAGATGATGACCTGAGCCGAAATCAAGAGTCAGATGTTCAACCGACTGAGCCACCCAGGTGCTCCAGAGCTCCTTCTTCCTAAAGGATCGATGCTGCCTCTACACGTTCCGTATGATTAAAGAGAAGCTAAGCATACTGGTCTGGAAAGGTGATGAAACTTTTTGGAAAATCGGACCTACGAGGAAAGACTTTGCGATGGCTGTAGCAACAGCCAACGTCGCTTAGGTACTGCAGCACAAGGGAGTGACATTTGTTGAGCACTCACAATGTACTGGGCGCTTTCCCTGTTCAGCCTCGTGCAACAGCACTGATCAACCGGGTGGAGATAAAATGACGGAGGCATCTTGTGGCCGAATCGCAAAGCTGAAACGACCCCGGAGACCAGGCCAAACGTTCCTTTTAGAGGAGAGGGACCGTGGGCCTAGCTAGGAAGGTTCATGGACTTACTTTCTGAAGAGTCTGACAAAACAGAAGTGTATTCTTGTTATTTGGACTTCCTCACCACCCTCTTTCATGCCGTCAAAGAAGACCGTGCCCCCGCACGCCCTGTGCACCGGGCATTGCGAGAGCATTTTGGGATTGCATTTAGTAAAGACAGAAGGGCGACCTGGAGTGACTAGAATACCACCCAGCGGCACCTTGCAGGCCACCGCAGTGGCCCAGGATTTCTGCTCTTCTAAACAATAATTTTCTCCAGGGCCCCCATGGGTCAGGACCACACAACCTATTTTGAGCTATCTACACGACTTAAGCTTCTTCCGCATTCCAGATTAACAGCTCCCAGGCTGATGTCAGCCCTGAAGAAAACCTCCAGCTTTGGAAAGTCCTAAAGAATGTCTGTTCAGCTATTTTTGAGTTGTCGGAGTGAGGAAAACCCATGTTTTACCGTTGCTTAAAAAAACAAAAACCAGGGGCGCCTGGGTGGCGCAGTCGGTTAAGCGTCCTACTTCAGCCAGGTCACGATCTCGCGGTCCGTGAGTTCGAGCCCCGCGTCGGGCTCTGGGCTGATGGCTCAGAGCCTGGAGCCTGTTTCCGATTCTGTGTCTCCCTCTCTCTCTGCCCCTCCCCCGTTCATGCTCTGTCTCTCTCTGTCCCAAAAATAAATAAATGTTGAAAAAAAAAATTTAAAAAAACAAAACAAAACAAAACAAAAAACAAAAACCAAAACAGAACCGAAGGACTTTAATGGTCTGGATACCCAGATCATTAAAAATTGTCTCCTCGTGGCAAGTTCCAACTCAGCGCGGTTGCAGTTGTCGGCAAAAACCAGCCCCTACGCAGAAGTGGACCATGTTGGGCCTCTCAGGGTTTTCTCTTGCCGTGTCTGCACATTACCCCAGACTTTGCAGCCGAGGCCAACAGGCATTTCCCGTCTCCTGGTTTCCATGGGGGAGGAGGTTGGGCACAGCGGTCTTTCCAGAGCTGGGTCCTCTGCTCAGGCCTCCCAGGCTGTTAGCAAGCTGTCACCTGCGGCTGGGGCTCTCATCTGGGAGGTCCTTTTCCACGGTCTTTCGAGGCTGCTGGCAGTGTTTACGCCCGCGTGATTCTGTGACAAACCCATGTCTCCTTGCTAGCCATCAGCCAGGGACCGCTGTCAGCAACTAGAAGCCCCTGCCCTTCTCTCCAGGCAGCTCACCACATGGCCGTTGTTTGCTCTCTTCCTTCAAAGCCGGCCAGAGAAAACTCCACTCTTTTAAATACGCTTTTCAAGGCGCATCTGAATGGATCTGCCCCTCCCAGGATCGGATCAACTCATCCGCAACATTGGTAACAACCGCAAGATCCCTTTGCCATGTGATGGGATATAATCAGGAGAGTGACATCTCAAAGTCACAGGTTCCCGACACCACAAACGTGTCAGACCTCACACCCCTCTTCGTGCTGCCATAAAGAGTAAGAAAGCTGTGGCTGCATCTCGAGAGCTTCTTCTCTGTCCTTTCCAGACCTGTCCTCCTCCCCTCAGTTTGCGTGTCATCTCAACTCCTGTTGACCCACTTTTTTTTTTCCGCAGGGAGAGAAATACCTAAGAACAGAATTTGCAAGGAGCTAAATGACCTCCCTGTTATGGCTCCGTGAATATTTGTTGTTTCTTTTCTTTTCTTTTGTAATGTTTTGTTTATTTTTGAGAGAGAGCGTGAAAGCGGGGGAGGAGCAGGGAAAGGGGGGCTGGGGACAGAGGAACCGAAGCAGGTGCGGCGCTGACAGCAGTGGGCCTGAGGCGGGGCTTGAACTCACGAACCGGGATATCACGACCCGAACCAAAGTCAGCCACTCAACAAACTGAGCTACCCAGGCACCCCAGTATTTGCCTTTTAAAGAGGCGCACACAGCCACATCCATACTGTACTCGAAGTAAGCAATTCTCTGTGATAGAATGTCACCCTCGTCGCACCAGGAAGGGAGAGGGCAAAGAGGAGGGGTCTTTCCTGCATGAGTCCTGCTGGACTCATCCCTGGGGAAGCAGAGATACTGAGCTGTGAGGACCGTGGGCATCCCCTGAACACAGGAGAGAAACTCAATGCCCACAAGACCCACACACCCACACCAAAGCCTCACTTCACCTTCTGTGGAGGCCTAAGGATGGGGTTGGTCAAGGAGACAACGCAACTACATTACCCGACAGCAGAGCTTTCTCAGGGTTGTACATGTTTCTCTTTTCTGGAGTAAATTTGGCTTTGTTCTTACATTGAAACGCTTCTTCTTGGGTTCGACTCTCCACGCCTCCTTCCACCTCTCTGCCGCCCATTCGCAATCCCTGAAGGATTCTGGGAGCTTTCCCCAGGGTTTCCGAGCACATCTGATTTAATCCAGCGAACGCTTGTTAAGTGCCCACTGAATCCCAGACTCAGGGTTAGACTCTGGCAATGCATGGATGAATTAGATGTTGTCTCCGCCTTTGAGACGCTGATAGTCCGGCTTGGGAGGCAGAACACCGTATGCAGTCCACTAGGAAAGACATCTCAAAACAGAGCTACGGAAGAATTGTGTTTTTAGGCAATATCAGACTGTCATTCAGTCATCAGCACATCACACTGGATGACTTGGGGGGGGGCACGCGTTTGGAAATTGGAGACAACGGGGTGCCGGACATAAGTTTAGGACAAGTTGTAAAGGGACTTGAATGCCAAAATTGGTTGTTGGGATTTTGTTGTGCTGTTTGTAGGCAAACCTCTGGGTTGGGAAAGATAGGATTTGTGTTATGGATGTGTTTTTTAAGCATTGAGGTGAAATTCCCGTGATACAAAATCAACGATCTTAAAGTATACAGTTCAGGGGCATTTAGTGCATTGGCAAAGTTGTACCACCACTGTTTCTCTCTAGTTTCAAGGCTTTTTTCATCAGCCCCAAAGAATGCCTGGTATCTGTTAAGTGATCACTCTCCACTTCCCTTCCACTTATCTGCTTTCTGTCTCTATGGATTTGTCTAATTCTGTGTATTTCTTTCATTCAAAAGTAATCAATTTGTGACCTTTGTATCCGATTTCTTTTTACTTAGTGTAATGCTTTCACCCTTGCATTATGTCTCAATACTTCATTTCTTTTTATGGATGAATAATATTCTATTATACGTCTACACCGCCATGTATCCGTTCATCTCTTGATGGGCATTTGTGTTTTTCCCCCACCTTTTTATTATATTTTACTATATTATTTTATATTTTTATATATTATATTATATTACATTATATTATATATATTTGGATTTTATATATATTATATATGATATTATATTTTTATTATATTTTATCCCGCACCTATTGTTAATAATGCTGCTATAAATATTTGTGCACAAGTTTTGTGTGGGCATGTGTTTTCATTTCTCTGGAGTACGTACCCAGGAATGGGATTCCTGAGTCCCATGGTAATTCCACGTTTAACTCTTTGGAGGAATTGCCAAACTATCCTCTACATTGGTGGCACCATTTTGCATCCCTACCAACAAGGTATACATTTTCTTATCTCTCTACGTCAGTGCCAACACTAATGTTATTTTCTTTTTCTTTATTACAGTTATCCTAACGGGTGTGAGTTGTGGTTTTGATTTCCATTTCCTTAATGACCAATGGTGTTAACATCTTTTCATGTGCTTGTTGGCCCTCTGTACATCTTCCTGGAAATGTCTATCCAAGTCTTTTGCCCATTATGTGTTTCTATGGACAGTTTTATTGAGACCTAACTTACATATAATTCACGTATTTAAATTTTATAATCCAGTGGGGTTAGTATATTGGCAGAGGTCTGCAACCATCACCACAATCCAATTTTAGAATGTTTTCATTACCCCAAAAGCAACTCTGTGCTCTTTTGTTTTACGTTTATTTGTTTTTAAGGGAAAGAGAGACAGCTGGGGAGGGGCAGAGAGGGAGAGAGAATCCCAAGCAGGCTCCACGCTGTCAGTGCAGAGCCCGACACGGGGCTTGAACTCATGAGCTATGAGATCATGACCTGAGCCAAAATCAAGAGCTGGACGCTCAAGCAACTGAGCCATCCAGGTGCCCCAAGAAACTCTGTGCTCTTTAACAGCCACTCCTCATTCTACCCCCTTCCCGCCCCTGGCAACCATGAATCGGCTTTCTGTCTCTATAGATTTGCTTATTGTGAACCTTTCAAATGAATGGAATAATACAACATGTGGGCTTTTGTGATTGGTTTCTTCCACTGGGCGCATGTCTTCAAGGCTCCTCCATGTTGTAGCATGATCAGTACACACGCTTTTCTATCATCAATGATAATCCATCATCCGGAGGTACCGCATTCTGTATGTCCATTCATCATTTGATGGATATCCAGGTCGTTTCCACCTTTGGCTATTGTGAACAGTGCTGTTATGGATGTGAATATACATGTATTTGTTTGAGTACCATTTTGAGTTCTTTTGGGTATATGCTTACAAGTGAAATTGCTGAGTCATGTGGTAACTCTATGTTTAACTTCTTGAGAGCCATCGGACTTTTCCCAAAGTGGCTGCAACACTTTGCATTCCCACTGGCAATGCACGAGGGTTCCAATTTCTACCTACTTTTGTCAATACTTGTTACTGTTTTGTTGTAGTGATTCTAGAGAGTATGAAGGGCCATCTTTTATGATCTTGATTAGCATTTCCTTAATGGCTAATGATGTGAAGCATCTCTTCAAGAGCTTATAGACCATCTTTGTATATTCTAAATACTAGTCACTTATTGGATGTATAATTTTCACATTTTTTCCCATTCTGTGGGCTGGTGCTTACTCTCTTGAGGGTATCTTTTGCAGCCAGATATTCTTATTTTTCACAAAGTCAAATTTATATTTTGAGTGGTTACTTTTGCTTTTGACATCATACTTAAGAAGGCTTTGCCCAACCCAAGGTCACAAAGATTTACCAGTACGTTTTCTTCTAAGAGTTTTTTGGTTTTAGCTCTTACATTTAGGTCCATTGTCGATTTGGGGTTAATTTTTGTGTGTGTATGGTATTAGAAAGGGGCCCAACTAATTTTTTTCTTGCATGAGTCTGATGTGCTCTGAGTCTATACTCTAGGGCAAAACTAAGTACAACTTCAATATCAAGTTGGGCTGAGGTACAGAGAAGAGTATGAAGAATTGGAGAGAGAAGCCAGGGTGGTAAGAATGAGCTTTGTGTTATCAGGACAGTGATTCAGGAATGTACATGTGACTCAAGCCAGGCTCATGAGATGTAATTTCAAGACTTGCTAGAACTCTTGAGATAAAACATTTTTTTCTTTTCTGTTAGGATTGCTGGCTTAAAGGCTGAAGCTGCCAACATCTTTAAGTAGATAGCCTACTGGAAAACGGGCCAAAAAATGGAACACAGAGCAAGGAGATGGGGAGAGAGACACTGACTTAAATCTAACCATCCTTGAAAGTCTACCCTTAGATTTTTCCGGTATGTGAATGAATAAAGTCTCATCTTTCCTTACATGGCTTTGTGTTAGATTTTTGTCACTTACAGCCAAGTGGGTGGAGAATGATACACACCGTCCCTTTCTCTAAATGCCTGCCAACAATGTACACTAGGAAAAGAATAGTTTATTATAGTTTCCTGATCATACTATGTCCTAGAGCCTTGACATGGGCTACTCTTTCTGCCAGGAATGCCTTTCCTTTCCTTTACTTCATTAACAGTACCTATCCTTCAAAAATCAATGAAAGTCTCAGTCGGCCTCCTAGAATTCTTGGCTCTATACCTAGTCAGGGTTGGGGCTCCTCTATGAGCTCTAGTGGTACCCATCTCATTAAACTTAGTTTTCTGGCCCCTAAACTTCTGAAAATCTCAGGGGCAGTGAATACATTTATTCATCTTTGTATCCCTAGTGCCTAGACCAGGACCTAGCACGTAATAGACAATTTGGAGTGTTTGTTAAATAAATGGATAAGGGCAACAGAGAATCCATATCCATTAAACTTTTATGAAGATTTCACAATGCCCGAATTATGTAATTACTTTCTCAGTATCTATCTGGTCCCCATTGCCTTGTCCCGGAATATAATACATTCTTATAGGAAGATACTTAGCCAGTGTGGAATGCAGTTGCTTTCCTGCTCTCTGACCAAAGTGATGCTGACCATGTAGAGCCCTTCCATATCCTCTACTTATCAGTAAGCTTTGGTATATAGTTTCCTTTTGGCAGGTCGGCTGTTTTGAGTGAGAAGGCCAATGAAAAAATGATCTCCTTATGCTTAAGACCCATTTAGCATTCTTGGGGCGCCTGGGTGGCTCAGTCAGTTGAGCGTCTGACTTCGGTTCAGGTCATGATCTCGCGGCTTGTGAGTTCGCACCCCATGTCGGGCTCTGTGCTGACAGCTCAGAGCCTGGAGCCTGCTTCGGATTCTGTGTCTCCCTCTCTCTCTGCCCCTCCCCCACTTGTGCTCTGTTTCTCTCTGTCTCTCAAAAATGAATAGATGTAAAAAAAAATAAAAAAAAAAAAGACCCATTTAGCATTCTTGAACTTACTTTCCCATCAGACAACATAACCATATTTCCAGAGTTGCCCTATCATTTGATTCAGGGTATCGGGCAGCTGGCATTACTCTATTTCCTTCTGAAACCTTCTCAGTTCCGACCACCATCCATGCAACATCTGTTATCTTAATATTTCTAAATTTGATTTTAGTGCGCTTGCCCTTAAAAGCCCATGAAATTTTTGATGCAAAGGGAAGAGTGTTGGAACCAAAGGAGTAACCTTGGTTCTTCCCTTAGCTTGTTGTATGACTTGAGCACCTCCGGCCCTCAGTTTCTTCATCTAAGACCCATTCCAGCTCTCAGACCCACAGAACACTCAATCTTCTCAGGATTATCACTGAAGTCTTTTGGGTTGGTGGACAGCGGGAGAGGGACTCCGGCCTTCTAGCCCTTCGCTCCAGGTTTCCAGAATTGACACACTGTTCATTGGAGAGAAAACATTGGCATTAAAAAAAAAAAAAAGAGCTCCTTCTTAATTTAAGAAGGCTTGCCTTTACTTTTCCCCTTTTTGTTTTTATTTCTTCAAATAACGTGTTACTGACACTTTGGGGGATCCAAATAATCTAACTGGGCCTTAGATCTGCCTTAGTTTTCAAAGGAAGACACTATGTATGTGGCGTCCTAAGAGACTCTTCACAGTTGGGTTGTACAATCAGAATAGGCCAAATGGTCTACCATTTGGTATAATGGTATAGGTGTATCAGAGGCTACAGTACCCTCTGGTTTCAGTGGTTTCACACTGTATTTCACGTGTATTTCTCACTAATGTCATTTCCACTGAGGGGTGGCAGGGCTGGGGGTGGGGATGGGAGTGAGGAGAGAGGTGCGACAGACGGTCTCCATCGTGTGGCCCCCCCCAGACATTTTAGGACCTCAGTGTCCTCCACTGGATCTTTCAGTTCCCCCAGCACATGAGGAAGGAGACAGAGAAGGCGGACCATTCTTATGACCGTTCCTAGAGGTGTCACATCAATTTGCCTCACGTTACACTGACCAGAAATCAGATAATGGGGCCCCACCTCTGCAAGGTGGCCAAGAAATACAGTTTAACTGTATACGAAAGATGAAAAGAAAAAGAGTTGGTGATTTCATCTAGGTCATCAGGGCATGGCAGAAATACGCACAGGGAGAAGTTTCTACAATTTGAGAGCTGGGCAGACAGACATCATTTCACATATGTATATAAAGACGAAAACGACAATAGGATTGGTTGGTTACAAAGGGGGGCCTAGTGGTGATTCTGAGTTCAGAGAAGGGACTTAATGCGATCTCTCTTGTTTTATACGCAAGGAAATGATGACCCTGATAAATAAAGTGCCTTTTCAAAGTCACCACATAGTCTGCTTCGTAGAAAGTAGAACTCCTAGGTTGATATCGTTCCTGGAATTCATCAGTAGGGTCACAAGTGCCAGCATTCTTTGGAGAAAAGCCTGCTTGGCCCTGGCCTGAGACCAAAGTTACGATAATCAGTCTTAATTTTTTTTTCTTTTAGTGGAACTGGTATAAAAACCTTTGAAGAAGTTCTTCAGAGCTCCTGACAGTTGCTGCATGTCTAAGCACAGAGTAAAAGTGGGTATATAGTGTGTGTGTGTGTGTGTGTGTGTGTGTGTGTGAAGTATTTAATGAGAGAGAGAGAGAGAAAGAGAGTGAGAGAGAGAGAGGGAGGGAGATGGGAGCAAGGGAAGAACCACTCAGATCTATCGAAGAAGTGCTTTTTTAATGGTCCATCCAGCCTATTAGTTTTGACGACTCTATAATATGAATTTTACTTCCCACTTTCTAGTTCGAAGGAGAGCTAGTCCCTGGACAAATACTGAAGAAGGTAAAGGCTGTCTCCAGGTCCCCTCCTGTGTGTACCACTCCTAACAACAGAGGCCCCACAGGGTCTCCCAGCCCCTCATCTGATTGCATGAGTAATTTCATCACCCCATCCTCTACCCCCCAGAAGACTATTATAATCATGTATAAAGTGCCGATGATATATATTCGTTGTCTCTTTTAATCCTCATGCATATCGTATGAGCTAAGTTTTATTATCCCAATTTTATAGATGACAAAGTTGAGATCAATAGAACCACCAATTATTGTTTTCAGACGCTTTCTATACGTGATCACATTTCATACGACAAAAATCATGTTACGTACCTTGCCTTAAAATATGAGGCGTCGGGGCGCCTGGGTGGCTCAGTCCATTGAGAGTCCGACTCTTGATTTCAGCTCAGGTCATGATCCCAGGGTCGTGGGATCTAGTCCTGTGCCAGGCTCTGTGCTGAGCGTGGAGGCTGCCTAAGATTCTCTTTCTCTCTCTCTTTCCCCCTGAGGAGCTCATGCTCCTCTCTTTCTCGAAAATAAAAAAATAAATAAATAAAATAAAAATTAAAAATATGAGGTGTCAATAGCAGAGAAGTTAAATAATTTTCCCAAGATCACCAAGCTGGAAACATAAAGAGCTGTGTTTTAAATTTAGATCTATCTTGTTCCCGAATGTATGCTTTTCATGATGCTTAGTAATAATAATGAAAATGATTTTATTATTTTTACTGTTAATTTTTTACTTCATACCTTTCCCAGAGAAATAATTATATGGTAGTTCAATTTATCAGGATGCTTTCAGCTGAGAGTTAAAAAAAAAAAAAAGGGCGGGTGGGGGGAGCCTGGGTGGCTCGGTCGGTTGAGCGTCCAACTTTGGCTCAGGTCATGATCTCACGGTTTGTGAGTTCGAGCCCTGCGTCGGGCTCTGTGCTGACAGCTCAGAGCCTGGAGCCTGTTTTGGATTTGGCGTCTCCCTCTCTCTCTCTGCTCCTCCCCCGCTCGTGCTCTGTCTCTCTCTCTGTCAAAAATCAATAAACACTAAAAAAATTTTTTAAAAAAGACAAATGGCACACACACACACACACACACGCACACACAACAAGTAAAAACTGGCTGTTTATTTTCTCTATTAAGGAGAAGCCCAGAGATGGAGAAGTTCCAAAGCTGTTCCGTCACTTGGTGGCTCAGTGACGTCATCAAGGACCCAGTATCCATCCATCTTTCTATTCTGTCATCTGTAGCAATTTGGCTTGTCCTTAGGCTGGCTTCCCTGATGCTACCAGATGGTTCTTTCATTGTAGGTGACAACATCCAGAGGCAGAAAAGGAAACTATTAAACTTGTGTCCCTTTTTAGGAGTGGGAAAAAAGCTTCCCAGAGCCTCACCAACAGATTCCCTTACGTCTCTTCAGCCAACAGCACGCCATATGCCCACACCTAAACTAATCACTTTCCAAAGGTAACGGAGTTACCGTGTTTGACTCCAACCAGTCAAGACTTAACCTCTTATGGCTTTGGGGTCCCGTGAAATAACTGGTGACTCAACATCTGAACACAGTTTGGATTCGATTAGGAAGAACGGTCAAGGCCAAGGGAGGAGGGGGCAGGAGGCAACAGTGATGATCACGTCTAGGCGCCAGGGCTGAGGTTAGAGAAGTAGACGCTTTCCAATTCAGTACAGAAGCCTCCTGCTTTCCCACGAGGCCAGCCCCTGCTATGAGACTTGTTACAGAAATAATGCTATAAGTGTTTAGGAAAGAATTTTCACATCGTTTTAGGGTGTTATTTTGAAATTACAAAGATTCCAAGTTGTCTGATTGAAAACCATATGGAAAAAGATCCAACTTACGCCTTACTAAGGGCTATTATTCTGGACTCGTGGGTGACAGATGACTTTAGAGTCATTTAGTTTAATCCCCTGACCCCCCCCCCCCTTGTAATGCTTGGCTTCCTTTTACAGTGTCTTTGAGTATCTAGACTCTGCCTCAACACATTCTGTGGCGGGAGGCTCACTACTTACAATCTATTTCCTTTGGGAGCCGTTCTGTTTGTTAGACAATTATTTCTTATTTTAAACCAAAGTCACTCTAATGAAACACACGTATCTTTTACATAGACAGAAATGTGCTGCGTATACAAAACAGGCTTTGGAATCAGACAGACTCACGTTAGTGTCTCAGGTTGGCCTTGCCAATGCATGGTTATAGAGTTGAGGGCCAGACTATCCGAACTCATATCCTAGGTGTACCATTTACCAGAGCACCTAGCTCATCCGTCTCCCCCCGTCCTCCACCCCCATGCTTCTGTTTTATTTCCTGCAAAATCAGTCCTTGAGTACCATGTGCTTAATGGAGGGAAGCGAGTCTATGTATGTAAAGGCTTAGTGCTGAGAAAATACATGTTGCTTAAAACTAGCTGGAGAACCTGGGTGGCTGGGTCGTTTGAGCATCTGACTTCGGCTCAGGTCATGATCTCATGGTTCCGTGAGTTTGAGCCCCGCGTCAGGCTCTGGGCTGACAGCTCGGAGCCTGGAGCCTGCTTCGGATTCTGTGACTCCCTCTCTCTCCACCCCTCCTCAGTTCATGCTCTGTCTCTCTCTCTCTCTCTGCTTCAAAAATAGCATAAACATTAAAAAAAAGTTTAAAAAAAACCTACCTGTGAGGACTTATTGAACTCTCTGAGACTCAATAAAATTGACATAACAACCCTTCCCTTTGAGGTGTGCCTTAATGACCAAGTGAGACGCTGAATACAGAAAACTCAAAAAAAGTTTGCCCTTCTTCCCACATCACTTGCCCAATGCCTGCCTGGAACTGAGCAGGTGCCATATAAAAATCGTCCGTCCCGCCCGTTCCCTTTTCCCCACGAAGACAGAAAGGTGAAGTTCAAAGGGTGAGTGAGTCTCAGCCCTCCCTTGGATTCCATGTTTCTGCAGAGGGCAAATCTGGTTGCTCTCAGGGTTCGGGCCCCACTATCATTTGTTATCTCCGGGTCGCCGGACCGGCACCTTCTTAAGGGCAGGGCCAAGTCGTAGTCACCCTTTTAGTTGCCTGCAATGCCCAATCCCTCGCCCGCATTCACACTCCACATATACTGATAACTGAAGTAGCTTTTCTCTGCGCCTTTCTCCAGATGTCCGCGGTCCCTTATCCCTTTCTTCCAAGCCAGGACTTCCAATGTTTATTTTCCCTCCCCCCAAATGCAAGGTATCCCCACAGAGACTAGCCTTCACAGTGGGCAGGGAGGCCTGGGTGCCTGGGACTTACTGGTTGCTTTTCTTCCCCCTGGCTGGGGCCACATTTTTAGTTCACTCCGCAGCGAACTGTATTTTGAGCGGATTAGCTCAAGTCACTTTGATGGCTGCTGCACCTACACAGGCGGGGCCCCAATCCTTTATTTTTGCCTGTCAAATGGGAATCGCAAAATCCATACGAAACGTGACATGTGACCCAGGAGATCAAAACATCGATCCATTTAACCCAAACTTCTGTCCATTCAACCCAAACTTCTGTCCCTGCTGCTATCTCAGGGTAATGATGGGGGGCAGAGATTATGAGTTTTATGGCATACATTTAAAATACAAAACCGGGGCGCCTGGGTGGCGCAGTCGGTTAAGCGTCCGACTTCAGCTCAGGTCACGATCTCGCGGTCTGTGAGTTCGAGCCCCGCGTCGGGCTCTGGGCTGATGGCTCAGGGCCTGGAGCCTGCTTCCGATTCTGTGTCTCCTTCTCTCTCTGCCCCTCCCCACTTCATGCTCTGTCTCTCTCTGTCTCAAAAATAAATAAACGTTAAAAAAAATTAAAAAAAAATAAAATACAAAACCAATTTTTCATAACCGCTTAGGGGTTCACCATCATAAAGTAATCTTAATCTTTCCTGGGTTGCTATCAGGGAATGTCAAGGTCTGTCCATAGTTCCCGGGATCAAGTTTATATTCTGACTCTGATCTTGTAGATGCTAGTCTGCTTTCAGCCTCTGTCTCAGAGGACCTAAGAGGGCAGGTCTACAGGGGAGCTGTCCTCAGCTTTGTGTGGCCCCTGCTTGTAACCTTTGGTCCACTTGAACCTTAAATAAGTTTTTCAGACCCTGCCTTCCTGCGAAAGAGGTACAAGCCCTTTTCACTTCAAGACACAGGAGGAGACCGAGGAGAAACGTGTTTAGTTAAGAAGCCAGAAGTCCAGAAGATTCACTTAACTATTCTTTCTCGGGGAAGCCAGTCAAAAATCCGATGAGTTGACTCCTACTTTTGTTTTATCTGGGCTGGATGTCTGTATAAACAGCCTTTCTTGTGACAATTTGGCCGTGAGTCTTCTGGTCAGGAAGGGGAGGACATACGAATGTTTTCATTTCTCAATCACTATCCTCAGCCGCCCTCCCCTTTCCTGCCCTTTTTCTGAACCGAGACTAGAGTTTGATTGGGGCTTTGTTTTGTGCCTTGGGCAAAAGTTTTGGGTCAGCTGAGGTCAGTTCTCGTTTGATCTAAATCAGTTCGCCCCCCCCCCCCCCAATCTCAATGGAGAAACGTCAACAAAAATACATTTACACATAAGACTTCGTCTTCATGGAGTTCTGTGTTGGCATAGGAGGCCAGATCCTCGTCCCTGGAGGCACGTAACCTCTTAAACAATGTTTTATTAATTTTTTTTCAAAGAATTTCTGCTTCGTCATAAATAAATTGGCTCTCTTGCTTCTCATGCTAACTCCAGAAGCTCTGACATTTCCTAATTTAAATGTAGACCCTGCCTCCAGCCTATGGTAAGGAGGGAGGATCACAGGACAGCGAACAGAGGATTGGTGGTCAGGAAACCTGGTTAGTCTTGACCGTGCCGTCTAGTGTGACCTCGGGCAAATTCCCAAACCCCAAGGCTCCTCATCTCAGTAAATAGGGGATTGGATAATAATGAAGATTTCTTAGACTCAAAGATTTGATGACTCAGTTGATAGAGATGAGAAGATCCAAGATCTATAAATGAAATAAAAGAGAGATATTAGATTTATTCTAGAACTCACAATCTTCTACGTGGTTACCAACCAAAGAATATTTCTTTTCGAGTTTTCAAGACTCTAGTGATGTCAGGGAGCAATAGAGAACATTTAGCATGACAGAGCTGGAAGGGACCATAGAGATTTTTCTATTAAACCCATCCCTTTTATAGATGGGGAAACCATGGCCTGAAGAGGTGCAGTGACTCGACTAACACTGGCTGCAAAAAACCACTCTGGATTCTCTCTTCATTGCTTTCGCTTTACGTTACCTGGACATTGCTTGTCAGAGGGTTTCTTTATAATAAATGTTGTTAGTATTTTGTTCTCAGTAATTCATTTTTGAACTCTCTTTGTTAAAAGCAAACCCTTTGGACCATTCTTTCTCTTCCCCATTAGGATTGTAACCATAAACCAAGGGACAGTGTAGCAGTTGACTCATGGTGTATATATATATATATATATATGTGTGTATATGTGTGTGTGTGTATATATATATATATATATATATATATATATCTCCCAGGGAATTGAACACATAACAGAGGCATTTAAAATACCACCTTGTGGGGGCGCCTGGGTGGCTCAGTCGGTTAAGCGTCCGACTTCAGCTCAGGTCACGATCTCACGGTCCATGAGTTTGAGCCCCGCGTCGGGCTCTGGGCGGATGGCTCAGAGCCTGGAGCCTGCTTCCGATTCTGTGTCTCCCTCTCTCTCTGCCCCTCCCCTGTTCATGCTCTGTCTCTGTCTCAAAAATAAATAAATGTTAAAAAAAAAAATAAAAATAAAATACCGCCTTGTGAGTTAATGTCTTTCATTCTTTCTGGTGGTCCCGCACATACTAATTATCTAGTGTATGCAACCCCAAGAACTATCTTCTTGCCACAATTTACCCAAAGCGTCTGGATAGCAGAAGTCCAAATGTATTTTGGGAGAAATGAATAGTCAGGATTGTTGGCTTTGGGAAGCTAACATACTACATCAAAGAATATAAAGGCGTAGGTTTTGTTTTGTATATATTTCCTCCCCGAAGTTTATCCGTTTGCGATATTCCTCAGAAAATACAGACGACTCATCAAATTTTAGCAACCGTCACATTAGCTTCAGAGTTTGCAATATGTACTCTCTCTGATCATATCTTGCTTTCCCCACGTGTGGGGAAGTGAGAGGTGTCATATGCATGAACTTTTCGGGCATTTAGTATATTTATAAAAACACACTGTGAGTTTTTAACTGATACTATTTGATGGACTATTTGATAAAATGTGTAGCTTGTAACACTCGAGGAGTTGTGCATGTGTTTACATTTTTAAAAATGATCTAGTTTCGTTATGAATATCAATTATTAAACTGTCCCTGATGATATGGCGAAAACCTCTGGAGCTATCGAAATACATGGGGCCATTTGTCCCTGTCCTTAGAGGCAGGGAAGTAGACATTTGTATTCTGGGGGTCCTTATACCAACGGTCTGTCACCTATAAGTTCCTACCGTGGATTGCATGGCAATTTTTAGCAGCTCCTCACTTACCTAAGAACATAATGGCTTTGGGTTTTGAAACCAGGGGACCGCCTTTGCTAGAACGGAGGGAAGAACGAGAGAGGCAAGAATCTGAGGGAGGCCTGCCAGACTTCAGGGCCTGGAATTTTGCTGCTCAAAGAGCTCGTCTATTTACTTTAGCAATAACTAGATTCTCGGAGGCGTTTTCTCCAGGGCTCACAACCTTATATTAGTTTCCTGATTGGAACGTTGGGTCAGCTTGTTTATGCTCTCCTAACTAACAAAACTTACTTACGTCATTCTTGGACCTAGACAAGTCATAAATTATGCATGAGTGGATAAATAATTAAGCAAACAGAACTCTGCCCCACGCAGTACATTCTCCAACGACCCATTCCATCCCCGGGAGCAGCATAGTAAGAATGCTAACGAAAGCCAGCAGAGCTGGAGTAACTCAGGATCCAATCCAAATTCACGCTCTGTAGCCCCGTGACTGGAAGTCCATTCACCCAACGTCTATGTTCTTCATCGATAACATGCACGTGATAATAGTACCTACCTCCTATCTTGTGAACGTTACCTGTGATAGCACGTGAAAAACACTTGGTAAGGTGTCGGACAGCAAGCACTAAAACCTCCCTGTCTCCCATATCCCTCTCATCTCTTTGTGAGTCAGGATCGGCTACCTGGTAACGAAATGAGCGCCCACATTGGGTGCTCAGCACAACGGGCTTGCGTAACAGAAGCTTCTTTCCCACCCGTGGAGAGCGCAGTCAGCGGTGGGCAGGGGAGCAGGTCTGCTCCGCGGTCAATCAGGGACTCAAGCTCCCCCCATGCTCGGTCTCCATGACCGCCTTGGGCAGGGGGCAGCAAATGATGGCCTGTGGGCCGCTTCAGCCTGTCATGCACAGCCCATGAGCTAAGAGTGGTTTTTACCTGTTGAAACGGTTGTGTCGTAAATAGCTATGAAAGTACACATACAATACCCATGATTTTGCCCCTTGGCCCATAAGGCTTGAAATATTTACTCTCTTGCCCTTTAAGGAAAAGTCTGTCAATCCCTTTCCTGGGGCCCCACAGCAGGATCCTCTGCTTTGGGCCGTCAAACGAAGAAAGAAGTGGAGTAGCATGTCAGAGAGCTTTCGAGGTCAGTTCTGGACATGCCATGGACACTCCTATCACATTCATCTGGCCAGAACTCAGTCACACGGCCGTACCTAACAGCAAGGGAGGCTGGGAGATGTTGTCTAGCGTGTGCCCAGGAGGAAAAGGAATGGATTTCAGTTTTCACAACATAGTACCACACATCGTAGGTGTTAACCTCTCCCCGTGCAATCGCCACACCTCCCCTGTTCCTGTACCTTCACCTCCGACCCATCCTCCTCGTCTCTAAGTACCTCCAGACTCTCCACACCCCTCCCTGCGGATCCCTTTGTAACGTACCTCATAGGATCTCTCTCGGTAGAGTCTCCTTTGGGCAACACGCTGGTTTTGAAGCCTTCTAGTCCTGGGTTTCTTATAGCTCCTCCCTTTGTCTTTCCATGGTGACTTTAGCACATCAGCTCTCCTCTTGGACTTGTTCTCTGTAAGTGTCCTTGCCACCCAAAGAATAGACACATGGTGCTGTGCGTAGGGATTAACTCCTTTTCATACCACCTCCAAGACTCAAACTCTGGAATTCTCCTCTTTGACCATTTCTTATTATCCTCCCTATGCCCTTCTTTCCAAATGCTCAGTGCCCTTTGCCTTCGTCACAACCTTCAGGCCCCTGGTATCTCTCTCTGACTCTGTCTGCGTCTCTTTGTTTCTTTCAATCTCTCTCTCTCTCTTTCTCTCTTCCCTTGCCATCCCTACTAAGCTTGGACCCAACGATCAGTTATATCAACTACTCTTTTCCAGACACTGAAGGACCCCACCCAAAACTTTTCTACCTATTTTCTACTTTGAGTATCTCCACATCCCGCTCAGACAGTGTCACTGTATATGTGTTCCACTTCTAGTCCTAGAAAGTAAAATAATGCACAGAGTGTTTTCTCTGCACGTTCCTGCTCTGCGCCCTGGGCTGGGGCCCCGGATGCTTAGCAATTCTTTCATTTATCTCCAGTTGACCCTCTGCTGCACACCTCAAGTTTGTACTTTATTGTGTCTGTATTTCTTCTTCATCTACCACTGGCTCCTTATTTACACCAAATGATTTGTAATTTATTCATACATACCTAATGCAAATAATTCACTCATTACTTCAGTGTATGTTTACTGAGAAACCATTGTGCACCCTGCTCTTTTTAATCTAATTTTTTCCAGCCATCTACTATGAGGGTCTCAACTCACTCCTGATTTCAAGATATTTCTGTATCTTCTTACCCTTATCTGCTCCTTTCTCCTCTCTCAGAGGTTGAAGAGTTTCCCCTTCTTTCTTAGGCTGGTACATTTAATTTCGTTCCCTTTTATCTCTGTCAGACCAAGTCCTATAAATTTTTCATGTACTCTTCTGCATGTTTATTTATGAATCAAAATTATGATTTAGTATCCTCTATTCTAGAAAAGTAAATAGTTCTGATCCTACTGCTCCTTAAAAAAAAAATCCTATATTCCTCTTTTTCCTTTCTCACCATTTATTCCCCTCCAAAAGCTGCTTGGTATATTTTACCAATTAATACATTCATAATTAATTTAATAATAATTAAATAATAATTAACAATAATGAAATTAATTATTGATTAAATCTCTGACCTTCACCGTAAAACGTTTAAAATTAGTATCGTATTCAAAATAAACTGTACAAATTATGAGTACCTTTATAATGTGTCTCAATTTCTGGTGTTGTGTTTCAGCTTTGTGCATCTTCAATATTATTCAGATTAGCTATTTCATTTTTTGTGGGTTTTGGCAGATTGTGTCTTTTGGAATTGGTCCATTTCATCTAGGTTATTAAGTTTGTGGACATAGAAGCATTCTTTATTGTCATTTGAATTTCCATAGGATCTATCTCTCTTTCATTTCTTTTATTTCTGATATTAGTAATGTGTCCTCTCTCTTTTTAAATTAATTAAGCTGGCTAGAAGCTTATCAATTTTGTTGATAAAATTTTATTTTATTTTATTTTATTTATTTTATTTTATTTTATTGACAGCTTTTGGTTTTGTTGTTTTCTTCTATTAATTTCTTGTTTTTAATTTCATTGATTTCTGCTCTAATTTTTATTATTTCTATTCTCCCTGTTTTGGATTTAAATTACTTTCCTTTTTCTATTTCATAAGGTGGAAGCTTAGATCATCAACTTTAGATCTTTCTTCTTCTCTAATAGTTGCATTCAATGCTATATAGTTCCCTCTAAGCAATGCTTATGGTGCGTGCCACAAGTTACATTAACTTGTTTTCATTTTCATTTAGTTCAAAAGATCTTTAAATTTTTCTTGAGATTTTTTTTCTTTGACCCATGTGTTATTTAGAAGTATGTTGCTTTGTCTCCAGGTATGGGGGGGGGGCGGAGGAGGTTCCAGCTATCTTTCTTTTATCAACTTTTATTTTAATTTCATTGTGCTTTCACAGCACATTTTCTATGATTTCTTGTGTTTCAAATTTGTCAAGTTGCACTTTATAAGCCAAACTGTGGTGTATCTTCGTGAATATTTCATGTGATCTTGAGTAAAATGTGCATTGACTGATGATTTCTGAGAGAGGGGCACAAAGTCTCCAACTGTGACAGTGGACTCATCTCCGTTTCCTTGTAGCTCTGTCACTTTTGCCTCATGTACGTTGACACTCTGTTGTTTGGGACGTACACATTAAAGAGCATTACATCTTGTTCTTTATCACTATGAAATGCTCTTGTTTCATCCTTGACAACTTTCCTTGCTCTGATGATATTAATGTAGCTACTCCTGCTTTCTTGTGGTGGATGTTAGCATGTATAACTTTCTCCATCAATTTACTTAAAACCTTTCTTTTAATATGAGAGAGAGAGAGAGGGAGAGAAAGCAAGCAAGGGAAAGGGCAGAGGGAGAGAGAGAAAGAGAGAGAGAGAGAGAGAGAAAGGATCTTAAGCAGGTTTCATGCTCAGCTCAAAGCCCAACACAGCACTCGATCCCACAACCCTAGAATCATGACCTGAGCCAAAACCAAGAGTCGCACGCCCAACCAACTGAGCCACAGTCACCCTTCCATCCATTTACTTTTAACCTATATTTGTCTTTATATTTAAATTAAATTTCTTGTAGTCAATATAGAGTTGAGCCTTTTTTTTTTTGGTCTCCAACGGTCTGTCTTTTAAGTGGTGTATTTAGACCATGGATGTGTTTTTTATTTGTTGCCCTTATTCTTTGTTCCTATTTTTGTCTTCCACACATTTTTTCCTTTCATGGTTTTAAGTCGGCATTTATAAATATAAATATATATACACACACACACATATATTTAATGTTTATTTGTTTTTGAGATAAAGAGAGACAGAGAGTGAGTGGAGGAGGGGCAGAGAGAGGGAGACACAGAATCCGCAGCAGGCTCCAGTCTCTGAGTGGCCAGCACAGAGCCTGACATGAGGCTTGAACTCACAGACTGAGAGATCATGACCTGAGCCGAGGTCGGTCGCTTAACCGACTGAGCCACTCAGGCGCCCCTTAAATCAGTATTTTATATGATTCCGTTTTCTCTCATTTCTTAGCCTATTGTTTTGTTTTCTGTTTTTTGTTTTTTTACTGTTCTTAGTGATTGCCTTAGACTTTGCAATATACATTTATAACTAATCTAGGTCCACTTTCAAATAACACTCTACCACTTCATGGGTAGTGCAAGGACATTATAATAACAACATACAGCTTTTCTCTTACATCATCGCTGTTGTTCATTTCACTTATATGGAAGCATACAAAATTGACTATAGTGTTGCTATTATTTTGAACACACTGTTATCTGTTGGACCAATTAATAAAAAGAAAAAGAAACTTTTTTATTTTATCTTCACTTGACCCTTCTCCAACAGTAACTGCTGCTACCATGACAGCTCTCCTTGATCAATATCGCCGTTGCCTTTTTAGGCCACAACCTCCTCACTGACCGCTGTAGATACTAAGCTACTCAGAAGCTAGAACAAGAGACTCCTCATGTTTTAACGCCCAGTGCTTAACCCCGTGGCTGTACCATTGCACGTAAATATTTGTGGAATGAGTTAGATGAAATCAAAGTAACTAGACTACGATAATAGTTTCTTGGTCGACACTTACGGAGTCCTTTCTATGCATCGGACACTGAGCTGAGTGCTTTAGACACATGATGTCTTTTAACCTTCCATAGAAACCCAATGAGATAGGTACTCTAATTATCCCTATTTTGTAGATGCGGGAATTGAGGTTCAGAGAGAGGTTATACAATTTGCTCAAAATTACACAGTAAATGACAAAGCGTACTTAGTTTCATATCCAAGCATGTGTAAATCTACAACACTAAGACTTACCTCTCAAAATGTGGACTGACGTCTTCTCAATAGCTAATTTCTGACAGTAACCCCTTCCCCTGCCCCATCAACAATCCCCTAGATTTGAACACCGATTACTACATTGTCACCCACACAAGGTTGTTTCTGCATCATGGAAGCCCTCAAACAATCCTTACCAAATCAGTAAAACTACAAACGAGAAAATAAAATTTTCACCGGGTCTGAATTTAGCGGCCTTATTTCTGAGTCATCCAATATCCTTGGGGGCATTATGAGAACTAACATAAAGAGATGCTCCTGCGAATGCTCCTCAAGATCTAGGTGTGAATTAGACTCTTGGAGACAGAACCTGGACTATTTTAGGCCATTGTGTAGGATGTTGGAAGCGAATTCTTCAGACTGCTGATTGAACATAACGATGTATATTCTATAGGTACCAAAAAAAGCAAAGGTGTGGAGTACGGTGGTCTCCTTTTTCTGAGACGATAGCGTGGACCAGAGCCTGACATGCAAACCACAGGGGAAACTGATTTGCAGGCAGGCGCTGAGTAGCCCCAAGAAGTTGCTGAATCCTTCCTCCAGGTGTTGTGTTTGCCTTATGGGCCATAAGGTGTGCACAGAGCGCTCCCTAGGAGGCCTTCTCAGTGCCGAGTGGGAGCTCTCATCACTGGAAAACACATACACGATGCATACGATGTGCATCTGAGGTTCAGCAGGGACACAGACACTGTTCCTGGGCAACCTTTTGGATGCGGTCTCATCCCGCAGCCTGGAAACACCGTCCTTAGCTTCGGCTGCCAAAGCAGTGAGGGACAGGGGGTGGGAGGGGCTACCGCATGGTGTCCTTCCAGCGTGTCCTCGTCTTCATAGGTTACTCCTTCCGGATTCAATTCCTTCCCGTTCTAGCTCCAGCCTCCCTGGAGTTTTACTTCCTTCAACCAGAAAGTCAGGAGGTGGAGGGCAGGGATGGGAGCTTCTCTTCTCTGAGTGTGAATGTGGGAGGGCTTTGTACATGGAGAGATGCTATGCAAATACTTTCGTATACATTATTATTTGAAGGGCAGATGTAGACGTGCAAAGTAATGACCCATGGTTCCCTGGAATGGTGCCTGCGACAAAATCAACCATGCAAAATTAGCCCTGGGAATTTCAGAGAGGCAAAGAGAATTTAGAAATTGAGGCTGAAATGAAAGGAAATGAGAATAAAAATAGGTTTGGGAGACTAGGAAGAATGCATTTTAATTTTTATTGGTCGGAGGGTGTTAACCCATGGTGATACCAACAACTTGCACAACTGGCTGTTTTCTTTTAAAGCCCTTTAACATATCCCTCAACTGATTAGATCCCTGCAGTAACCCTAGCAAGAGAGCACTGTAACCCTTTTGTTCAAACGAGGAAATAGATTTCCAGGTGTCGTCTATTGTCTATTACCTGTTGTCCGTGGGGAGTCTGGGTGAGGCTGAGACTCACTCTTCTGGTTCCAAATCCTTTGTCCTTCTGCTGCAGTGTAGAATCATGATCTAAACTCCCCAGGTACACTTGGAACACAATGTTATTATTAAATCCGTTTCCTTTCCACTCTGCTGTACCTTAGACAAAGAGGGAGAGGGGTGCGGTCAGCCAAGTTGTATGGGCTTGAGGGGCTTTTGCCATTGGCTTGGAGTCCTTGTGTAGAGTCACATGCAGTCATCCCTGGGGTCATGTGTCATCAAGAGACCGTGATCGTAGGTACGTCCCCATGCCCGGAACTGCAGATTTCTGCAGAGGCAAACGCTGCCCCATAACTCGGCCTCACTTTTCCTCCCCCAGCAGTGGGACAGCAGGTTTTGTCGACACGTGTGCTTGGGGCCACGGTGCTGGGCCCCACTGGGACTGGAGGGGAAGTTTGCTACGAGATCTTTGCTCCCCACAGCCTGAAATCTAGACAAAATAAACGCACACACAAACAGGCGTGTGGTGCCAGCTCCTCTTGAAACGGCATTTCAGAGAAGGGAGAGACCGGGGAGAGCAAGGGTGCTGCAGGAAGCTGCAGGAAGGAGGTGTCATTTCAAACAAGCCAGACAGAGCTGAGGAATTAAACAGACCAAAGGGGGAAGCACTCGTTTCCAAATGGAGAGACACCAAGAGCAAAAGCTGAGAGGCCGGAAGAGCTAGGGTACGTGTGTTGAGACAGTGAGGAAGCCATTTGGATGGGGCAGGAGGGCGAACCACTCGTTCCATCTCCGCGAGGGAGGAAGAACACCGAGGGCCAGGCCAAACCAGAGGCAGGAACAATGAGAAGGCAGCTAGCTTCGGTGACGGTGTAGCAGGGACTCCACCCCCTCCTAGCTGTGTCTGTAATGTTGACCAGGATGACCCGCAGGAGTAGATGTGAGTTTTTTGGAAAGGGGAGTTGTAGGGGACGGAAGAGAAGGAGAGTGCTAAGGTGAGGGTCGTGTAGGTTTCCACGTGAGCACCGTGCCCCACAGGAAGACGTTTTCCACCAGATCAACCTCCTTCCTTGTCTTTGCAGGTTGATCCCTGCCAATAGTCTTCCTTTGGGAGAGGTCCCGTTTTCTCTCCCCTTCCCTGCTTGGTACATACTTTTTCTTCTTATGGCGGATTTTGTATTTTTAGCCCAGGCAGTTGCTGTGGCAACCACTAGAGCTGAACATTTTGTTTCCCAAGAACAAATGCGCGTTTAAATATTCAAGCAATTTTTCCGTTGTTCAAAAGAACTGAGATTTCATGCATATTATTCAGACTGTATGAGAGAAATTGGATTTTTTTTTTCTCCTTTCTTTTAAAGGTTCTCACCGTATTCACGCTTTTCCAGGGTCGGGATGGAGGTCAGGATTCATGTTTACATCAAATAGGGTAATCTCTTTGGGGAAGTATAATGAAGAAGAGTGATATGATGTGTTATTCCCCTCTACAACTTATTTTGAGAAAATCTTAACCATGACTACTCCAGACAATGGGAACAGGGAGCTCATGTCGTCCCTCCTTGGGCAGGGAAGGTGCAGGAAGAGGAATTCTTTCAATAAAGAGATGCCGTCACTCCTAACTACCCCCGACGATGCTGGCATGGCAATGGCTTTTGTTCAATCTTCTGACTTTTCCCTACATTAAAGAAATGGTAGAAATTGCATTTACTGTGTCCGCGTATTCTTTTCTCCCTCAGATACACGTTATAGATGGCGGATGGCAACCACGTCTCTGTTTCAGTCATTGAGTTTCCGAAGCTTCTCCCGGCCTCCAGATTCCTGTCAAGTATATTGAAGTAAGAAAATGGTTCTCCCACACCTCTAGACAAGGAGTTCTTAACCTTCGGTCCATGAACTTGGATGGAAAAAAATCACACCGTTACCTTTGCTAACTTCTTACTGGGATTTGCCACCTCGCTCTATTATGATTCCTGGCAACAAACCACAGATAACCACCAGAACCCCACGGCATGACAGTTGTTGAAAAGTTATACCAAAATGCTGTGCAGACTCATCACAACTTCGAAGTTATTTTAGTCATTAGACACACAGGCCAGCCCAATCCTGGTGTTTCTGGAGTTAGCAAAGAATATATACGTATATTCATTCCTATCGCAAATTCGAGTTTTAGGACTTCGAGAACTATATTTCAGCTGCTTTCCTTTATAACAACTTAGGTTTCATTTTATGCTTTCAAAAACATTATTCTGAGAAGGGGATCTGTAGGTTTTCCAGCCTGCCGAAGGGGTGAACAGCACCCCTTTAATTTTAATGAAAATTAAACAATGTCTAACCTACATGTTTGCACTCAGTGCTATCATTTTCGTACCTATGTCTAGCTGGGCCTTAAAGAAGCGATTTGCCCCATCCTTTTCATTTTATTTATTAAAAACCCTTAAATACGGAGCCCTGTTCCCCCGTAGCACGATTTAGACCCTGTCAAGGAAACCCTGGCTCTTTTCGAGAGCAGGTGATTTCCTCTTGTTTTGTTGCTGTTGTTGCTGGTTTTGCTTGCGTGTGCGTGTTTGAGGTTTTAATTTTAATTCCAGTTAGTTACCATACAGTGTTATATTAGTTTCAGGTGTATGATATGATGATTCAGTAATTCCATGCATCGCCGTGTGCTCATCACAAGTGCTCTCCTTCATCCCTGTCACCTATCTAACCCGTCCCTCCACCTCCTCCCCTCTGGTAGCCATCAGTTTATTCTCTATAATTAAGAGTCTGTTTCTTAATCTCTCTCTCTCTCTCTTCCTTTCCTTACTTGTTTTATTTCTTAAATTCCACATATGAGTGAAATCATATGGTGTTTGTCTTTCTCCGACTGACTTTTTTCGCTTAGCATTATACTCTCTGGCTCTATCCATGCCATTGTCAATGACTAGATGTCATTCTTTTTTATGGAGATATATATATATATATATCCATTCACCAGTCTAGGGGGACTTGGGCTGCTCCCATAGCTTGGCTATTGTAAATAATGCCGCTATAAACATCAGGTTGCATATATCCCTTTGAATTAGTGTTTTTGTATTCTTTAGGTAAATACCCAGTAGTGCAATTGCTGGACCATTAGTGTAGTTCTATTTATAACTTTTTGAGGAACCACCATACTGTTTTCCAGAGTGGCTGCACCAGTTTGCATTCCCAGCAACAGTACACGAGGGTTCCTTTTTCTCCATGTCCTTGCCAACACCCATTGTTTCATCTGTGGTTCTGATTTTAGCCATTCTGACAGGTGTGAGGTGGTATCTCCTCATGGTTTTAATTCATATTTCTCTGATAGCAAGTGATGATGAGCATCTTTTCACGTGCGTGTTGGCCATCTGGATGTTTTCTTTGGAGAAATGCCTGTTCACGTCTTCTGCCCATTTAATTATTTGTTTTCTAGATGTGAGGTTTTATAAACTCTATAAGATATGTCATTGGCAAATATCTTCTCCCATTCAGTAGGTTGCCTTTTAGTTTTGTTGATTGTTCTCTTCACTGTGCAAAAGCTTTTTATTTTGATGTAGTCTCAATAGTTTATTTTTGCATCTGTTTCCTCGTCTCTGGAGACATATCTAGAAACAGGCTGCTATGGATGATAGCAAAGAAGTTACTGCCCGTGTTGTTTTCTAGGATTCTGATGGTTTCCTCTCTGATGTGTAGCTCTTTCTTACATTTTGAATTTATTTTTGTTTAGGACCTAAGAAGGTGGTCCCATTTCATTCTTATGCGTGATGCTGTCCAGTTTTCCCAACATGATTTGTTGAAGAGCCTGTCTTTTTCCCATTGGATATTCTTTCCTGCTTTGTCGAAGACTAATTGACCATATATTTGGGGTTTATTCCTGGATTTTCTAGTCTCTTCATTTGATCTGTGTGTCTATTTTTGTGCCAATACCATACTGTTTTGATCACTACAGCTTTGTAATAGAACTTGAAGTCCAGAATTGTGATGCCTTCAGCTTGGCTTTTCTTTTTCAAGATTGCTTTGGCTATTCGAGGCCTTTTGTGGTTCCACACAAATTTTAGGATTGTTTGTTCTAGCTCTGTGAAAAATGCCATTGGTATTTTGATGGGGGTTGCATTAAATGTGTAGATTGCTATAGACATTTTAAAAATATTTTTCTTCCAATCCATGAGCATGGAAGTTGTTTTCTGCATGTGTCTAGATCTCTTTCCAGTTCTTAGTGCCTTCTTCAGTTTCTTTCACCAGTGTTTAATAGTTTCAGAGTACCGGTCTTTCGCCTCTTTGGTTAAGTTTATTCCTAGGTATCTTATTTTTGGTGCAATTACACACGGGATTGTTTTCTTAATTTCTCTTTCTGCCGATTCATTATTGATGTATAGAAATGCAACAGATTTCTGTAGATTGACTTTGTATCCTGTGACTTTACCGAAGTCATTTATCACTTCTAGTAGCTTCTTGGTGGAGCGTTTCAGGTTTTTTGTATATAATATCATATATTCTGCAAATAGTGAAAGTTTCATTACCGATTTGGATGCCTTTTATTTCTCTTTGTTGCCTGACTGCTATGGCTAGGACTTCCAGTACTATTTTGAATAAATGTAGTGAAAGTGGAGATCTCTGTCTTGTTCCTGACCTTAGGGTAAAAGCTCTTATTTTTTCCCCATTGAGGATGATGTTATTGGCTGTGGGTTTTTTATAAATGGCCTTTATTGTGTGAAGGTATGTTCTCTCTAAACCTACTTTGTTGAGAGCTCTTATCATAAAAGGATGTTGTACTTTGTCAAATGCTTTTTCTGCATGTATTGAAATGATCATATGGTACTTATCCTTTCTCTTATTGACGTGAGGGATCATGTTGATTGATTTGTGAATATTGAACCACCCTTGCAACCCAGGAATAAATCCCACTTGATCATGGTGAATGATTTTTTTTTAAATGTATGTTGGCTTTGGTTTGCGACTATTTTGTGGAGGATTTTTGCATCTATGTTCATCAGGAATATTGGCCTGTAGTTCTCTTTTTTTAGTGGTGTCTTTATCTGGTTTTGGTATCAGGGTAATGCTGGCTTCATAGAATGAATTTGTCATTTTTCCTTTCTTTTCTATTTTTTTTTTTTAGAATAGTTTAAGAAGAATGGGTATTAATTCTTCTTCAAATATTTGGTAGAATTCTCCTGTAAAGCCATCTGGTCCTGGACTTTTGTTTGTTAGGAGTTATTTTTTGATTACTGACTCAATTCCTTGGTTAGTTATCAGTCTGTTCAATTTTCTATTTCTTCCTCTTTCAGTTTTGGTAGTTTATATGTTTCAGGGAATTTACCCATTTCTTCCAATTTGTTGGTGTGTCGTTTTTCTTGATATCCTTTTATGATTGTATTTCTGGGGTGCTGGTTGCTATTTCTCCCCCTCTCATTTGTAATTTTATTTATTTGAGTCCTCTGTCTTTTTTTCTTGATAAGTCTGGCTGAACGTGTATCAATTTTGTTGATTTTCTTTCAGAGAACTAGTTGCTGGTTTCATTGACCTGTTATATTTGGTTTTCAGTTTCTATATCATTTATGTCTGCTCTAATCTTTACTACCTCCGTCCTTCTGCTGGTTTTAGGTTTTGGTTGCTGTTTTTGCTCCTTTAGGTGCAAGGTTATTTGAGGTTTTTCTTGCATCTTGAGATAGGCCTATAGTGCTATAAACTTCCTCTTAGAACCACTTTTGCTAAATACCAGAGGTTTCGAACCATTGTATTTTCATTTTCATTTGTGTCCATTTACTTCTTTATTTCTTCTTTTATTTCCTGGTTGACTCATTCATTATTTAATAGCATGTTATTTAACCTTCATGTATTCGTGGTCTTTCTAGATTTTTTCTTATGGTTGTTGTAGTTTCATAGCATGATGGTCATAAAAGGTGCATAGTATGACTTTGATCTTCTTGAATTTGTTGAGGCTTGTTTTGTGTCCGAGTATTGATCTATTCTGGAGCATGTTCCATGTGCACTTGGAAAGAACGTGTATTCTGCAGTATGAGGATGGAATGTTCTGGATATATCTGTTAAATCCATTTGTTTTAGTGTGTCATCCACTGTTTCCTTGCTGATGCTTTGTTTAGACGATCTGTCCATTGATGTACGTGGGGTGTTAAAGTCCCCTATTATCATTGTATTATTATTGATTTGCTCCTTTTCGTTTATTATTGACTGTTTTATGTATTTGGGCACTCCCATACTGGTTGCATAAATATTTACAATTGTTATATCTTCTTGCTGGATTGTCTTCTTTATTATTATATAGTGTCCTTTGTCTTTTGTTGGTTTTTCTTTTGAAGTCTATCTTGTTGAAATAAGTATTGCTACTTTAGCTTTCTTTTGGCATCCATTTGCGTGATAGATGTTTCTCCATTCCCTCACTTTAAAAGAAATTTTTTTTTACATTTATTTATTTTTGATAGAGCGCAAGTGGGGGAGGGGAAGAGATAGAAGAAGACACAAAATCTGAAGCAGACTCCAGGCTCTGTGCTGTCAGCACAGAGCCCGACACGGGGCTCCAACCCACAAATTGTGAGATCATGACATGAGCCGAAGTCGGACGCTCAACCAACTGAGCCATCCGGGTGCCCCTCCATTCCCTCACTTTTAATCTACAGGTGTCTTTCAATCTGAAACGAGTCTCTTGTAGGCAGCCTATAGATGGCTCCTTTTTTTTTTTTTTTGGTTCATTCTGTCATCCTACGTCATTTGATTGGAATGTTTAGTCCATTCACATTCAAAGTAATTATTGATAGGTAGGTATTTATTGCCATTTATTAATTGTTTTTGAAGATTTTCTCTGATCTCTTCTTGTCTTTCTCTCATGGTTTTCTGGTTTCCTTTAGTGATAAATTTGGATTTCTTTCTCTTCTTTCTCTGCATGTTTATTAGTGGTTTTTGATATATGGTTACTATTGGGTTTGTATATAACCTCTTCTACATATAGCAGTCTATATTAAGTTGATGATCATTTAAGTTTGAACCCTTTTCTTTGCATCTTTTTGCATCTTTTTCCCCCTCTTTTTTCATCACAGGTATATGTTATTATATGTCATTTTTTTTTAGTTCTTTGACTGATTTTTTACATAAATATTCATTGCCATTGTTTTTGTGTTTCCTACCTTTGTTCTTTCTTTTCCGCTCAGTGTCCCCTTTAATATTTCTTGCAAACCTGGTTTAGTGGTCATGAACTCCTTCAGTTTTTGTTTGTCTGGGAAACTCTTCATTTTTCCTTCTATTCTGAATCATAGTTTTGCTGGGTAGAGTATTCTCGGCTGCAGAATTTTCCCTTTCAGCATTTTGAATATATCATGCCACTCCCTTCTGACTTGAAAAATTTCTGCCAAAAAATCTGCTAGCCTTATGGGTTTTCCCTTGTTAGTTAATGAATCCTTTCGTCTTGCTGCTTTTAATATTTTTTTCTTTCTCCTTATTGTTTGCAAGTTTATTTACAATGTGTCTCAGTGTCGGTCTACTTTTGTCGATTAAAAAAAACTTTTTTAATGTTTATTTTTGAGAGAGAAAGAGAGATGGAGCATGAGTGGTGGAAGGGCAGAAAGAGAGGGAAACACAGAATCCAAAGCAGGTTCCAGGCTCTGAGCTGTCAGTGCCGAGCCCGACATGGGGCTCGAACTCACGAACTGGGAGATCACGACCTGAGCCAAAGTTGAACACTTAACGAGCTGAGCCACCCAGGCGTCCCTGTTGATTTTTGATGGGAGTTCTCTGTGTCTCCTGGACCTGGGTATCTGTTTCCTTCCCCATATTCGGGAAATTTTCAGCTACTGTTTCTTGAAATATATTTTCTGCCCCATTTCCCCTATTTTCTGGGACTCTTACAATATGAATGTTATTATATTTGATGGACTCATGTAGTTCCGTGAGTCTATTCTCACTTTGTGTAATTCTTCCTCTCTTTTGTTCGTCTTGATTAGTTTCCATTACTCTGGTCACTAATTCATTCCTCTGCATCTTCCACCCTGCTATTCATTCCATCAAGTGTGTTTCTCATTTTGTTTGCTGAGCCCTTAATCTTGAGCAGGTTAATTTTTTTTTTTTTTTGAAGGAGATGTTTGGGTTGATTTGCCATTCTCTGGGACACTTTGTACACTCTGTTTATTGCCTTTGAATGTCAAGTGTGTAATTGATCATCTAAAAACAACCTTATGGAATAAAGTTATCAGCCAGGGCAGGGTCAGCGGTCTGAGCCCGTTCTGGGTATTTTAGGTAGGAAGGGATTTAATATAGGGAATAAAGGCTGGGGCTGGAGGAGCAGAGGTCATGAAAAGCTACCATTGGTGTTTCAGAAATCAGGAAGCTCGAGGAACTTTCTGAAACATCGCTGATAACCTTTGCTCCTGCAACACCAAGGAGCACGTTTCAAAGAAGGATGGCTGGAAGCTGCCAATGTCACATCTACTTTCTTCTGAAGTTCACACAACTTACACAACTGGCTGTTGCCGCAGCAGGAGAACTTAATGGCTCTGCTCCTCCTCTGCTTTCCAAATTTTGCACCTGCCTTTCTGGACCTAACTCAGAACTTCACGGGTTGGGATTCTGAGAAATGTAGATGTTGGGCTTCCAGCTTCTGGAAAACAGAGGCAGCGTAGGAGTGGGGAGTAGAGAGTAGGGAGCAGAACCAATGACATACCTCCCAATGACATCCAAGCCAGGTGAAATGCAGGTTTGGATGTTGTGATATCTGAGATCTAACCCTGGCTGTGTGACTTTGGGTAACACACTTGTCTGTTCTGGGACTTAGCTTTTACATTTTCAAGGGCTTAATTTTTAAACTAGACTGCATTATGATTGTGGATTATGGACCACATCATTCAGATTTTCAGTCCCGAGTCCCAGTGGTTCTGGGAATGTGGCTGTGTGGAATCCAGTACCTTGATATGAAGATTGGCTTCTCTGTTCATGGGCACTGATGAGTGGGTGGGCCTGTGAAGAGAACCTATCAGGCAATGGGCCAAAGATTCTCGAAGGATTCTTAAGGTTTGCTTTTCCAGTAGAGAGAGACTGCTTGCCCTTCCCAGTGCCACCTTGTATGCCCGAAAACCCTGCCGGCAGTTACGTGCTAACATCGTCCTCTACGTAACTTGTCTCTACGTTCTCTACGTACCTTATCAGCTGGGAGGCAGCAAAACTAATTCCACGAGCTGCACCTGAGGGCTTGACTGCTGTATCTGAGTCTCCTCATTTTGGTGTATTCCTATGAGAGTGTTTTAGAGATCATTTCTTATTAACCCAGAGGTATCTCTGTGGGATGTAATCAACCACCTTGAAGAGCTTCTTGCTAATCGTGTTCATATTCACCTTTTCCACTTTCCCCCACTCACTCCACGTCCTTACAGTCTTGCCTAGGGAGAAAAAAAACCCAGAAATGTCTCAAAAACCCTGCCATGCTACAACCAGTCAAGTTGAGGCCAGAGGGAGGAGGTTTCGAACGGCCAACATGAGTTCTCCGAGCTTGTTCCTCTCAAAGTGAAAGGATTATATGTAGCAGAGAGAACTGGTTCAGCAGGACTTTTCAATCATGAAGGGACTTAGTTGATTTCATGCCTTTACAAAGGGCAGACCTTAGTTTCTACAGCGAGTCAACCATTCTGCTCTTGTCTTGAGAGGGGAGGACCTCTGGGGAGATGTGGGGCAAAGCCAGAGGCCCAGGCTTCCTGGCATCCTTGGCTCTATTGAAAGAAGACAGGTGGCTGGATAGTTGAGAGGGAATGCGATTTGGGGGATCTCTGCTTTACCCTGCCTATTTGCAACCCTGGAGTCACTAAGAGGAAATCAATCAAATTCACATTTAAAAAGCATCTCTAGGGGCACCTGGGTGGCTCAGTCGATTGAGCGTCCTTCTTCGGCTCAGGTCGTGATCTCACGGCTCGTGAGTTCGAGCCCCGCGTCAGGCTCTGTGCTCACAGCTCAGAGCCTGGAGCCTGCTTTATATTCTGGGTCTCTCTCTCTCTCTCTCTCTCTGCCCTCTGCTGCTCATGATGTCTCTCTCTGTCTCTCAAAAATAAATAGACATTAAAAAAAATTAAAAAGCATCTCTTGATGACCTATGTGTAAGGACCAATGCTTGAGCTGTTGGGGATTCAGGGGTGAAAAGCACATGGTTTCTGACCTCAAGATTTCATAAGCTGGTTAAAATGACTAACACATCTAAATAACTGATATAACTGTGTGGTGAATGCTAAAGTATGCTTACGGGAGAGAAGTTGTTCTTCTGTGAATCTGAGGAGACCTCTTGGAAAATAGAAGATTTGAGGGGACCCTAAAGGAAATGGAAGAATTTAATAAACAAGCAAGTGATGGAGAAGATTAGCAAGGAAGTAAAAAAAACATTCCATATAGAAGCCAAAACTTAAACTGAGGCCCAAAGAAGAAGAGTGAAGGGCATCGTATCAGAAATAATGTGGATAAATCACTGATAGTTTTGCTGATGGGGTGGAGGACACAGAATGACATAGTTAGAAAGTGGCCTGTCAAAGACTGGGCCCAAGGGTGTGGAATTTATCCTGTAGATGGTAGGAGTCACTAAGGCTTTTGATCAAGGCAGTGACATGATCAAAGCTGTGTTTAAGGAAGTTAGTTCTGGCGGAAATGTATGGATTTACACTGGTAAAAGGTAAAAACTGGAGCATGAACTAGAAATGGGTGTTATAAATGGAAAGAGGGAGACGGGTCTGAAAAGCATCATAGATGTAGAGTTGATAGGACAAGAGGATTAGCTGCCAGCAGTTAGCCTATCTAATCCGGGAACTCACAGAGTCATAGACTTGTCTTGTGAACTATGAGAGATGATGCAGTCTTCGAGATAATCTAGTATTTGCTTCATGTTGCAGATGGAGAACTGAGCCTCAAGAAGTCAAGTGCCAAATTAGAATGCATTGTAGCAAAATTGTTTAACTCTTCATATCAATTCTTCAAATAACTTGGAAAGGTAATGGCTAATTCAAAATACACTCTTGCTTGATAAAAAGCCTACCTGAAGCATGAACAGATGAAAAGGGGTTTCCGAGCGGATCCAAGGTATCCAAAAGTGTTCCCCTTCTGCCGTATTGTCTCTCAGTGCAGAGAAAGATCTGTTTGGTATTTAGACATTAACGACAACTCTCTTCCCTATTCATTTTCCTTTCCCACCTTGGTGTCTACTATTTGGTGTTTGACTGTGTTCTTTTTTACCCTAATACATATTACGGCGCAAAACCTGGGCCAACTTGTAGTTGTGGCCTATTTAATTCCACATGTCCATGGGTACTGGAACATTTTAACTCTTGGCAAAGGCAGAAATAAGGACATCTTGAAAAAAACAAAACAAAACAAAACAAAACGGTTCTCATCTGTGTTTCCAGCCTAAGGAGGACATGAAATTTAAAGGCAAAGAGAACTAGTGAGAATGGAAATTCATGAGACTTCAAGTTTGTGGCATGGCCTTAAAAACGTGAGATTAAAGCCACAGAGCAGCCCAGAAATGCCCTTTAACCTTGTAAGATATACCAGCAAAAATTTCTGTAGTTTATATTTGTTGGGCACTCATCATCAGCCATGAGGCTAAGTTTTTGTTCTTCTCCCTGCGTTTTTTTTTTTAGCTTGTAAATTTGTTTAATTGACATATAATGAACAAATAAAATGACTCGATATTTGAAGTGTACAACATCATTCCCAAGTACAGTTGATCTTGATCGTTGCTGGTTCCATACTTGCAAATTCACGTATTCATTAAACTCTGTTTGGAACTCCAGGATCAATACTCAACTGTGCCTTCCCGGTCATCCATGGACCTTCAGGGCCAAAAAACATTTGAGTCATTCAACACACATGCTCTCCAAGATCACACATTCCTTGAGATCAAACGACGGGGTGCTCTGCCTTTTTGTTTTAGCTCTAATACTGTATGTGTGTCCTTTTTGCTGCATATTTATCGCCATATTTTTTTGTTGTTTGCATTTTGTGCTTTTTGCTGGTGGTTTCACCGTTTAAAATGCCCCAGGCACAGTGTTGCAATACTGTCTAGTGTCCCTGAGCACGGGACGGTGGTGGGCCTCCCACATCATATGTTGGCTGAGTTCATACGGGCACGAGTTATAGTGCCATTGGCCATGAGTTTAATGCTAATGAATCAACGATAGGTATTAAATAAGGCATCTTTAACAGACACACACACAAAACAAGGCGACGCATTGACTGGTTGACAAAATTGTGACCAGAGGCTCACGGGGACCTAACCCTGTGTCTCCCCCGAGAGAAATGGGTTCGTGTTCCATAATTCACTGTTTGCAGAGACAGAACACAACTTTGGTGGATAACAAGAATCAACTGTGTTCGTCATCCCCGCGCTGGACAATAACAGGGCCGAGAGCTACATTTAATTCCTGTGCGCCGTGTGTCGGGCATGGTGGCAGGCGTCAGAGAGACAGTGGGGAAAGAGAGACATAGACACCGTCCCTTCTCTCAAGGGGTTTATGGCTCCCAGGGAATATGGATACTAGTCTACTCATTACGAGAGCAATGAGTGTGATGACGGAGGAAATACGGCATGTGGGAAATACGGAATAAAACTAATCTATAGGTAAGTTCTATGATTGTCCCATGCTTGGGGGACTTGGAGGCACAGCATGGCTAAATAACCTGTCCCAGGCTCCCTCCTTCCCATTTTGTACAACTGCCTCTAAGGGTAGAAGAGGTTGTGGGGATCAGGAGAAAGAAATGACGAGTAGCCTCACTGTTAATGGAATCTTGCTTTTATTGTGATTCGCTTTAAATACCCGGCAGAGCAATGCGAAGTGTCAGAAGACACCGCAAATGAAAATGGACATGAAGGGCCCACCGGGCTGCAACGTGAACAGGTGTCTGTGAGACGCGCGTCAGTTTTCAGGGCATTTCCCCAGTCGCTACTTTTCGGATAAATCTGCTACGTAAAGCCAGGTAGTTCTGTGCAGATCCCTTTCGCTCTCTAAAATAGGAAGTTTGCGGGGCGCCTGGGTGGCGCAGTCGGTTAAGCGTCCGACTTCAGCCAGGTCACGATCTCGCGGTCCGTGAGTTCGAGCCCCGCGTCGGGCTCTGGGCTGACGGCTCAGAGCCTGGAACCTGTTTCCGATTCTGTGTCTCCCTCTCTCTCTGCCCCTCCCCCGTTCATGCTCTGTCTCTCTCTGTCGCAAAAATAAATAAACGTTGAAAAAAAAAAAATTTTAAAATAGGAAGTTTGTCATTCTCCTTCCTCCTTGCTTTCCCTCCTTCCGTCTAGCACTATTGCTCTTCTCTGGGGACCCTGGTTTCTCAAGCGAGCCGTATTCAATTTTATGATTCAGTTCCATATCGATATTCTCTGGTTACCAAGAGGAGGAAGATAGAGGAAAGACAAGCCCGGAGTGAATGGTTTTCGCTGCTGTCACTCTCACTTCCCAGAGACTGCATTTGTCTCTGGTCATGGGCCACAACTCTTCAGAGACCTTGGCAACGCCTACACTAGAAATGGAAGTATCTATAGGGAAACACGTGTTTTCCCTGCTTAGGTGAACACGACGACACCTCCCTGGCCTTGCTTACGAGAACACGACAGCTTGAAGGAGGTGCTGCTTCCCAGCGACAAGGTACAGACGCCAGTGAGGGAGGAAATGCAAAATTCTCCAGCAGGCAGAGAGCTTGGGGACAAGGAGAGGGCAGCTATCGGGTGGAGACCTTCGTGAACAGCCTGGTAGAGTAGCCCCGTGGCCAGGCCAAGAAGGACCACTCCAGGGTCCTCCAAGAGGGCACAGGTTCAATTCACCTCCTCCAGGGGCTCACGTCCCCATTCTGCTTTTTGTGTTTTGGAAATCTTCGTTGTTTCCGTTGCGGTCCCGGAGACTCATCCATTTGTACCTACTCTGTGGCTCCACTTGGTGGTACCGCAGTCCCTCGAGCGGGTGGGAATGATTACCCATAGATGTTCTGATGAGAAACAGACCCTTGGAAGAGAAAGGTATTTTTCCAGGGCTCTCTCGCCAGTAAGTGACATAGCCGTGACTTATAGCCTATAACCGTCAGAGGCCACAGAGCAATCAGGAAACACAGACAAGGCAAAGTCCCTCTCTGAACACGAGCTTTCTAATTCACCCTGGGCCGAGCGCTCCGTCACCTTTCTCTTAAAATCAGCTGCCTTAAAGGTTGTCTGAAAATCCTACACTCTACTGTTGTCAGCTGTGAGCGTGGTTCAATCTATAGGAAGGACAGATGAAACAAAAATCACGTCTGGAATCCAGTCGCAGGAAGGAACCATTTGATTTAAAAATGCCTCTGCCGCGAGCAGAGATGCTATAGGAAAATATAGCTGAGCTGAGCTTTCGGGTTTAAAAATAGGACCCTCGCAAAATCAGATCTCCACATGTGTGGGAGAGTTTTCACAAATGACTATTGCTGTTCAAATGAGAAGAGGTGGATGGCAGAATGCCCAATTAAATTTGAATTTCAAATAAACAACAAGTTATTTTTTTTTTTTTGGTATAAGAATGCACCAAATATTACATGCGCCAAAAATTGCATGGGACATACTTAACGCTAAAAAAATTATTCATTGTTTCTCTGAAATTCAAACTGAATTTAACTTTAATTTAATGTCCTGTACTTTTATTTGCTAAATCTGACAACTCTAATCCAGTGGCTGAAAATCAACAGCTGAGTCTGGATATCAGAAATGTAAATAGTATCATAAATATAATGCCTTCCAAAAGCATTTGCCCAATAAATAATTACACAAGCTAACTCAAGTCGAACATCTTCCTACCTAGCAAATATATCTATTTCACAATAACTCTACAAAGGAGTTGTTTTCATCCTTATTTACATGAGGAAACTAAGGCTCAGAGGACTTACCTGAAGTTTTCAGGGTCACACAGTTAGTAGGAGGCATTGATGACATAGTTATCAAAGGTCTTTCTGTCATCAAAACCCATGACTTTCAATCCAAAAATCCGGAAGCTTTGAGACATCTTAGAATTTAAGGGACAAAGGTTTTAATGCGACTAAATCAACTTTGCCATAGGGGTTGGAAACAAAGCTAGCTCACCGGGCCAACTGGAGGTTCACCCTGGAAACTCAGGGTCAACCATCAATTCGGAGAGCTGGGGCAGAGCTTCAAGAGTGCCACAGGTATTTCTTTGCCTGTACTTAAAACCCACAGGCAACGCACCAAGGTAGAGTGCTGCCCAAACTGTAGTTTGAAGACAACGGAAATTTACCTGAGGGAACTTCTTCGTTCTCCAAACATAGGACATTTGGATAAAATACGCCAACGGAAGTTATATTTCTTAGCTCAAAAGAAGTCCGTGGTAGCAGAAATCAAGAGAAGACAGAGAGCGATAGCCCGTAGCTACAGGGGCTCAGGGAACCACTGGTTTGGAGACAAGTTTTAGGGGACGGGGAGTGGCCTTTTTACGTTCACAGAGGCTAGGCGATTAGATCTGAAGCCATTTGAGATGAGCTGTTCTAATGGAGTCTTCTATTTATTGTGAAGATTTTTGAAAGCCCATACCGTCCATGGAAAGGGGTGAATTAGGAAAACTACACTCACCCAAGGATCTGACTCAAGGAGCTACCCTCCCGCTGAGGCCCTGGAGGGGAAAAAGTGTCCACCATGAGAATTCCGGATCTCAAAATTACATAAGGAAGGGGTGAAAAGTCTAAATTTACCCTACCCATGTGGTGCCTGAATCCCAGATTTAGAAATCAGCGCAATGCTCGTCCAGCTCCGGCGAAAACCCTGAGGTCCCAGCAGAAGCGAATGGGACAGTGCTTTGTAGGTCCCCTGCCACAAGTCAGCACAACAGACTCCCCACTGAGAACCATCCCCAGGAACAAGGAATTCCAGGGATAAAATTACCATGAGCATCAGCAAGACGTAGCAACCACATGCACAGGAAAACAGTCACTGGGGAAAAAGGGACTGAGGACACAAATGTATTTAGAACGTGCATCTTAGAACGTTAAACAAAGGCATAGAAATCAGAGGACAGACAAATAGGATAACAGAAGAGGCAAAAACACATAGAATTTCTAGAATTAAAAATTTTAGCCATTAGATTAAAATCTCAAAATATGGATCAAGCAATAAAGAAAAAAGAGAGAGAGAGGAGATTTAATATATATCAGAAAGTAATGGAGATGAGGCCATATTCAAAAAGATACTGGCTCAGAATTTTTCTGAACTGAAGAAAGGTTTGAGTCCTCGTATTAGAATTGCCCAAGCACTCACAACAAGCAGGGAGAATTTCATAGTGAAACTGCAGAACAACAAAGACAAAGAAAAATAAATTTGATAAGGCATTGGAAAGAAAAGACAGATTATCCACAAAGAAAACTAATGGCCCCTCACCTACTGCGGCAATAATAGAAGCCAGAGCAAAATGAAATAATAGCCCTACGATATTAAACGAGGTTCCCATTGAAAGGTATGGCAAAATAAAATTATTTGCATCAAAAGAAGACTGAGTTTACTATGCACTGAAAAAAACTACCACAAGGTGAACCTCAGAGGAAGGAAAACTATTCCAGAAGGAAAGCGAGAGATGCGAAAAACAATAGAAAATAAAGAAATTAGCAAGCAGGCTGGAAAATCAAAATTGTTGATGGTATAAACAACAACAAAAAGATTATTTGGGCAAGTTTAAAAACAAGGTGGAGCTGATATAGAATGACAAAATGGAAGAAGTCTGGAATTAAAACATGCTAAATTCCTTCCATTGGTCAGTAAGGGATATTGAATAAAACTGGCCTTGGGGCGCCTGGGTGGCTCAGTCGATTAAGCGGCTGACTTCGGCTCAGGTCATGATCTCACAGTCCGTGAGTTCGAGCCCCACGTCGGGCTCTGTGCTGACAGCTCAGAGCCTGGAGCCTGTTTCAGATTCTGTGTCTCCCTCTCTCTGACCCTCCCCTGTTCATGCTCTGTCTCTCCCTGTCTCAAAAATAAATAAAAACGTTAAAAAAAATAAAAAAAAATAAAAAAAATAAAACTGGCCTTTATTTGGGGCACCTGGGTGGCTCAGTCAGTGAAACGTCCAACTTTGGCTCAGGTCATGATCTCGCGGTTTGTGAGTTCGAGCCCCGGGTCGGGCTCTGTGCTGACAACTCAGAGCCTGGAGCCTGCTTTGGATTCTGTCTCCCTTTCCCTCTGTCCCAACCCTGCTCATGTTCTGACTCTCTCTGTCTTTCAATAATAAATAAACGTTAAAAAAATTTTTTTAAAAAGGGCTTTATTAGGTTTCCTCCATGTTAAGGAATAGAAATGAAATACACATATATTCAAAAGAATACATTAATAAAGGTGAAAAAAATAAAATGTGATAGTATAGAGTACAAGAGAAAATAAAGAAACCGTTAAGCAGCTTGGAAAATAGAAAGCATACAAAAAAGATAGAAATAATTAGCCCAGATACAGCTGTAATCACCAGTAGCAAGGGATTTGACTCACTGATAAAAGGCAGAGCAATTCAAATTGAATCACAATGATCCATTAGTCATGTAACAAAGAGGTAAGAACAGAAAACATTTTATTTTTTATTTTTTTTTTATTTTATTTTTTAACATTTATTTATTTTTGAGACAGAGAGAGACAGAGCATGAACGGGGGAGGGTCAGAGAGAGGGAGACACAGAATCTGAAACAGGCTCCAGGCTCTGAGCTGTCAGCACAGAGCCCGACGAGGGGCTCGAACTCACGGACCGCGAGATCACGACCTGAGCCGAAGTCGGCCGCTTAACCGACTGAGCCACCCAGGCGCCCCCAGAAAACATTTTAAAATACAAGAGGTACCAGGCAAAAAGCAAGTTGTATTGCTAGTGGTCAAATTTAGATTTTAAGATACAACCATTAACACTTGTCAAAGGGGTTATTTCTCAATGATTGAGGGAATAATTCATCAGGAAAATACAATACTCATTACATATGATAAAGAGAAACTGACAAGTACAGCAAATAACAGCCGATGAAAATAAAAATAGCTTAATATTGGTATTAACAAGCTTGATCTCATAAACATGGACAGAACACTCGAGCCATCAACCGGAGAATTCAACACATACTCTTCATGCATAAGGAGTTTTCCGGAGAAAAGTAAGGGAAAACTCCCCACGCCAACTCATGAAACTATCTTCACTTGAACAGTAAAACAAGAAAGAACAGTCTCAGAAAGAATAATTGAGAGCAAACTCTCACTTGTAAATATATATATGTGAATTTCATGCAATAGAAGGAAACTGAACTGACCATTTATTATTTTTAAAAAATCCATCATGACCGAGAAAAGTTTATTCCAGAAATTCAGGGATATATTCCCATTAAGAAATCTATCATGGGGGGCGCCTGGGTGGCGCAGTCGGTTAAGCGTCCGACTTCAGCCAGGTCACGATCTCGCGGTCCGTGAGTTCGAGCCCCGCGTCGGGCTCTGGGCTGATGGCTCAGAGCCTGGAGCCTGTTTCCGATTCTGTGTCTCCCTCTCTCTCTGCCCCTCCCCCGTTCATGCTCTGTCTCTCTCTGTTGCAAAAATAAATAAACGTTGGAAAAAAAGAAATCTATCATGGGGGCGCTTGGGTGGCTCAGGCGGTTGAGCGTCCGACTTCAGCTCAGGTCATGATCTCGCAGTCTGTGAGTTCGAGCCCCGCATCAGACTCTGTGCTGACAGCTTGGAGCCTGGCTCCTGCTTCAGATTCTGTGTCTCCCTCTCTCTCTCTGCCCTTCCCCTGCTTATGCTCTGTCTCTGTCAAAAATAAATAAACATTAAAAAAAAAAAAAGAAATCTATCATGTAGGGGCTCAGTCGGTTGAGTGTCTGACTCTTGATCTCAGCTCAGGTCTTGATCTCGGGGTCACGAGTTCAAGCCCCGCGTTGAGCTCCTTGCTGGGCGCAGAGCTTACTTAAAAAAAGAAAAAGAGAGAAATCTATAATGTAACTTGTCGTATTAGCAGACTCAAGGAGAAAAATCAGAAGAGCAACTCAATGGGCATGAAGAAGACATTTGATTAAAATCCAACCACTGTGTGGTTAAGTACAACTACACTTGGCAAACTCTAAAAGAAACAGAAGCTCCTTAACTTGATCAAGAGAATCTAACCAACATGGACAGTGGACGTCATCCCTCTGGCAACCTGAGACCCTTTTCCTCTAAGGTTGTAAGGACAGCAAAGATGCCTGCTAATGCTGTTTCTCTCCATCATCGTACTGGAGGTCGGGGGTGACACAAGGAGGCAAGGCAGTGATACCATCAGGATCAGTTTGGGAGAAACAGAATTTTCTAGACGTAGACAAGCTCTTGGCACAATGACGTGAGATACTTTGTAAGTTATAAGGGCAAGATTAGGACATCTCGTTAGAAGGTGGGGAGAAGGAGCCATTTTCAGGCGGGGGGGCGGAGTCTCACTGTGCAGACATGTAGTGGTCTGAACACCCCCCCCCCGATTCCCTCTGTCCCTGCCCCGCACCCCTGTTTAGTTTGGTTCCTCTCCGCAGTCTGTCATGTTCCGTGATGGATTCTTTCTCCAGTGAGGTTCCCTGCATTGGCCACTGAATTGTCTGTTTCCCTAACACATTTCTCCCTGTTCTTTTACTTACAGAGGTATGGACTCTGACTGCGGCCCGGGCTGTCACAGAATTTGCGGACACTGCAGAATTCCCTGCTTCATCTAATCCCTACTGTGTTCTTCAGCGAAAGCAATATTACCGAACTTAAGAGGAGGCTCCGTGTGTTTAGGATTCCCTAACGAGGACTACCGCTGGAGGAGGCACTGACAACACATCTTATCCTACTGTGAAGCTTCAGGCAGAGGACCCGGAGAGTGAAATTTATTTGCTCTGATACCTGTGCCGATAGGATGACTGTCACAGCCGGAATGATGCACGGCAGGGAGAAGACATCACTGTCCCGGAGGGAAACGTAAACAGATATCACATAACACTGAATTCAGTCCCTGCAGACTGAGGTAGCTCATAGAGTGGGAGGATTTTTTTTTCCTCCTCTTGAGAGTGATTTTATCTGTTTTCTCCTAGATTTTCTTATCTTCTTGGTGGCCTTGAGAATACCTGCTTCTGCAAAGTAGCCTTCAGATGCTTGTAAGCCAACAAATCCCAGACATTTACGAAACGTCTTACGGTTTACAAAGCAATTTCTCCTACGGTATCTCATCAGAGGCTCACAAGATCCCTGGGCGGGCGAGGGGGTGGGGGTATCATTCCCATTGGGTGAAGTTACTGACTTTCCTCAAAGTCACGCAGCTCCTTTAGTGGCCGGGCCCCGATTCAAGTGGGTAGGCTGATTCCAAATTTAGCATTCTCCAGCCATTCCTTGGAGCTCATTGAATGACACGGCCAAACAGCAGTAATCAAGAGATCAGTAGCCATAGGTTTGAGCGAATAGCTTTCCTGGAAGCCCAGATCTCTTCAAGGACAGAGGGACAGAAAACTACCTCTGGGCCTTTCCATGGGTTTCGCCCACTACCAAGGGCTCTAGTCGGGTGTCTTGGATTTAAGCCTTGATGTCCACAGTGTATGAAATCTTGGGCAATTTATTCAATCTCTCTGGTCTCAGTTTCTCTGTTTATTAAATATAGTTCATAACAGTCACCCTATGAACATCAGGATGGTTGTAATTATAAAGTAAAAACTAAACAGCATCTCAGAGACCTTAAAGGGAGACGTAAAGATGAGAAAAGTATTATCTGTGGTCAAATAGCGTAAAGAACAGCACGGTAAGCCTTGGCCTCAGTTAACGTTTGACATATGTTCATGGGTCCCCAGGTGAATACCGAAGCAGCTGACAGGCATCACATGCACTTATTTCCTTAATCTGAAAAAGTAAACCACCGGCATATCAATATAAAAATCATGCCTGTTCCTAATACTGAAAATTGATCTAGAGCAAGACTTTAAGGTCTCCTGAGCTCCTCTGCGCTTCCCTTCCCTTTGGCCTCTTGGCCTGGCCCTCGGAGGTCATCCCTGGGCAAGTCTTCTTGTCTCCTTTCCTTTGGTTCCTTGATTTTCATGACGCGTGCTACCCTGAAAAACAGTATCGTAACGCAAGTGATGGCCGCACCTTAACATCACGCGGAGCTTTAGTTCATGGTTTCTGAAACACTGGTTTGAGCACGATCTCCTCTGAGAGTCCCTGAGAAGCCTTTATTGTGGCCTTCGTGTTGCGGTGCAGACAGGCCAGCGTGATGATCCTGGACTGAGGGTGCCCTGTAAGCCCCATGCCGGGCGGGCCGTGAGCGCTGACGGAATCATAGTTTATGAAGGGAGACCAAAGTGATCTATCTCCACATCTCTGCGATACAAAGCCGTACAAAGCACAGGGAGACCACAGAAGGTAGAGTGACCCAGTTCTGTCTGGGCCTGGTAGAAGAGAGAACTCGGGAATATTTTCTGTAGGAGATTCTAAGAAAGCCCAATTTTGAATGATATTAGAATCCAGAGAAGCAGCGCTCACTCAAGGTCAGACCGCTAGAAATGACTCCAACTCGGAGAGGGTGGTTCACGTCCAAGGTTCCCTCTCCCCGCGCTCTCCCGCACAGTCGAAGCAGGTGTGTGTTATGTAATGTTTAACCAGAGTGAGAGGGCTTTCCTAGCTTCACGGACATTTTCGTTCAACCCCTGGAGAAACGTGACTGCCTGAATGGATTCTCAAGTTCATAGGGTTACTAGTTGCTGTCAGAATAACCCTGATTTCCTAGGTCAGGATTGTTCCATCCCGTTGCTCCCTCTGGCTTCTCGGAGGCCCCGCAGTGGTAACACCCCCTTGGGGCTGCCTGGGCCACACCGATTACCCACTAGCAATGCTGAGCCAGTGTCCCGTGAGGACACTAATCCAGTGTATGCTGGAGTGACGTGATCAGTAGCTAATACTTGTTTGGGGTGATTCCTTGTAGCTAATATGTAGTCCATCTAAGTCTGGGACTTCTAGAAACTACAATCCCTTAACTCAAAAACATAGCTTCCTAAAGGTACAACCTGAGGCATCCACGCTGCCAGAGGGAGGAAGCGTGTGTGTGGTTCGCAGAACAGCACAAGCACCTCTGACCTGCTGAGCTGGCCTGTCTGTTTCCCAAGGCAGGGGACTGGTTATTTTGGTGGGGAAGGAGGGGACACGCTTTGTTTTTGTCAGACAGGACAACACGTGGTGTGTTCCGCCCAGAGGGGCTTGTTCGTCTTGGCCTCGTGTCTTATCAGCCCCGTGGGGGGTAGGAAGAAGCCTGCTGGGGATGAGGGCCTTGGTAGAACCATCTCCGGTTTCCTGTTCTTCATGGTGGCAGGGGGCAGGTAGCAAAGGGGAGCACTGGCTGCCAGAGCCGAGGAGCTTAAAGAAGCCCAAAGGAGGAGGAAAGAAGCCAGCCCGAATCCCGCCCTATCTCCACCAGCAAGCATGATCATTTGCACTGCAGGAGCTCAAAGGCACTTCCCAGGGGAGCCCCGGGTGACCGGTGACAACGCCTCCTATGAAGAGAAGGGGCTAGGGCAGCTGGGTGGCCCAGTGGGTTAAGTATCCGACCCGTGGCCTCCGCTCAGGTCATGATCTCTCGGTTGGTGGGATCGAGCACCACGTCGGGCTCTGTGCTGACAGCGCGGGGCCTGGGTGCAATCCTCTGTCTCCTTCTCTCTCTGGCCCTCTCCTGCTCACACTCTCTCTCTCTCAAAATAAATCAATAAACTTAAAAAAGTTTAAGAGAAGAGGCAGAGAGAGTGACAGTGGGGAGTTTTAGCAAAGTGAGCCAAAAGTTTGGTCTGTCTTCACCTCTTCCCATCTCCACGGGATCCTGCGTGGGCAGGCACAGTGTCTGCTGTGTTCACTGCTCCAGTACGGCACTTAGCACAGTGCCGGACACAAAACGGAAAATCTGTACCTATTGTTGAGTGACCTTTATGGCCATCTACTTGAGGCAAAATCCCATGAAACCATTTTCTTCTTTCCATTCTTTCCCTTCTAAAAAAGCATTCAGGCTTATAAACAAACAAAACCTGTGCACACGAAAAAAAGATTGGAAGGAAATAAAATATCGACAATAACTATCTCAGCGATGTAAATATGTTTATTTCTCTGTGTTCCGCTTTTGTTTAACTTTCTGCTTTTTCTAACTTTCTAACTGATAAAAAAATGCTAGTTTTTATAACGACAAACTTATCATGAGAAACTAGCAGGGGCGCCTGGGTGGCTCCGTCGGTTAAGTGTCTGACTTCGGCTCAGGTCGTGATCTCATGGTTTGTGGGTTTGAGCCCCGTGTGGAGCCTGGAGCCTGCTTCAGATTCCGTGTCTCCCTCTCTCTCTGCCTTTCCCCTGCTTGTGCTCTCTCTCAAAAATAAATAAATATTAAAAAAGAAAGGAAAAGAAAGAAAGAAGAAAGAAAGAAAAAAGAAAGAAAGAAAGAAAGAAAGAAAGAAAGAAAGAAGACAAGAAAAAGTAGCAAACTTCAAAGTCCTTTTGTCGGAATCCATGTATTTTTCTGAAGCAATAACATTGATCTCCTGACTTCTTCCAATGTTTGGGTGGGGTGGAGCTATGGGTGGGTTTATATGCACATGTATATGTGTACATATGGATATGTATACGGTCATATATGTACACATATGTATACACATATGTGCACTGTTCCAAACAGTTCTTCTAGAACAAGAGCATCACATAATTCCTCCAGGAACATTTGCAGAAGTGACCCCCAGCTGACTGATTCGACAGTCTCATCTCTTGCTGAGCCCATCTCCCCATCACTTTCCCGACACCCCGCACCCCTGGCATACAGGATTGCTTGACACCCTCTGATGAGGCAAAGCCTTCCCTGTCTCTGAGATTGTGCACCTATCCACCTTGGAAAATAGCCCTGATTCAAGATGCAGCTCACACAGTGTCATATACTACTTGAAGCCCTTTCTGACTCCTTCCCAGCCCCAGCCCCCTCCTTAAGGACAGCTGATGCCCCCTCCTCTGGGTCATGCTTGTGTCCCATGAGGGTCCCCATCAAAGGCCTGCAGCCCTAAACAGTGCGGACCTTTACCCAATTGCATCTGTACTAGACTATGGCTCCCTGAGGACACACAGCAGTCCTGACAGCTGTTGACAGCCCAGCCCAGTCCTTGGCACCTGAAAGGCTCTCAGGAGGTGTTTGATGAACGAAGGAACACATCTGACTGCAACTTCTCAGTCCTAGTGACAAGGAATGACACCAGTGAGAGGTAACAGGCAAGTGGGACTGTGGGTCCAAAATGATAACAGAAGGCAGAAGAAAATGAGGATTCGCTGCGGCCAACGTTTGGAGATACAAGATTTGCCACTTGTTTTGGATCTGCCAATGCTACAATTTGTTGCTTTTGTCGAGGAGTATCATCTGAGATTACACTGCCCGTATCTGGTGTATCACAAGTTCTCTGGTTTGGTGGTAAGAGCAGAGAAACTCGTTTTTATACTGCCATGGCAATCACTGCCTGTAAACAACAAAACAAAACAACTTTTGTCCTTGAGTCCATTAAAAAAAAAAAAAACAAACCACACAGTTCTAAGACGCTGACTAATTTAGAGGTAAAAGCTCATGCCAAATACCTCAAGATAATTATGATAATGATAAGAGTACTGAGTGGCTCAGTCGGTTAAATGTCTGACTTTTGATTTCGGCTCAGGCCGCGATCTAATGGCCGTGGGAGTGAGCCCCACTTCTGGCTCTGCGCTAACCGTGTGGAGCCTGCTTGGGATTCCCTCTCTCCCTCTCTCTCTGCCCCTTCCCTGCTTGCCCAAGCGTGCACTCTCCCTTTCTCTCTCTCTCTCTCAAAAGATAAGTAAACACTAAAAAAAAAAAAAAGAGGGGCGCCTGGGTGGCGCAGTCGGTCAAGCGTCCGACTTCAGCCAGGTCACGATCTCGCGGTCCCTGAGTTCGAGCCCCGCGTCAGGCTCTGGGCTGATGGCTCGGAGCCTGGAGCCTGTTTCCGATTCTGTGTCTCCCTCTCTCTCTGCCCCTCCCCCGTTCATGCTCTGTTTCTCTCTGTCCCAAAAATAAATAAACGTTGAAAAAAAAAATTAAAAAAAAAAAGAGTATATTCATCAATTTAACAAACTTTGCAAAGCACCTCCTGTGTGCCCAACACTGTGTGTGAATGCAGGCATGGCTCTTACCATGGGGACTAGGGGTAATGGGTCTTTCTCATTATGGTATTGCTATAGCGGAGCTGACTCTTCCCTTCCACCATCCTCCTGTGGGGCTTTGTGCTCTGACCCCTGCTGGAGAAGGAAAGAGCATTTCACCCCTGCCTGAATAGGTGGGGGAGGGACGGCTCTTCTCCTTTCCTGCAGTCTAAATGGTGAAGGATGCACCAACCATAGGGCTTCAGAGAATAAAGTGGAACATGGCTTCCAGCACCAGGAGGATCCCCAAAGTTCAGGAGAGAGAGAAAAGAGGCTTTCGTGTGCTGACGATGGGGGGAGGGACAGTGAGACAAGAGGTCTGAGAAATGGGAATGGTAAGAAGGAGAGATCAAGACGAGACATGTGTAAAGGAAATGAAATAGAAGAAGATGGGAAGAGACAGACATACAGGTGGAGACTGGAAAAGAGACCAGAGAGAGAGAAGCAGAACTAGGGAGAGCATGGCGAACGGAGAGAGGAGAGGAGCACAGCTACCGTGCTGCGTCTAGGTCATGTGCTCCTCTTGGGGGAATGTGGGACCTCTCACTGTTTAGACACTTAAAGCCCAATTTAAGATCCATGCCTGCCTTCCCTCGTCCAACCCAGGTATTTGGCCATTTGTCTCTTATCATTGCTGCCGCCACTCTTTGTCTTTCAACTTGAGGCTCGGATCCCTCCAGGAGTCGCCACGGTTTCGCATGAAGGTTTCTCAACTCCTCCCCACCCCTGGCCTTTTTAGTGCCTTTCGATTTGGGGAAACGAGGGGAAAATCATTCATTCATTTTACTCATTTGCCAAATGACAGCCCATTAAACTTAAAATCTAAAGAAATTTCTTCAATGGGCATACTAGGACACAACATGGCTCCAACCCTGTTTCTTACCACTCATTCTTCTGCTCAGTCTACACTCGGTTTCTGACTGTTTGTTGAATACACCAGGGAAGCTCTTCCTGCATTTGTTGTCCTTTCGACACTAACACTGGGTATTCTTTTATCCTAGAATGCTCTTGAGGCAGATAATTACATGACTGACCTTCAACGTATTCAGGTCTCTGCTCAGGTATTACCTTCTCCTAAAAGCCTTCCCTGACAAAACTGCTGAAAATAGCTCTCCTTATCAATCTTCATGGCCATATTCTGATTTTCTCTTTCGTGTCACCTATTTACTATCTAGTTCCCTTCATCCATCCATTCATTCACTGGTATTTTTGTCTTTGTCACTAGAATACAAGATCAGTGTGTTGGGAGACATTTCTCCAGTCTGTTTTCTGTGTTTCTGCATGTCCAGACTATCTTTCCTCATACATTTGGAAGGTAGAGATAGTTTTTGCCTCGAAAGCAAACATTTGGAGAGTTTACTGCACATTAGGAAACATACAGGCTCCCTGAGCTCAGGGCACCTCCTCTGTAATTCAGTCTGTTGCATGTGTAACTGTCACCTGATACCCTAAATCTCGGTCCCCACAGGATGATAGGGCTGCAAAAAAAAAAAAAATGCCTACACTCTTGTATTCATGAAATGTGGCAGGCTTACTTTTGGCTTGCGTTAGGTTCAAATGCTTTCCTTCACTGAACCCGCCCCAACACTTAACACTCAGCTATTTGTTCATATCTTGGTAGAACCCTTCCTGCCCCTCCCACACTGCCACCTGCACTGGATCTCCATTTCTCTGTTAGGCACATCGGTGTCTAACAACGGTTGGAAACCTGCCCCCCCCAGGGAAGCATCCCAAGACCTGAGTCGGACCCACTTACGTGTCGTAGCTCGGTGGACTTCCTAACCCATGGGCTCAGTCTCAAGTCTCCCACTTTCCCAGCTTTGCTCACAGAATGTCCATTTAGGTAATTCCCCAACTTTTGCCGAAGGCTCTCAGAGATTTGATTCGATTTCTAAGGGTTATTTATAGAGCTTTCATTGTTCACAGGCAAGGCTGAGAATTTACAAGGTTGTTTTTGGTCTCTCGGAGCCTCAGCTGTCTTGAGAACATTGGATTCACAGGGCAGTGTTGCAGCTAATGATACAGGATCAGCTTGTGGCCTGGATTGCTATTTTGCCTGAAGTAACCCAAGCATGTTTTAAAAAAAGACGTAAGGATTCACACCAGTTAATAGTAACAAGTCCGTCACATCAGGAACATGATCCCCAAAGTTCTTATGTAACTAAGTGTTGATAGATAAAATTGAATTGTTTCATTCAATTGCATCATAACTTGAGAGATGAGAGTATTCATCCTTATTGTTTAACAATAAGCACCGTTGGGAGTGATTATTGCCTCCATTTTCATTTTCCAAATGTTTACTGGGCCTCTATTACGTCCGGAGGATGGTGGCCCGTAAAGAAGGATACCCTAACCGAGTTCAAACACAGTACATGCCTGAAGTATTAAAAAAAATGTAAAATACTGGTATAAACAGAATCCTGTGTAGGTTTCAGAAAATGAAATGATCAGGACCCTTTTCAGTGCTAACCATATCGAAGGCAGGGCCTGCTTTAGAGTAACCCCCCATAAATGCTTGTTTACCTCGATGCGGGGAAGAGAGCACATCTTGTTGGAAGATCAATGGTATTATGGAAGAAATGTTATTTCACACGGATCTGGAGAAACAGGTAGGCTAATGCGAAATTTCTGGGGAGGAGTCCGACATTTTCGTAAATGTGTATGCAAGTGAACAGATGAAGTTCTCAGCCTTTGGTCTCTTTAGAGCAACTTTTCATGACTTTGTTCTCTCCTTCTCTGCCTTATTACCGAAATGTATGAGCAATTACCTTAGCGATTTTAACTGGCAGTAATTATTGCTAATTAGTGACGTTTCTTATCATAACATGTTACTCATTATTGTCTTCTCTTTTCCAAAGAAATAATTTTCCTGATGACTAATGGCTTTCTTACCTTTTCAGAGCAAGTTGAGAACCAAGTCTACTCTAGGCAAAACTGTAAAGCAAGGAGTTTGTCATTAGCTTTTTTTTTTTTTTTAACTAAGGAGCAAACACAACTTATCCAAAGCCATGAATCAAGCTAGCAGCCAACTGGTAGCACCACGTGATGTGAGACTAAAATTTAGGACTTTTGGTGCATAAGCCATAGTTCTTAGAACTCTCAAGAATTATCGCGTATCTACTAATCTGAACCAATTTAATCTCTGACTAAGAACTGATGTGAAACTGATAGTTAGTGGATCTCATGACACGAAGGAAAAAAATCCTGAGTACTAATCATGAACCAATTACATATTATAATTTTCTTCTCAAGTCACACGAAAAAGAGAACAATTTCCATTCTACAAAACAGGAAAGCTAGTGGTTTCTAGGTGAAGTGACTGATCTAAAATAGAAGTTCAGCTGAGACCAGGACTAAGATTATTGGCCTTCTCCTTGAAGTCTTCATCTGAAGTCCTAGAACTTCTTCAGGGGGCACATATTTCAGGGAATACCCCCACCTGTGTGCAGGTTTTAAACTGGTAAATTAATCCGTGCTCAAGTATTAATAAATGGCTCAAGATCATTGCCATCTGAGATACAAAGAGGCAGGGTCTCTACGACCAAGGAGTTTCCATCTGTCCGGGAAGAGGGTATGTTCAATAGGTATGTTCCATTCAGGAAGAAGCAGGTTACGTGACCGTATGATCTGTAAGCTTCCGTCCGTGGCGTCCGGCTAACGATCTTGATGTGCGCACCTTGGAACACATAATAATACGTGGCGCTAAAATAAACAAACCAGAGCAAAACCGCTGGCTCCAGGGTCTAAACGCTCACAGATTTTCTGTCTGGCATTTTCACCCCTTTCCCACCACGTATTAACGATGCTGACCTTTTTAGTAATTTGATTGTAACAGTGGCACGTTGGCATCAGAGCTCAAAGGCTGACAGCCTGATGCGGGCAAGCGAAAGAAGCGATTACTGCTTTATTTTTTTTTTTTTTTTCAACGTTTATTTATTTATTTTTGGGACAGAGAGAGACAGAGCATGAACGGGGGAGGGGCAGAGAGAGAGGGAGACACAGAATCGGAAACAGGCTCCAGGCTCTGAGCCATCAGCCCAGAGCCCGACGCGGGGCTCGAACTCACGGACCGCGAGATCGTGACCTGGCTGAAGTCGGACGCCCAACCGACTGCGCCACCCAGGCGCCCAAGCGATTACTGCTTTAAATCAACAAAGAACTGCTTGTGTCCCTAGAGCAGGCAGATTTTAGCCTCCCTCCTCCACACCGTATCACACCCACGATTTCCCGGTGGGTTGAATTCCCAGAGGTCAGAGAAGTTGGCTCCAGGGCGGGGGCGGGGGGGGGGGGGGCCTCCAGATGTAACAGACACTTTGGAGGCCCTTTTGTTTCGTCATTGAGTCTCAGGTTTGGAAGGGTCGACACCCATCATCTCCTCTAACTTTCAACTCTAAGTAGCGTTAACTCCAAAAAAAACAGGACCCTCCCCGCCCTCGCGTCTGCTTGAATGCTTCTAGCGATGGAAAGCTCAGCCCCTGGTTCAGTCAAGCAAGGACGCCACGCGTATATGTATTCTCAGGCAAAGTGTTCAAGATGACCTTGAATGAGTAGATCTCAGGGTCATGGCACCAGTCTCCTTTGCTTCAGTTCTTTCTTCTTTCCTCCTCCTTCTCATCATGCTCTTCCTCTGAGTTACAGTCAGAGTAACAGAGTCCTCTTAGTTATGGTCACTAAGTACCCACGGAGCATCCAAAAATATTGATTCACAATTAAACGAAGGACAATGTGAAAATGTGTTTTGGCCACCTAACCGTCAGGCCATATTTTTGGATAAGAGGAGAAAGGCCACATTGAAGATTATTTTTAGCTTAAAATGTGTACGCAAACTCCATTTGCAAAGGCCTAATTGATTCTCTGCCTAGCCATTCCTTATTTCCCCATGGCGTTGTACTTTTCCTGGAAGAATTCCATCAGGCTGGAAAATTTCGCTTTTGGTTCGTGACCAGATTCGTCTCTGGTCAGTCCCTCATGTGTTTTATCAGCGTGAGCTTTGAAACAAGGAGGAGAAGCCTCATTTCCTCACACCGAGAGCCAAGATTGGAAACCATTTTCCAAACATCGCTGGCCCGATGGTCAAATTCACTTCTTGGGCCCTGTGCTGGACTGTTCTAAAGTATCCAGTTTCTTGTATCTATGGATGATACGTCCAAGGGGTAGAGACTTGCCCAACATCCTCACTCCTGGCGATCAGCTGGTGGTTGATTCCCATAAGGCCACCGTTAACTTATACGTCACCTTTGTGCAACTTCGCGAAAGAGTCCATCTTTGAGGAGAGGCGATCCGAGGCTGTATAACGTGGCTGGCGGAAGACTTTGTGAGCAGCAAAAAGGCAGTCCTTCCTCGAATAGATGCTGCTCTCCACCATGCCCGTGCTTTGGCTTCGCCTCATGTGCACAGAAGTGGTGGTTAAGCTAACACTCGCTGCTGTTAAAACAGGCTAAAAATTACCAGTGCCTCGTTACAATAAAAGTTTGCCTCTCTAGTACACGTGAACGTTGCTCCTCAACCTCCATCAGGCAGGTGGGAGAAGACGGAGAATGGGGCAAGTCAACTAGCTTCTTAATCTTTTCAGCTTCACTTCCGCTTATATGCTGTTGATAGGAACGGGTCGCCCCCCTGGGTTCAAGGGGGAAAGACACGCTGGGAAATGTGGTGTTCGCATCTGGGGAGCCACTTTTCAGAGACCAGGAGATGTCGGTGCCTGGGGATTTAAGTAAATGCATTTTGAGTGAGTCAAGGTTATCATCGTGCAGCCTCTTTGCAATGTAAGGGAGCTATTGAGCGGCTACTGGCCAATCGGGGAAGCGCAGCTCCCGTCGCCTTCCACACCCCAGCCGCTTCAGGTCATAGGTTCATGTAAACATGGACTTGGAAGTCAGTCAGGACGGGATTTAAGAATCTTATAAGTTGCTCAGCCACCCCTTTTCTCAGTTTCCTGACCTATGAAATGAAAAAGAGAGAGAAAGGAATTTCGGTTAAGCGTATGAATTGAAGGACTTCTTTGCCTCTGTTCCTTTCTGAGACCTCAGTAAAATGGGTATGCAATGTAAAAACACTATAATCTATGCACCTATGAGGACAGTGACAGCAGATTAGAAATGCCACTACAGGAACTAGAGGGTATTACGCTAAGCGAAATTAGTGGGTCAGAGAAAGACAAATATCATATGACTTCACTCGTATGAGGATCTTAAGACACAGAACAGATGAACCTAAGGGGAGGGAAGCAAAAATAACATAAAAACAGGGAGGGGGACAAAACAGAAGGGACTCTTAAATGTGGAGAACAGACAGAGGGTTACTGGAGCGGTGGTGGGAGGGGGGATGGGCTAAATGGGTCAGGGGCACTAAGGAATCTACTCCTGAAATCATTGTTGTACTAGATGTGAATTTGGATGTAAATTAAAAAAAAATTAAATTAAAAAAAGAAAAAATCAAATCAAGTAAAAAATAAAATAAAAAAGGGCGCCTGGGTGGCTCAGTCGGTTGGGCAACCGACTTCGGCTCAGGTCATGATCTCACAGTCCGTGAGTTTTTGCAAACACCCTGGGAGCCAAGGAGGGGTGCGACGCCATACAAAACAGGGAGGGGGCGCCTGGGTGACTCACTCTGACTCCTGGTTTGGTCCCCAGGTCATGGGATCCAGCCCTGTGTCACGCTCTGCGTTGAGCGAGGAACCTGCTTAAGATTCTCTCTCTCTCTCTCTCTCTCTCTCTCTCTCTCTCTCCCTCTGCCCCTCTTCCCCACTGACACTCGTGCTTTCTCTCTAAAAAACAAACACAAATAAACAAGCAACAGGGAGGTAAAAGGAAGTCTGCAGACTGAATGGTAAGACCCTCTGCTGGGTTTGCAGACTTCAGGAAGTAAGAATTATTTCCTCTCCCTTCTGGCGAAACGTCGGCTGATGTAACAAACGACCACAAACCTGTCCGCTTGAAATAATAAAAACGACTGTCTTTCAGTTCTGGAGCTTAGAAATTCAAAATGGGCCTCACCAAGCTAAACTCAAGGTGTTGGCCTTCTGGGCACTCATGGGGCTGCCTGTTCCCTTAACTTTTTCTGCTTCTAGAGGCTTGCCACATTCCTTAGATTATGGCCTTTTTCTTCCAGTTCCAAAGCCAGAAACATCAGACCAAGTCCTTTTCACGCAGCCATCTGTCTGTCATCTATCTCTTCAGTTCCCTCTTCCGCTTTTAAACACCCACTAGGTCCTTGTGATTTCACTGGGCCCACTCCAGGTAAAATAAGGATAATTTCCTTATTTTAAGGTCAACCGATTAGCAACCTTCATTTCACCTCCAACCTTCATTCCTCTTTGTACATAATATAGTATATTCACAGGGTTGGGATTAGGACATAGATCGTAGATACCTTTGGGGGCCATTGGACCACCCTTTGTGTCCAAGTCTTATCACCCTGTGAGTGAGCCCCACTGGCTCAGAAGGATTCCCCACATGCAGAGAGAGTTCCTTTTTTCTAAATATGAAATTTATTGTCAGATTGGTTTCCATACAACACCCAGTGCTCATCCCGACAGGTGCCCTTCTCAATGCCCATCACCCACCCTCCCCTCCCTCCCACCCCCCATCAACCCTCAGTTTATTCTCAGGTTTTAAGAGTCTCTTATGGTTTGCCTCCTTCCCTCTCTTTTTTTTCCCCCTTCCCCTCCCCCATGGTCTTCTGTTAAGTTTCTCAGGATCCACATAAGAGTGAAACCATATGGTATCTGTCTTTCTCTGTATGGCTTATGTCACTTAGCATCACGCTCTCCAGTTCCATCCACGTTGCTACAAAGGGCCATATTTCGTTCTTTCTCATTGCCACGTAGTACTCCATTGTGTATATAAACCACAATTTCTTTATCCATTCGTCAGTTGATGGACATTTAGGCTCTTTCCATAATTTGGCTATTGTTGAGAGTGCTGCTATGAACATTGGGGTACAAGTGCCCCTATGCACCAGGACTCCTGTTTCCCTTGGGTAAATTCTTAGCAGTGCTATTACTGGGTCATAGGGTAGGTCTATTTTTAATTTTTTGAGGAACCTCCACACTGTTTTCCAGAGCGGCTGCACCAGTTTGCTTTCCCACCATCAGTGCAAGAGGGTTCCCGTTTCTCCACATCCTCTCCAGCATCTATAGTCTCCTGATTTGTTCATTTTAGCCACTCTGACTGGCATGAGGTGATATCTGAGTGTGGTTTTGATTTGTATTTCCCAGATGAGGAGCGACGTTGAGCATCTTTTCATGTGCCTGTTGGCCATCTGGATGTCTTCTTTAGAGAAGTGTCTATTCATGTTTTCTGCCCATTTCTTCACTGGATTATTTGTTTTTTTGGTGTTGAGTTTGGTGAGTTCTTTATAGATTTTGGATGCTAACCCTTTGTCTTATATGTCATTTGCAAAGATCTTTTCCCATTCCGTTGGTTGCCTTTTAGTTTTGTTGATCGTTTCCTTTGCAGTGCAGAAGTTTTTTTTCATGAGGTCCAATAGTTCATTTTTGCTTTTAATTCCCTTGCCTTTGGGGATGTGTCGAGTAAGAGATTGCTACGGCTGAGGTCAGAGAGGTCTTTTCCTGCTTTCTCCTCTAAGGTTTTGATGGTTTCCTGTCTCACATTTAGGTCCTTTATCCATTTTGAGTTTATTTTTGTAAATGGTGTGAGAAAGTGGTCTAGTTTCAACCTTCTGCATGTTGCTGTCCAGTTCTCCCAGCACCATTTGTTAAAGAGGCTGTCTTTTTTCCATTGGATGTTCTTTCCTGCTTTGTCAAAGATGAGTTGGCCATACGTTTGTGGGTCTAGTTCTGGGGTTTCTATTCTATTCCATTGGTCTGTGTGTCTGTTTTTGTGCCAATACCATGCTGTCTTGATGATGACAGCTTTGTAGTAGAGGCTAAAGTGTGGGATTGTGATGCCTCCTGCTTTGGTCTTCTTCTTCAGAATTCCTTTGGCTATTCGGGTCCTTTTGTGGTTCCATATGAATTTTAGGATTGCTTCGAGAAGAATGCTGGTGCAATTTAATTGGGATTGCATTGAATGTGTAGATAGCTTTGGGTAGTATTGACATTTTTTTTAAAGCCTCAAGGACCACAGGATATTAGGAGACTGTTCAGAAGTTAGAAACACACACACACACACACACAGCAACAGATCAACATTCCACATATACTGCACCCACACACATCTACACTTACATCCCTGTCACCCCCATACATGGCCCTACTGCAAAAGCGCCGTACTTTGGGCCATTCTGGAAGGAGCAGAGCTTGTGGTATCTTCTTCCTCTTTTCCTCTAAAGTGAGAATAGAAGAAAGGCCAGAGCCACTTATTTAGCAAAGAATAGGGGAAGCTGTGGGTCCACCGGCCTGGGAGTCCTGTGGTCCCAGGTCAGGTACAAGAAAAGTCTTTGGAAGTCTATGAAGGGCATTTTCTGGAAATAAGTAAAAAGGTTGGGTCTGGGTTAGAATTGGAGTATCTAGGTCCAGCTGGCTACAAAGAGATGAGGTCAGAAAAATTGTTAGGTTGTTAGGTAATACGAGAGGCTGGGGCATGGCCAGGGGCACAGTACAGGTGGATCGGTACTACTCTTTCCTTTCATTCCCTCCTCTTTTCCTTCCCAGTCCTGTTATTTCTCTCCTCCCTCACCAGTTCGCCTTCTTTCTCTCTTCTGTGCTTTTTTGTTTCTATTTTTTACTTAAAGTCCCCATACTATGACAATATCCACTCATTTTTTATATAAATATACACGCGCATCAATATACCTTTCTCCCAGTTGCCCTGAAAATCAGTTTGATAGAATATTGGCGTTCCCCACAGATGATTTCTCTTCTTTCCTCCAAGATTTCCAAGGGCTATGTGACCCTGAGGAAAGACTTCTGGCAAATGTAAACAGTTGCTTTTCTTTCATTAGGTGTGCTCTGAGAAAGTGGGCTAAATGGAAGAGGTGAAAGTTTTGTTGCCTTGAGTCAATAAACCTATTTAAAACATTCCACATCCCCCTCAATTTTGCCCTGGGTTCATGTAATCTCTTGGTTACAGTCATTTTGGTAGTGGTGACGCCATCAATGAATGTTAAATGCGAGTGGAGAGGTTGGGGCTAGCTCAGAACATTCTGCACTTATGTTGATGATTCATATCCTAATGCATGCCAAGAGGAAAGTTTGGATGGTCTAGTTTCCCCAGCTAGGCATTTACTAGAACCATCAACAGCATCCCAATAGGCAAAGGAAGAGGGAGGCTCACAATTTATGAGTTCCCTTAAAAATAAAAGGAAGAAATTAGATGTTTCTTTAATATCTAATTAGATTCAGTTTTCTACACGGTCCTGTCCAAAATGATATAAAAGAAACTTGCGTCAAAACTTCTTAAAGCTCCATACCATTAAGTACTGATGCATTTAATTTGTTTCACAGCTTTTAATTTAATTTCCGAAGTGTGTCAAATAATACATGTATGTAGTCCAAAAATTCGACCAATGCTATAAGGTTTATAAGGAGAAGCAGTGACTCTCAGTTCCAACTTTTCCCATTCCTGTTTTCTACTCCGATTAGGTGAACCGTTAACTCGTTAGCTCTTTCTTGGTTTTTTCCTCCATCTTTCGAGAAAAATGCTTGCCTTGCTGTTTCTTGGTTTTTCGATTCTACTTAGTTGATTTCCTATGATAGAAAATGAGGATTTAACTCTTCTACTCTCTATCCCCTCTGCACACTTACACTTCCCCTTTCCTCTTAATCTGAATATATTATTGTCACAAATATGGTTACATCAATATTCAGGACCTGCAGTGTTATGATTATATTAATAGCTGGGCTACATGGAGTCATTGCGTTATATTTATTATCCAGATTTTTCTGTCAGTGGAGTTAATGATCACTTTTTGTGGTTATTTGCTTAGTTTTTTTTTTTTTTAGTTTTTATTTATTTATTTTTTTTTAATTTTTTTTTTCAACGTTTATTTATTTTTGGGACAGAGAGAGATAGAGCATGAACGGGGGAGGCGCAGAGAGAGAGGGAGACACAGAATCGGAAACAGGCTCCAGGCTCTGAGCCATCAGTCCAGAGCCTGACGCGGGGCTCGAACTCACGGACCGCGAGATCGTGACCTGGCTGAAGTCGGACGCTTAACCGACTGCGCCACCCAGGCGCCCCATAGTTTTTAATGTCTTACTACTAATTCACTTCCAGACCCTCTATCAGATATGTAAGGTTCCTCTCTTCATAGTCAAGTACATCACAAAATGTGCATATATATTTTGCTCTTTTGTGTAAAAATATCACCTCTCGAGCCTTTCTCCCTTTTTCTCCTATCCATGCTGGTTGTTCACTAGCCTGCTAACCAGACATTTTCTTGGGTATTCTCTTCATCAGTATTTTTAAAAATGTCCTTTGGGGGCACCTGGGCGGCTCAGTCGGTTGAGCATCTGACTCTTAATTTTGGTTCAGGTCACGATCCCAGGATCGTGAGATCAGGCTCCAGGCTGGGGGATTCTGATTCACTGCTCTGTGAATCTCTCTCTCTCTCTCTCTCTCTCTCTCTTTCTCCCTTTGCCCCTCCACCACTCTCTCTGTGTCAAAAAAAAAAAAATGTCCTTTGCCTTTTTCTGTGTTGGTTATTGCCTCTTGGATTCTAAACTTCCTGGATGAGAAAATGTTCTTTAGCAACTTTCTAAGAAACAATATGTTATTGACTGTGTCTCTTTCAAATTCATATTAGAAATTTATACCCACTGTGATGGTATTTGGAAGTGAGGCCTTTGGGAGGTGACTAGGTCATTTGAGTGGGACTGATGTCCTTATCAAGAGACAACAGAGAGCTCCCTCACCCTTTCCACTATGTAAGGACAGGGCAAGAAAGCAGTTGTCTATGAACCAGGAAGCAGGTTCTCACTAGATACCAAATCTGCCAGCACTTTGATCTTGAACTTCCCAACCTCCACAACTATGAGAAAGAAATTTCTGGTTTTTAAGCTACCCCATGATATTCTTATTATAGCAGACACAAATGAAGTAAGACCAGGTCCAAGGGGGGGAGGGTAAATGTTTTGAGACTTTGCATACAAATGAAAATCTCTTTATTCTACTTTCTTGTTTTAGTGATAGTTTATCTGAGTATTCAACTGTAGGTTGGAATTCAAATTTTTCTCAGTCTTTGAATTTTTTTTTAATGTTTCTTCATTTTTGAGAGACAGAGACAGAACATGAGCAGGGAAGGGGCAGGGAGAGAAGGAGATACAGAATCTGAAGCAGGCTCCAGGCTCTGAGCTGTCAGCACAGAGCCCGATGTGGGGCTCAAACACCCCGCGAGAGCTGCGAGATCATGACCTGAGCCGAAGTCAGATGTTCAACCGACTGACCCACCCAGGTGCCCCTAAATTTTTCTCAGTCTTTGAAATGAATTTCTCCATTATCTTCTAAACTCTAGATTCGCTGTTGATAAATTCAGTACCATTCTATTTCAAGTTATTTATGTGTGACCTTTTTTTGTTTGTTTGTGTTTATTTGCTTGTTTGTTTCCTATCTCAATAAGTACTGAAGATGTCTTTATACTCAGTGTTCTGAAATTCTCTAATGATGTGCTTCAATGTGACTTCTTTTTCACTCATCATTAAGAGACCTTAGTCAAACACTGAGCATGTATAACATAACACCAATTATCATGTGAAGGTAATTTAATAAAGAGACTTAACTTACACTGAAAACTATAGAAAGCTTATGAAAGAAATTGAAGAAGACACAAAAACAAAATAGAAAAAGATTCCATGCTCCTGGATAGGAAGAACAGATATTGTTAAAATGTCAATACTACCCAAAGCAATCTACATATTCAAGGCAATCCCTATCAAAATAACACCAGCATTCTTCACAGAACTAGAACAAACAATCCTAAAATTTGTATGGAACCAGAAAAGACACTGAATAGCCAAAGCGATCTTGAAAAAGAAAACCAAACCAGAAGGCATCACAATCCCGGACTTTAGCCTCTACTACAAAGCCGTAATCATCAAGACAGTATGGTACTGGCCCAAGAACAGACATTCCAATCAATGGAACAGAATAGAGAACCCAGAAATGGACCCACAAACGTATGGCCAACTAGTCTTTGACAAAGCAGGAAAGAATATCCAATGGAATAAAGACAGTCTCTTCAGCAAGTGGTGCTGGGAAAACTGGACAGTGACATGCAGGAGAATGAACCTGGACCACTTTCTTACACCAGATACAAAAATAAACTCAAAATGGATGAAAGACCTAAATGTAAAACAGGAAGCCATCAAAACCCTTGAGGAGAAAGCAGGCAAAAACCTCTTTGATCTTGGCTGCAGCAACTTCTTACTCAACACGTCTCCGGAGGCAAGGGAGACAAAAGCAAAAATGAACTATTGGGACCTCATCAAAATAAAAAGTTTCTGCGCAGCGAAGAAAACAATCAGCAAAACTAAAAGGCAACCAACAGAACGGGAGAAGATATTTGCAAATGACATATCAGATAAAGGGTTAGTATCCAAAATCTATAAAGAACTTATCAAACTCAACACCCAAAAAACAAATAATCCGGTGAAGAAATGGGCAAAAGACATGAATAGACACTTCTCCAAAGAAAACATCCAGATGGCCAACCAGCACATGAAAAACTGCTCAACATCACTCATCATCAGGGAAATACAAATCAAAACCACAATGAGATACCGCCTCACACCTGTCAGAATGGCTAACATTAACAACTCAGGCAGCAACAGATTTTGGTGAGGATGTGGAGAAAGAGGATCTCTTTTGCATTGTTGGTGGGAATGCAAACTGGTGCAGCCACTCTGGAAAACAGTATGGAAGTTCCTCAAAAAACTAAAAATAGAACTACCTTACTACCCAGTAATTGCACTACTAGGCATTTATCCAAGGAATACAGGTGTGCTGTTTTGAAGGGACACATGCACCCCCATGTTTATAGCAGCACTATATCAACAATAGCCAAAGTATGGCAAGAGCCCAAATGTCAATCAATAGATGAATGGTTAAAGAAGATGTGGTATACACACACACACACACACACACAATGGAGTATTACTTGGCAATCAAAAAGAATGAAATCTTGCCATTTACAACTACGTGGATGGAACTGGAGGGTATTATGCTAAGCGACATTAGTCAGAGAAGGACAAAAATCATATGACTTCACTCATATGAGGACTTTGAGAGACAAAACACATGAACATAAGGGAAGGGAAGCAAAAATAATATAAAAACAGGGAGGGGGACAAAGCATAAGAGACTCTTAAATATGGAGAACAAACAGGGGATTCCTGGAGGGGTTGTGGGAGGGGGGATGGGCTAAATGGGTCAGGGGCACTAAGGAATCTACTCCTGAAATCATTGTTGCGCTGTATGCTAACTAATTTGGATGTAAATTTAAAAAAATAAAATTAAAAATGAGAAGGAAAAAAAACTAAAAAAAATAAAGAGACTTAACTTTAATTGATTGCATGCTAGGCAATCATAGCATGCATGTTCCCATTTTTTCCCTTGTTTATTGAGGTATAATTGACATATAACATTTTTAAGTTTATTTATTTATTTTGAGAGAAAGAGAGAGCGGGGGAGGGATCTCTTGCACATGCGAGCATGAGCAGGGGGAGAGGAAGAGAGAGAAGAAAGAGAGAATTCTAAGCAGGCTCCCCATGTTATCAGCACAAAGCCCAATGTGGGGCTCGAACTCATGAACCCTGGGATCTTGACCTGAGCCAAAATCAAGAGTTGGATGCTTAACTGACTCAGCTGCCCAGGTACCCTGATATATAACATTATATTAGTTTTAGAAATACAGCATAATAATCAATACTTGCGTATGTTGATATATACAAATATAAATTTGTGTGTGTGTATATACATGCATACATATACATGTATATGGAATACACATAAATGGTGTAGAAATGATCACCATAATAAATGTGGTTAACCATCACAAACAGCTACACATTTTTCCCCCTTGGGATGAGAACTATTTTTTCAAAATTTTTAAACGTTTATTTATTTTTGAGAGAGAGAGAGAGAGAGAGAGAGAGAGAGAGACAGAGCGGGAGCGGGAGAGGGGAAGAGGGAGAGGGAGACACAGAATCCCAAGCAGGCTTCAGGCTCTGAGCTGTCAGCACAAAACCCAACATGGGGCTCGAACTCACAAACTGTGAGATCATGACCTGAGCCAAAGTCAGACGCTCGGCTGACTGAGCCACCCAGGCGCCCCGGGACAAGAACTTTTAAGGTCTACTCTCTTTCAAATATACAATACAGTATTATTAACGACAGTCACCATACTACACATTATCTCTCATGAGGACTTACTTATTTTATAACTGAAAGTTTGTACCTTTTGACCTCCTTCACCCATTTCACTAACTGTTTCTGTGAGTTCTGAATTGCTTTCCCCACCACCCTTTACAGGTGAGATTATATGGTATTTATCTTTTCCTGTCTGACTTTTACACTTATCATAATGCCCTCAGAGTCCGCCCATATTGTTGCAAATGGCAGGATTTCCTTCTTTTTTTCTGGCTGAGTAACATTCCATTGCGTGTATGTGTTTTCGATATCCATTCATCCATTGATGGACACTTAAATAACTCATGACCAAAAAAATCCAAGAATATACAATGAGGAAAGGACAGTCCCTTCACTAAATGGTGTTAGAAACACTGAACAGCCACGTGTAAAAGAATGAAATGAGACCACTATCTTACACTATACACAAAAATTAATTCAAAATGGATGAAAAACTTGAACATAAGACCGGAAATCCTGGAACGTGGGCAGTGAGCTCCTTGATATCTGTATTCATAATTATTTTTTGTATTTGCTATCAAAGCAAAGGCAACAAAAGCAAAAATAAACAAGTAAGACTACATCAGACTAAAAGCTCTGGACAGCAAAGAAAATCAACAACAAAATGAAGAGGCAATCTACTGAATAGGAAAAAATATTTGCAAACTATACAATAATTAGTATATATAGTATATTATGTATTAATATAATTAATATAATAGCCCCTGATAAGGAGTTAATATCCAAAATGCATATAGAACGCATACAAATCAATAGCAAAAAGAATTTGTTTCAGTTAAAATATGGGCAGAGGGGGCGCCTGCGTGGCTCAGTCGGTTAAGCGTCTGACTTCAGCTCAGGTCATGATCTCACGGTTCGTGGGTTGGAGCCCCGTGCCGGGCTCTGCGCTGACAGCTCAGAGCCTGGAGCCTGCTTCGGATGCTGAATCTTGCTCGTTCTCTGCCCCTCCCCCACTCGCACTCTGTCTCTGTCTCTTGAAAATAAATAGATGTTAAAAAATTAAAAAAAAAAAATAACGGGCAGAGGATTTGAATAGATATTTTTTCCAGAAGACATACAGACGACCGAAAGATACATACAAAGGTGCTCAAAGTCACAAATCATCAGAAAAATGCAAAGCCAAACCCATTAGAGTGGCTATTATCAAAAAGATAAGAAATAACAGATGTTGGTAAGAATGTGGAGAAAGGAAATACCTGAGAATTGTTGGTGGGAATGTGGAAAGCAACGTGGAGGTCCCTCAAAAAATTACAAATACAACTGTCATAGGATTCAGCAATTCCACTCTGGGTATGTATCCAAAAGAAAAGAAAACACTAATTCAAAAAGATATATGCCCCTCTGTGTTCATTGTCACATTATTTTTAACAGCCAAGACATGGAAGCAATCTAAGGAACCATAAATAGATGATGGATAAAGAAATGTGGTATGTATACTGTATACAATGGAATAATATTAATTTATTCTTTTTTTAATTAATTAATTTACTTATTTTTTGAGAGAGACAGAGTGTGAGTGGGATAGGGGCAGAGAGAGAGGGAGACACCGAATCAGAAGCAGGCTCCAGGCTGTCGGCATAGAGCCGGACTCGGGGCTCGAACTCACAAACCGCAAGATCATGACCTGAGCCGCAGTCGGACACTTAACCGACTGAGCCACCCAGGCGCCCCTAATATTCATTTATTCTTATAACAACACTCTGAGATCAGACCTAGCATTATTTCCCATTTTATATATGGGAAAAAATGATGTGCCAATGGTTAGGTAACTTGTCAAAGGTCATGCAATGAGAAAATACAGCACTAGGCTATGAAACATGGTAGGTTTGTAATCATTATGCTGCAGTATTAGGAGACGAAAACATGGAAGGGAAATTTCAGAGGCTTAACCTATAATTAGGGAAAACCAAAAAATATAACTGGAAGATAATAAAAAAGCAGGATATGAAAAAAGGCAGGGTGCCTGGGTGACTCAGTCAGTTAAGCATCCAACTTCGGCTCAGGTCATGATCTCACAGCTGGTGAGTTTGAGCCCCATGTTGGGCTCTGTGCTGACAGCTCAGAGCCTGGAGCCTGCTTCGGATTCTGTGTCTCCCTCTCTTTGCCCGTCCTTCGCTCACTATCTCTCGCTCTCTCTCTCATAAATAAACATTAAAAAAATGTTTAAAAAAATTTTTAAATGCAGAATGTATCAATTATTTAAGTGATTGTTGGGATAAAAAGAAACTTAGAGGAAATAGAGACATGGTTTATCCAAAAAGGCTTTCTAGAACCAGTAAATTTTTAAGCCAAAAAAAAAAAAAAGGTTTCAGAGACTCCAACTAAAATTCAACTGTAGTAATTTATGGACAATCAAAATGTCAATACAAGTTCTACACACTCACTCTGCACCCACTTCTCATGTCTTAGCCCAACCAAATCATGGATGATAATGAAAGAGTCTCCGAAAAGGTTTGGAATTGAACCAAGCAAATCTTTCCATCCCTCCATCCAATTATTTGTTTATTATCTTAGGCTCTAGGCAACAGAGATAAACAAAGCATAGTCCCTCTCCACAAAGGATTTGTAGACTAATGGGAGAGACAGACACCTCACCCATGCCGTAGATGTAATAATAAGGGACAGATATCAGGATTTACAGAAAGAGGAAGAAGAGGCTCCTGGGACCTGGGAGAGTCAACAAGTCTCCACCGAGACGTGACGTTCAAATTAGATCTTAAGGGATAAACTGAAGTGAGACAAGCAGAAGAGGGAAAAAGAGCACAAGATATAAAGGCATCACAGATTCGTTTTACTGAAGCAAAACGTACATCCCCCGGGGGATTAGGGCCAAAGAAGTCAACAGGCATCCATCATGGAAGGCTGTTTACTCCAGGCTGGGGAGCTTCAGGTTATCTGGGTGGTAAAGGGAAGCCATTGAAGGCTTTCCAGCGGGGAAGGTCATTCCAAAACCTTCTACTGTTAGCCCCAGGATGCAGTACCTCACCTTTGTGTGATAGTGGGAGCTACCTCCCCGCCCCACCCCTCCCCCCAGCAGCAAGGAGTTGGATTCCCCCTCTGTTAAGACATTTCCATTCAAACAGGTTGTTCACCCAGCTTTAGCTAGCCTACAGTGACACAAACAAGCCACATCCTGACTTGCTTCTTTTAATGCTGCCTCACGGAGCTTGTTGCTTAAGCCTAATACATCAATGGACAATGCAGCAGGTCTCCCAAGCTCGTATCTCCCGAGCCCGCAAGCAACACATACATGAATGTCATTTCTCTTCTTTTCTTACACAAATAGCAGCGGGATCTACTACATCAATCTTTATAGGTTGACTGATTAACAAACATAATAAACTAATTCGCTCTAAGGAACCGATGATTGACAATGATTCACAATATTCAGTCTTCCCAGGAACGTATTTGGATGTTTGCTACATTCTTCTATTCTCAACTCAAAGCCATCCTTAAAGTAGAAATGTCAACCACTTGGCAGGTCGTTGGATAAGGAATCTGTGACTGGACTTTCCATCACATGTTCCTCCAATCTTACCATGTGGACAGTCCCATACTCTGTTTATATTCAGAATCAGAGTGGCTGAGTTTTCTCTGTCAGGGTGTCTGTGAGGGCTCGAGGCAGCAATCTGTCCCGGGGAAGATTCTGACCTTCTGAAGAGGGCTGGATCAACCCAGATCTTGGCTCTTTTAAATTGACCATATCTACAAAAGAATGTCTACATCTATGGGTTGCATTGCAAGCGTATCTTGCACTGGGATACTCGAGATACAAGATTACATTCATTCCTAGATGTATATGCTGGTTTCCTAACGTGACCCTTCCTCCCTCAAAGTGACCACAAAATGACTACAGAGGTATGCTCTTCTTGCTGGAGGTGGACCAGAAGTTCAGGTAGGAAGATGATGCATATCCTGGCGCGTTCTGGCTGCCATGACAAAATACTACAGATTGGGTAGCTTATAAACAACAGACGTGTATTTCTCACAGTTCCGGAAGCTGGAAGTGTTGGCACGGTCGAGGGAGGGCTCTCTTCTGTTGCAGACTTCTTGTTGCATCCCTCACGTAGTAGAAGGAAGCAAGGGATCTACCAGGGGCCTGTTTTATAAGGGCACTAATACCATTTATGAAGACTGCTCTCAAGACCTAATCATCTCCTAAAGGCCCCGCCTCATAAGGTTTAGTATTTCAAAGTATGGAATAAGGGGGCGGGGGGGGGGGGTGGACACAACTATTCAGACCATTGCAGGGTAAACCGAAAGAGGTGAGAAATGAAAGGTATTCAGTCTTCTTATTATTAGAGAGTTAGGGGTTAGGAAAGTACTGGAATATCCTAGTTTACTGGTCCATATGGTGACCCCAATCAACTGAATATTTTTCTTCAATCTGCTGAACATTTCCATCTGAAGCTTCTTAATTTCTAAAGTCCACATATTTCTTGGCAACCAAAGTGAATATATCCTAACTTAATTGATAAGTGTGACTTTAATTTCACTTCAGTTATAAAAGAAATGGTTAAAAATACCTTTAAGTAGCTAAATTTTTCTTGAAGTATTTTCTATGTATGTAAAATAGATACATATATCGGATCAATAATTTTATATATTCTCTTTATATTATATTATATAGATTATATAATATATTATAAGATTATAATTATATTTATAATATAAATATATAAATATATTTATATACATAAATATATTTATATTATATAGATTATATAAATTATAAATATATTTATATTATATAGATTATATAGAAAGAATCCAAAGCAGTCTCCACACTGTCAGTGCAGAGTTCACGTGGGGCTCAGTCTCACAAACTGTGAGATCACGACTGGAGCCGAAATAACGAGAAGGATGCTTAAGCGACTGAGCTAGGCATCTGGGTTTTTGAAAACTTCCCGGTGATTTTTGTGCACAACCAAAGTTGAAAATTACTGATCTAAATCATACGTCTACCTCTACAATAACACTATCAGTGATTATACAGCCATAATAACCCCCTTAGTATATCACATGGCTTTGTGTGATTTCATTGTTCTATTTTAAATTGTAAAATTCATCATGTTACTGCAAACATGACAGGCATGCGTTCTCTTCTTCATTTAACAGATAACGGAAACAAGGCTCTGAGAAATTAAGTAGCTTGCCCAAGGTCACATGATTAGTCAGTGACAGAACTTGAAGTCCAGGTGGGGCGGGTAGGTTAATTGAAACGGGGGCTGACTCCATGCCCAAAGTTCTTGCAGCCTGTCACATCATGATGACTTACTTCTCTTTTGCAAACCCCCCAAGCAGCAAAATTAAAATTCTCAAGGCTATGAGAGAAAGTGATCCCACAACACAAAAATAACAGTTTTGTTTTGTTTTGTTTTTTTATAATTCATATCGTTCCCTAACTTTCCTTGTGACTGTTCAAACCCATTGGTCTGGGTCTCACCACTTGTCCTACGTGTTCGAAGCCAACTTGAATCTTGGAGATTTTCCTGGACAGATCTCCCTAGCCATCTCTGTTCACAAAATCCAAGGACTACGACATGTACTCATGTTCTTGGTCCTAGCCTTTTCCTCCTCATCCTCTGTCACCGACCCTTTTGATAAAAATTAAGCATCTGACCTTCCTCTGGTTTGTTCAAGTCCTGCATTCTTATATTTTGGGTGCTAATAGGAGGATGTTAGCACAACACCAGGTAAAAAGAGTGGAGGGAAATGTAAGGAAAACATATGAAAATATCGCTCAGCTGGTGTTATGGGTTGAATTGTGTCCCTTAAAAAAAGTATATATATATACACATATATATACACATATACATTCATATATATACATATTCGTATATACATATATACATTCATAATATATATGTGTATATATGTAGAGTATATATATATGTAGTGTATGTGTGTGTGTGTGTGTGTGTGTGTGTATATATATATATGTACTTTTTTAAGGGACACAATTCAACCCATAACACCAGCTGAGCAATATTTTCATATGTTTTCCTTACATTTCCCTCCACTCTTTTTACCTGGTGTTGTGCTATCACCCTCCCATTGTGTATGTGTATATATATTGTGCATATATATATATGCACACATATACAGATATATACATATATATAATATATGCGTGCATATATATACACATATATAATATATACGTGCACATATATACACACATATACATATATACATATATAATATATACGTGCATATATATATACACATATACATATATATACATATATAATATATACATATAATATATATGTGTGTGTGTGTGTGTGTGTATATACATATATATATATATATATATATATATATATATATATGAATCCTAACTCCCAGGACCTCAAAATGTGACCTTATTTGGAGTTGGAGTCTTCACAGAGATAATCAGGTTAAAATGAAGTCATTAGGTTAGGCCTTAGTCTAATATTGCTGGTGTCCTTACAAAAAGGAGCAGTTTGGATAGAGACAGACACATGGAGTTAGAAGACAATGTGAAGAAACAGGGAAACGGGGAGAAGAGGGCTCTTTACAAATCAAGGACAGAAGCCTGGGACAGATCCTTCTCCCACAGCCCTCGGAAGGAAGCAGCCCCACCAACGCCTTGATTTCAGACTTCTCGCACCAGAACCATGGGATATCCAGTTTCTGTGGTTTAAGCCACCCAGCTGGAGGTACTTGGTTGCAGCAGCCCTAGGACACTGGTAGGTACAGCAGGTGAGTGCAAGGCACTCGGGCTGGAGGAGAGCAGCTAGATGGGGCCGATGTGCTCTGCTTGGAAAACATGGCAGGCAGAAGAAGAAGGCAAGAAATGGGAGTCTCCAGGGAGCCCCCACAGAGCTCTGCATGCGGCGGGACTCTCCCCCTGGATCACTGAAGGAAAAGGCTTCTTGTCTGAGATGCCAGCATCTGGCTCTGCTCTCACCTGGGAGCAACTTAGTCTCTCTGTTGCCATGGCGACCAGGGAGGCCGGACCGTTCAGGTGCTCTCTCTCTCTTCTGCCAATGGGTCACCATTTAGGCTCTCAGGTGGGCTCGCCTTCTCAAGATTTCCATTTTAAGGGGCGCCTGGGTGGCGCAGTCGGTTAAGTATCCGACTTCAGCCAGGTCACGATCTCGCGGTCCGTGAGTTCGAGCCCCGCGTCGGGCTCTGGGCTGATGGCTCAGAGCCTGGAGCCTGTTTCCGATTCTGTGTCTCCCTCTCTCTCTGCCCCTCCCCCGTTCATGCTCTGTCTCTCTCTGTCCCAAAAATAAAAATAAAAAACGTTGAAAAAAAATTAAAAAAAAAAAAAAAAAGATTTCCATTTTAAAATGCATAAGCCGTGGCTTTCTCTTCTTCCCCGATTTCAAGGCGTGGTCTATTTCTATTAGCAGGAACAGCTCCATGTACCTTGACAGATTCACCCCAGTGTGTCAGGGCAAGTTTACTAACTAGAGTGTTTTGGTTCTTTGTTGTGCACAGAATGGTGATACTCCCTCAGGCTTTGAGCCAATAAATTGCATTTCTTTCATTACCTGGCGTCACATACACCTCTCTTTGATTCTCTCCTGCCTGTTCCTCCTGTCCCCACCACCTGCCACACCACCACAGGTATTCCTGCGGGAGCTCAGGTGTCGGACGTCCAACTCCTTTTTTTTTTATCACTATGATGATGACAGGGTCATAGCTTATTCATCTCTAGCTTCCTGAACAAAGGAAATAGACCACACATACTCACCTTGTGTCCATAAAGTACAGAGACGTGCGAGCATCAATCACGAGGCATCATGATTGAGGCTTTCTGGGTTCCCCGGCAGCCAAGCTTCAAGGACACGGAGTAATGTTTATGATCTGAAGAGATTCATGCGCACAGTGACCATGTTCATGTTCACAGGCCATGCTTGCGAAGTTCTCAAAGAAGGATGAACTTAAAATATTTATTGACTGAAATAGCAATAGTGGGAGGCACGCGGGCAGGAGAAGTTCTTCAAGAGTGTCACCACAGCAGCCAGAACATCCAGGATGGTGGCGGAGACCTCTCTCTACTTCCTTCCTGTCTCCCATGAATGCTAACAGAAATTATGACCACTGTGGCTTAGATGAAGTCAAGAGCAGAAGTAGTGAGTTTCCTTGTGCCAAAGTAATTCAACATGTATGCTAAATAAAAGATCATTTTTCTTCCAACTCTTCAGTTTTGGAGAAACGTATAAAATTATAGGAATACTCTCAAGCAAACAGCTTTATACAGACAAAGTTGAAAACTAGGGCACCATAGGGTGGCCTGGATTGTGAATCTTGGCTCTCCTGCTTTACTAGATTCTGTGAAATTGGGCAACTTCCTTATTCGGTATTTTGGGGGAGGGATGTAATAAGGGAACCTTTGCTGACAGGCTGGTAAGTTGTAAAAACATATCCCCCCTTCTTCTTCTCTTCCTGAATCTTTCTCCCCTCTCTGAGGACATGGGCATGAAATGAACAATTGTCTGTAAGAAAAAATTACCAAGTTTTTCTTCAGAAAACAATTTAAGAGTTTTCTAAAATTTTCACTGCCTGACTTAGATGCAATGCATTCCTATTCACCTTCCATACTTGATTTTCCTTCATACTTTCTTTCCTCTATTTTCTTCTCACCTTCTAAAATGCTATGTATGTTTGTAACTTGTATATTCATTTTTGTTATTATACGCCTTTACCCCAAGTAAATTAAATGTCTAGCCACACCCCAAATATCTTAAATGATATTACCTCTGAGCTTTGCTAGATAATTGGCTTATTCATCCAACTAAGATATTGTTTACATAATTTGTGTAGTAATAATATAAAGTAGTAATTATATGATTAATGTATATAAAGTATATAATTCACATAATTAAATAGCCTTATCCATTTATTCACCTTTTGCATATGTTTGATGTACTATTGTACTGGGTTCGTTGGTATCGTTGAACTTTTTGTACCAACACATTTCCACTCCTAAGGACTGTTGTCAATGACCCTGAGTTAACTTTTAGGAATTTCAAACCCTAAGGCAGGCAGATATTTTCTGAGCGGTGGAAGTGAATGAATGTTATCCTTGTGAATGGCAGTGAGTTCCACACTCAGTGTGATACAAGGGCACTAAACAAGGACAAATGGAATTCAATTAAGTCTTATAAAAAGAAGGTCCCCTGAGGCTGTTGACTAGCAAATGATACTGTGTTAACTTTGCCTTAGCAACAGACCAGCAGGGAGCCCTTCCCCGAAGGGTTTGAAAATTTTCGAAGCCCACCTGGGTTGGTGGCTTCCAAGTGAGAATGTGACAGGGTGCCCAGGAAGCTTGCAGTTGGAGGCAAAGCTCTGAGTTTGAGTTCTGATTCTGCCTATACTATCCGTGGGCGAGCATGAAAAGTGGGTTTTGTGTGTCTAAGCAAACATGCAGAAAATTACAGAGAAGAAAATGAGGTCTGTGTGTCTCAAGCTGAAGAATAAGAAAACAAGCCTTCACTTGCCACGTTGATATTGTTGAGAAGGAAAGGGGATACGGGTTTTTGATGACGGATATGAAAGGAGATGTCTAGGGACATGGTGACAAACCAGCAGAGCCAAAAGGGGCGCACAGTGAGAAGACCTTGACTCTGGTCTTCTGTTCAGTCACTGTGCTCCTGAAAAACCAGCAAGTAAAATGAATTGGTAACATAAAGGAAGCTCACTCTGTGTTTAAAGGCAGAACTTTAATTTGCATAGAGAGCGAATATGCCACTTTCAGGTGGGTTGTTTGGCAAATATAGATTTTTTTTAATATCAAATGTGTTTTTAAAGCAGCGTACCCCTCTATATACACAGAGAAGAAATAAGCCCATGAAAATCAATAAATGTGATATACCATATTAACAGAATGGAGGGCAAAAAATCATACGATCTCAATAGAGGCAGAACAGTGCCAGACAAAATTTGACATGTTCTCATGATAAAAATGATCAACAACTTAGGTACAGAGAGAACGTATCTCAGCCTAATAAAAGCCACCTATGGCCAGCCTCCAGCCAATATCATATTCAATGGTAAAAGCTGAGAGCGTTTCCTCTAAGATCAGAAATAAGACAAAGACACCCTCTCTCACCACTTCTAGTCAACATAATACCAGAAGTCCTAGCCAGAGTAATTAGGCAAGAAAAAGAAATAAAAGGCATCTAAATAAAAAAGGAAGAATTAACATTGTCTTTCTCTATAGGAAATCCTGAAGGCTCCACCAAAAAACTGTTAAAACTAACAAAATCATGGGGCGCCTGGGTGGCTCAGTCAGTTCAGCGTCCGACTTCGGCTCAGGTCATGATCTCATGGTCCGTGAGTTCGAGACCTGTGGCCAGCTCTGTGCTGACCGCTCAGAGCCTGGAGCCTGTTTCGGATTCTGTGTCTCCCTCTCTCTCTGTCCCTCCCCCGTTCATGCTCTGTCTCTCTCTCTGTCTCAAAAATAAATAAATGTTTTAAAAAAAATTAAAAAAAAAACCTAACAAAATCAAGGTAGAACATCAACATACAAAAATCAGCTGTGCTTTTTATACACTCACGGAGAATTATCTGAAAGAGAAATTACGAAAACAATCTTATTTGCAATAGCTCCAAAAACAATAGACTATACTGTCCTGCTCTCCCTCCCCACCTCGTCCGCACGGGAACAGGCAGCTTCCCGGCAGTGGAAGCAATACGAGAAACAACTGTGCCTAACTAAGTGCATCACCTCTCTAGTGCCATTCGCATTTTGACAGGAGGCTTCAGGAGATGCAAAACAGTAACTCAGAGGAACATATCTCTCATAACCGAGGAGGAATCATTTAGGGATTCCCCAAATAAATCCTCCGGGGAAGAAGGTTATTTAGCTAATGCACTGTGTTGGTCTTCCCATAACATTGAAATTTGGAAAACATCTCTAATGGTTTGAATAAGGAGGACCAATCGGGGATCCTCGATTTATTGATATTTTTCAGTTAAATTCCCACGTAAATTCACACCGAGTGAAAAGGGGAGCCGATGCGGATTTCCGTTAGGACAGCGACACGATCTGATTTATACTTCTAACGTATTACAGCTACGGCTCTCTCGGGACTGTTCAGAGGCAAAGGCAGAAGCAGTGAGAAATGTGGGGGGAATTGCAGTATTTCCCGCAATTGATGATGGCGGCCCAGGGGGACCATAGCCCTAGAAACGGCCAGGAGCGGTAGACATGTTCTTACGGTTGAGTCTATAGGATTGCTTGGCGTATTATTTAAGTGTGAGAGACAAGAGAAGTCAAGGCTATCCCCAAAGTTTTGACCCACCCAGCGGAAGAAGGGTTGTCAACACAAATGAGAGAGGTCGTGGGTACAGCAGGTTTGGGAGGAGGGACGGGGAAAGACTGGAGGTCCGTTTTGGACATGTTGAGTTGGAGAGATCTGTGGACACACAAGGTGTGGAGTCAGTAACTGCAAGAGAGCTTCCAGACCCTCTCCAGTGTCTTCCTGTGTCTCACACACAGTGGATCAGCTCTGCTGGTCCTCAGCACCGTTGCTTCAAATGAAGGGTGGTAACTCTCCCCACCTCTAAAACCATCTAGAGTCTGGTGTCATTCCCAGAAGAAATCTGAGTAAACAGAAAGAACAAGGGACTTGGATATGCCCTCCTGAAGGCACGCACATCACTTAATCATATACAGTATAGGTTTACACAGAACCTGTACAACAACCTCGTTCGCTTTAAGGAATGTCTTCCCTCTTCTTGAGTTAAATTCACATGTAGGTATTTACCGGTCGGCAGAAGATCACAATGAGTACTTCCAAATCTTGACTGTACTTGCTTCTTAGCTACTGAAAAACAGTGACAGATTATAGAATACCTGTAGACCTAGGCGGCTTTTTTGCAAAAAAAAAAAAAAAAAAAAAAAAAAAAAAACGATTAATAACAACGAGAAAGACCAAAAGACAGGACTCTGGAATCTGATGACTTCTTACAGGAACAAAGAAAGACCCTTGTTAAAAAATGCGTACATTAACCTGAGAAACAACCCCAGCAGATCTGCAAACTTATTTCACTATGCATGCCTGCTAATAAAAATGTCTTCCGTTGTTCCCCTCCCCCGAAATGTATGTATTTATTTATAATACATGTACAATTGCACTAATATATTATGTCTCATAAAATCTACAGAAAACAGAAATTAAGTGTAAGTTAATGTAAATGCCATCCTAATAATCTCATCCTGCTCCCTAACGGATCGTCTTCACTCTTGGGGAGCAGGCACCCCATTCGAGAGACCGCTGAACACAGCGATCGAATGCGGTAGGAACTTTGCAGCTAACAGCAGCCTCTCTCGGTCTTCCCTGTGTTGCAGCTCCAGATGCCGCCTTGCTGCACCAAATTCAAAACCACCACCGTCCGCTCGCATCGCGGGGGCCTGAAAGTGACCACCCCAAGCGGCCAGTCCGTGGGACACTGGAGACAGGGAGGCGGCATGTCAGTTGCAAGCACTGGGAGGGGATAAAGGCCACAGTCCCAACCAGCTCCTGCCAAGTTCAGAATACGCCAAGCTTTTTGTAGGGCCTTTGAACGCTGCGAATGAGTATCCATCTCTGCCAACAGCAATAGGAAAATTGCCCCTCTCAGAAGCAACACTTTGATGTTTACACAAGGCATTCTCTCCTCCAGGAAGGCATTTCCCCCTTGACCTTCTGCCAGCCGCTGGCAATCTTGCGATTGCCTATACACACGCACACACACGCACACACACACGCCCAGGTCCATGTGACTTGGTTATTTCCCACCGTGGGCTCCTCACATAGAGTTTGCTCTTTTCTCCTGGAGAAAGTGTTATGTGTATTTCAGTCCATATGTGCCCACATACATTCATGCTGTGTAAAAAAAAAAAAAAAAAAAAAAAAAAAAATTGCTTGAGTTTGGGTTGAGAGCCGGAGAAAGAAAGAATTGTGTCTTTATTTTAAACAAATGGACAGCCTACGTAGCTGGTGATAGAATAACCAAATTCCCCCTGATAAAAGGAACACATACTCCCAAGTGATTGGCAAAGCATCACATTTCTGATCATAGGACAGTGTCATGGTTGGTCATTTATTTTTTCCTTTTTAGTGATTTGGGTGGTGGAGGATAGATCAGGCGAGCTGGAAACAACCAAGAGCAGAACCAAAGACCAGAAAAATGAGCTGTGGTAGATAGTTTGGTTCCCATCTATGAATATTCTTAAGGAGAAAGAATAGTCCAGATCACAAATTCAGGGCATTATTTGTATTTGAATACAAAGAATAATCATCCCTTGGCTTAATTAAGTCCCTGCAATTATTACCAAGTTTCAGCAAAGCAAAGTGCATCCTAACTTCCTGCCTGCTATGAAATCTGTACAATAAAAATTAAATATGCTCCTGAAACACATGGCCATTTTATAGGAATCATTGCTTGTTTTCAGTCTCGGTAGAACATTTCAAGAAATTATTATTATAGACCATTTAAATGTTAATAGAATTTTAGTTAATACATATTTGAATTTTTTCTGGACTAAAGCCTTTAGCCAGTTTTCACCTTTTTCCAAATTGCAGGTTTAATCAGAGCATCTTTCAAGGATACGTAAAGAAGGAATTCAAAAAAATTTTTAAGTTAAAAAATATAGATTTGACTCACTATGTTGGCAGATAAGGGTATTCCGCACAGCTAGTTTAGTATCCTGGCATATACAAAAATGTATTATGTACTATTTAGTATGAGTACCGTATGTGTGTTTAAATCTACAATGTTCGTGTTGCAGATCTGTGAGGTTTAATTATCATACATATTCACACTGCTTGTCCTACTCACAAACGCTGAGTTAAGATATATAAAGGTACTTACATATCTGTCTCCAATTCCCCTTAGAGACTAAGAAACTCTTAAAAAGAATAGAAATTACTTTAGAGAACCTTCAAGTTTACACAGGACTTAAGCCCCGTCTATTCCAATCTGTTTATTTTATGGTTGAGGAACATAAGGCTTGTCCCAATGACTCACAGCTACTCAATGGCCAAGACAAGACCGGAGACAGAAGGTCTGACTCTTGCCAATTCTCTTTAGTCTTTAACCAAAAATGGGCCTAACCATGGCTGACTCCAAAGAAATAACAAAGGAGGAAATTATAAATTTTAATAAAGGTTTAAAAAGTTAAGATTTCCTTGGTATAGTGGATTCACTGCTCACGGATATTCACGTGCACTATGAGAAGCTGGACGGCAGTTTATTATACTGATAATACGGTCCCTTATTTGGCTTATGTTTGTTCTAACAGTACAGATGTCCTAACTAGTTGTACATTCGCAGTCACGTATCTCCTACTGCCGCCAGATACAACATAATTCTGACCTCTTCTTTCCAATGACGAAAAGTTTCCAGTAGACTCCCATTTTCCGCGCAGGTCAAGGACTAAGCTCCTTCCCTTAACCCTGTCCACATTTTCAGCCTCACCTCTTACACTGTCTGCCTCAGTCTTTAGTCTCTAACAACCAGCTGTTTGTGGCTCCCATACATCTCATATTGCCTATCGATCTGTGTATACGTTCTTGCTCCCTGCCCCACCCCCACCCCCACCTGAAACATCCTCCTCGCCACCAGCTCAGCCCCCCTCCACCCTACAGTTCATTACCCTCCACCCTTGGCCCTACTCCACCAACTGGTTCACACCTGAGGCTCAGCCCTCATGCGACACCTTCTTCAAGAGGCGCTCCCTGAGACTCCCCCATTAGCGGTCCCCTGGATTACGCACCCTACCTCCATGATTCTGTACTTCTCTCTGCATTCAGACAGATCATTGGCACACGTTGTATTACATGTCTATTTCATCTGATTCACCCTGAGTTCCTTGAGGGTGGGGTCTGATATCTTATAAGACCTCAGTACAAGCTCAACAAATGTTGGGATGATGGAAGGATTAATCATTCAATGATTCAATATGTGTAAAGTTCACGGAATAGTACAAGGCATACACAACATACAGAATGCCAGGAAATAAATGAGTGAATGGACTTCAGGATCTGCCACAATCCCGTGTTCATCGTGCTTCAATACGAGTCAGATGGTAGGTAGGTGATCACTGGAATTTGCCAGAGGAATTAGAAAAAAAAAATTGACTTGGAAAACTTCTACGAAGCATCTTTAAGAGTGGGTGTACTTTCTATTGGCGTTGCAGAGAATACTAAGAATGTACTGCAGAAAAATCAGACAGCCTCCCTAAATAGTTTCATGAAGTTCTTGCAGGGTACAAAGAGAAGGACATCCTGCTAGGTGAATCTCCTTCCTAACTCCTCGGCATTCATAATGTTGGCCTTTAGTTTATGACTTAGGTTTTATGCCCCATGTAGTCACTAGGGGTCAAACTTTATAAAAGTGCATCTCACTGCAGTAGTATTTCTGGCCTAAGGGCGGAAAAAAAATCATTTCCTTCTCGGTTTGAGTAAAAACTGCTGTTCTCTGTGGGTGAGTTGCATAGTCAGCCAACCTACTGTCAGAATTTGGGGACTAGGAATAAATCAAACTTTTTAAAGAGAGTGGTTTTCCTCCTCTCTTATGTTGCTTCCGTTCTTATAAGAAATGGGGGACATTAGCCTTGGGAACTCTAAGACTGTATCTATTTGTGGACTGGTGTATATAAGTTGCCGCCTGAAAGCAGCCAGTGGACTCAATCCTTTCTAGTTCTGATTTCATTTCTTTTCCATTTTATCTTTGTTACATATCTGTTGCATGCTATACATTCAGTGCATTCATGAACCTTCACTGCCCCCGTAAGTGACATTACATTATTTATGAATAGGTAGACTTAATATTTGCACAGTCTTTTAGAGCTGACAAAATATTTTTACAAGCATTGCGCTAGCTTATCTTGTAAAACTCCACTTAGTTGAGTAAGAAACAATAATTTTATTACATTCATTTACAGTTGAAAACGTAAGGTCTCAATGGTTAAGTGACTTGCTCAAGGTCGTACAGAACGCAGCAGGGCTGAAATGAAAGTCCCATTGGTGGAATAGGGTACCTGTGACCTTATTGTCTTGAAATTCACTTCCAATATCAGTTTATATTGATTTTTAAGAGCCTTTAAGTCACCCTAAGAGATAGTTTTCATATGTATTTGTTTCCATAAATTGATAGATTCTCAGAAAGAAGCATTCAGGGGATAATCTAGTGTAATCACAGCCTCTGGGAAGGTAAATATTTGCAAACCTGTGACTGGGACTCATTTTCTTCTTAATGTACACACTTTTATCGCACTGACTATTGAAAAGTTATTTTTTATGTAAAACAAAAATCCACCCTGATTCTTCACTATTTGCTTGTACCCACTCTCCGATACAACAGAGAACCAGAACATCAATCTTTTCTGTTTTGGAGGGGAAAATAAAATTCTTCCCATTTTCTTTTTCCTTTTTTCCTTCTCCTTATCCCCACGCCAGCTTTTATTCCAAATCTTTGCCGGCAACATTTCTCATCTCATTGTCGCACGATACTGTGACTTCCTTGTGTCACATGTGGGCTATACTGGGCACACCCTCTTATCCGGCCTTCCTGATGGCAGCCGTCCTCTGCACATCGCAATCAAACTGCTTCAAACTAGTGATGTCAAGACAAACGTGGAAACACCCACGCAAGGGGGAGGAGGCATATTATGTGCAGAGAAGGAAAGATAAGAAGGACGGCAGACTTCCATTTGGAAAAATGCAGGTGTGACGATGGTAGAACAAATCTTCACTGTGTAAAAGAAAAACAGAACCAAGCCTGGCTGGCGGGGGGGAACTGTGGGGATACTTCCATTTGTAAACTTCTATGTGAAGTGATATAAAACCACTAGAACGCTTACTTTGGCCATTTTTTAAAAAAATTTTTTTAACGTGTATTTATTTATTTTTGAGACAGAGAGAGACAGAGCATGAACGGGGGAGGGGCAGAGAGAGAGGGAGACACAGAATCGGAAGCAGGCTCCAGGCTCTGAGCCATCAGCCCAGAGCCCGACAAGGGGCTCGAACCCACGGACCGTGAGATTGTGACCTGAGCTGAAGTCGGACGCTCAACCGACTGAGCCACCCAGGCGCCCCTACTTTGGCCATTTAAACATGACTACTATAAGTGCTGAAGCAACCAATGAAAAGTAGCACATAATTACGGCTAACAGTAAAGAAAAAAATCCCGGATCCCTAGGAGTTCAAGTGTACCTGCTTTTATTGTGCTGCACAGCCATTGCAGTCTTAACAAACCAATGACTCAAGCAGGGCGTCAAACCTTCTCCATCATTATTATATTTGTTAGGGTGTATGGTACGCATGGCATATGGTATATACCATATATATACGGTATATCATTTGTTACAGTGACTCCCTAAAGGCTCAGATGATGGCTAGAATTTTTTAGCAATAAAGTATTGTTGCAGGAAGGTATGTGCGTTGTTTTTCAGACATAATACTATTGCATACTTGTTAAGTATTGCATGCTTACTAGACTGTGGTATGGTATAAACACCATTTTGATACGTGCCGGGAAACACAGAAAAGCTCATTTGACTCACTTGATTGCAATATTTGATTTGTTGCAGTGGTCTGGAACCAAATCTGCAATATCTCTGAGGTTCGCTGTATAAAAAGAATTATAGAGCACAGACAGCCAAGTGCAATTTCTCCCAGGTCTGCAAGGCTGGTTCAACATTCAAAAGTCAATTAATGTAACCCCTCACATCAATTGGCTAAAATAGAAAGATCACACGATCATATTAGTAGATGCTGAGAAAGCATTTGACAAGATCCAACACCCAATCATGATAAAAAGCTCTCAATAAGCTAGGAATAGAAGGAACTTCTCAACTCGATCCCACTATCTACAGAGAACCTAAGCTATCCATCATACGAAACAGTGACAAACTCAAGGCTTTCCCACTAATATGAGGCACAAGGCTACAAGATACACTCATTTTCAATAGTGGAAGTCCTTGCTAATGCAATCAGGCAAGACAAGGAAAGAAAAGATATACAAACTGGGAAAGAAAACATCAAACTATCTTTGTTCACAAGTGACATGTTTCTTTATGTAGATAATCTGAAAGGATCCACAAAAAAGCTTCTGAAACTAATAAGCAAATATAATTAGGTTGCAGGATACGAGGCTAATATAAACTAAGTCAATCACTTTCTATACACCCTCAATGAATAAGTAAAATTTGAAGTTAAAAAGAACATTTATATTAGCACCCCCAAAATGAAATACTTAGGTATAAATCTGACAAATGTATACAAGATCGATATGAAAAAATATACAAAATTCTGATGAATGAAATCAAAGAACTAACTGACTAAATATCGCATGTTCACATATAGGAAGACTCCATATTGTCAAGATGTCAGTTCTTTCCAACTTGATATATAGACTAAGTGCAATCTCAGCAAAAATCCCAACAAATTGTTTGGTGGGTATTGACAAAGTGATGCTAAATTTTATATAGAGAGGCAAAAGATGCAAAATAGCCAGCACAAAACTGAAGAACACAGTTGGAGGACTGACACTTCCCCACTTTAAGATTCACTATAAAGCGACGCTAATCAAAACAGTGTGGTATTGGTGAAGAAAAGACACAAATAGAGCAATGGGACAAAATAAAGATACCAGAAGTAGATTCACATCATTAGAGCCAACTGATCTTTGACAAAGAAGCAAAAACAGTCGAATGGAGCAAAGATTGCCTTTTCAACAAACGATTCTGGAACAACTGGACATCCACACGCAAAAAAAGGGAATATAGGCACGGAACTCACACCCTTCACGAAAGTGGATCATAGACTTAATGTAAAATGCAGAGCTAGAAAACTCCTAGAAGATTACATAGGGGAAAACCTAGATGATGTTGGGTATGGTGATCCCTTTTTAAATACACCACCAAACACATGATCCATGGGAGAAATAGTTGATAAGCTGGGCTTCATTAAAATTGAAAACTTTTGGGTCACCTGGGTGGCTCAGTCAGTTACGTATCCGTCTCCTGATTTCAGCTCGGGTCATGATCTCACGGTTCGTGGGCTTGAGCCCCGCATCAGGCTCTGTGCTGACATTGTGGATCCCGCTTGGGATTCCCTATCTCCCTCTCTACCTGCCCCTCTGCTGCTCTTTGTCTCTGTCTCTCTCTCTCCCAAAAGAAAAAAAATTTTTAATTAAAATTTAAAACTTTTGCTATGTGAAACATATCAAGAGCATTAGAAGACCAGCCACAAACCGGGAGAAAGGCACATTAATAAAAGACTGTTATTCAAAATATACAAGGAACTCTTCAAGCTCAGCAACAAGAAAACTAACAACTCGACTACAAAATGGGTCAAAGATATGAACAGATACCTTCCCAAAGAAGAAAGAGAAATGGAAAATAAGCATATTAAAAGACGTTCCACATCATAGGTCATGAGGCAAATGCAAATGCAAATTATAACAACAATGGGATACCACCGCACATCTATTAGAATGGCTGAAATCTGGGACACTGACAACGTCAAACCCTGGCAAGAAGGGAGAGGAGCAGAAACTCTCATTCATTGCTGGTGGGAATGCAAAATGGTACAGTCCCTTTCGAAGACATTCTCATAGTTCCTTACAAAACTAAACACACTCTTAACCGTACGACCCGACAACCGCACAACTTGATATTTACCTAAAAAGAGGTGAAAACTTTTGTCTACCAGAAAACTCGCACGTGGATGTTTATAGCAGCTTTAGTCAGAGTTGCCAAATCCTAGAAGCAACAAAGACGTCCTTCTACAGGTGAATGGATTAACTGCGGAACATCCAGACGATAGATGATTCAGTGCTAAAAACAAATGATCTACGAAGCCATGAAAAGACATGGAGGAACTCGAATGCACATTGCTAAGTAAAAGAAACCAGTCTGAAAGGCTACATAAGGTATGATTCCAAGTATATGACATTCTGTAAAAGGCAAAACCGATTCCAAGTATACCACGTTGTGCAAAAGGCAAAACCATGGACACATAAAAACATTAGTAGTTTCCAATAGTGGAAGGGGTGAGGCAGGGAGATGAATAGGCAGGGCAAAGATGATTTTTAGGAGAGTGAAAATATTCTGTGTGACATGATAATGATGGATATATGTTGGTATACATTTGTCCATAACACCAAGAGTGGACTCTAAGGTGAACTACTGAGTTTGCGTGATTATGATGTGTCAGTGTAGATTCAGCCTTCACAAAAGATGGTACCATTCTAGTGAGTGAGGTTGGGAAGGCTATGCATTTGGGGGCACAGGATACATGGGAAATCTGAACCTTCCTCTCAAATTTGCTGTGGACCTAAAACTGCTTGAAAAACACTAAAATCTTTTAAAGAGTCACATACTGTATTAATTCGTTTGTGCAACAGTTTCAAAACAAAAATTTTACAGAGTTGGAAAACAGACGAGTGATTTCCAGGGGCTCAAAATGGTAGAGGAGGTGAGTGGGTATGTCTGCAGAAGAGTAGCACGAGGGAGATCTTTGTGGTGATGGAATAATTTTGTATTTTGGTCGTGGTGAGGGTTACACAAAACTACGTAAGTTATAGAAGGACGGAACTACACAAACACATTGTATCAATATCAAATCTGTGATTTGGATATTGTATTCCAATTATGTAATCACTGGAGTAAAAAGGCTGAAGGGGACTCAGACTTTTCTGTACGATCTTTGCAGCTTCCTGTGAATCTATAATTATTGCAAAACGAAGGTTTAAAGAGATGCTAATTCCCCTCAACTTGATGTACAGATTCCATAGGATTCCATTTACCCTGGAAGTCTTTTTTAAATTTTTTAAAAATTTACATCCAAATTAGTTAGCATATAGTGAAACAATGATTTCAGGAGTAGATTCCTTAGTGCCCCTGACCCATTTAGCCCATCCCCCCTCCCACAACCCCTCCAGGAACCCTCAGTTTGTCCTCCATATTTATGAGTCTCTTCTGTTTTGTCCCCCTCCCTGTTTTTATATTATTTGTTTCCCTTCCCTTATGTCCATCTGTTTTGTCTCTTAAAGTCCTCATATGAGTGAAGTCATATGATTTTTGTCTTTCTCTAACTGACTAATTTCACTTCGCATAATATCCTCCAGTTCCATCCACGTAGTTGCAAATGGCAAGATTTCATTCTTTTTGATTGCCAAGTAATACTCTATTGTATAAATACACCACATCTTCTTTATCCATTCATCCATTGATGGACATTTGGGCTCTTCCCATACTTTGGCTATTGTTGATAGTGCTGTTATAAACATGGGGGTGCATGTGCCCCTTCGAAACAGCACTCCTGTATCCTTTGGATAAATACCTAGCAGTGCAATTGCTAGGTGTAGGGTAGTTCTATTTTTAGTTTTTTGAGGAACCTCCATACTGTTTTCCAGAGGGGCTGCACCAGCTTGCATTCCCACCAACAATGCAAAAGAGATCCTCTCTCTCCACATCCTTGCCAACATCTGTCGTTGCCTGAGTTGTTAATGTTAGCCATTCTGACAAGGGTGAGGTGGTATCCATTGTGGTTTTGATTTGTATTTCCCTGATGATGGGTGATGTTGAGCATTTTTTCATGTGTCGGTTGGCCATCTGGATGTCTTCCTTGGAGAAGTGTCTATTCATGTCTTTTGCCCATTTCTTCACTGGATTATTTGTTTTTTGGGTGTTGAGTTTGATAAGTTCTTTATAGATTTTGGATACTAACCCTTTATCTGATATGTCATTTGCAAATATCTTCTCCCATTACGTCAGTTGCCTTTTAGTTTTGCTGATTGTTTCCTTGGCTGTGCAGAAGCTTTTTATTTTGATGAGGTCCCAATAGTTCATTTTTGCTTTTGTCTCCCTTGCCTCCTGAGACGTGTTGAGTAAGAAGTTGCTGTGGCCAAGATCAAAGAGGTTTTTGCCTGCTTTCTCTTCGAGGATTTTGATGGCTTCCTGTCTTACATTTAGGTCTTTTATCTCGGAAGTCTTTTTTTACAGAAATTATCAAGCTGATTCTGAAATGTATATGAAAGTTCAAAGGACCTGGAAGAGCTTTGGACAAAGTCAGATGGCTGACTAATACTACTTGATTTTAAGAGTTATTATAAAGCGACAGACGTCAATGTAGTGTTGATGAAAAGATAGACAAATGGATCAATGAAACAGAGTCCGGAAATAAACCCACACATATATGTTCAATTGATTTTTGACACAATTTCAAAGGAGTGTAATGGAAAAGAGTGGTCTTTTCTGTAAATGGTGCTGGTCATCTACACATTAAAAAAAGAACTTAGATCTGAATCCCATGGCATATACAAAGATTAATTCGAAGTGGATTATAGACCTAAATGTGAAACTAAGTCTATACATCTTCCATTGGAAGACAAGAGAAGATCTTTTGTGGACTTGAATTAGGCAAATATTTTTTAGATACGGCGCTAAGAATGTAATTCATAAAAGAAAACAATAGATAATTTGGACGTCATGAAAATGGAAACCTTACTTTGTGGAAGACCTCGTCAAGAGACTAAAAAGACAAGGCACAATCAGAGAGGAAATATTTTCAGATGAAATATCTGATAATGGTTTTGTAGTCAGACTATATAAAGAATTCTCAAAACCCAATAATAAGGAAAATAAAAGGCATGGGGGAAAGACCTACACAAAATTTCACCACGGAAGTTGTGTGAATGGCAAATAAGCAAAATGAAAGATGTTCAATAGCATTGGTGACGCGGGAATTACAAATGGAGACCACAGTGAGGTCCCGCTGCGCATCTATTAGAACGGTTACAATTTTTTTTTAACTTTTTTAACGTTTATTTATTTTTGAGACAGAGAGAGACAGAGCATGAACGGGGGAGGGGCAGAGAGAGAGGGAGACACAGAATCGGAAGCAGGCTCCAGGCTCTGAGCCATCAGCCCAGAGTCCGACACGGGGCTCGAACTCACGGACCGTGAGATCGTGACCTAAGCTGAAGTCGGACGCTCAACCAACTGAGCCACCCAGGCGCCCCATACAATTTTTTTTTAAAAAACCTGTCCATAGCATGTGTTCACAGGGAGTGGGGGAACAGGAACAGGGCTTTTGGAAGTCTAAACTGGTCGAAGCACTTTGGAGAAAAACTGCCAGTTTCATCAAAAGGTAAACATATACCCACCATCCATTCCAGGCATGCCACTGTCAGGTGCTTACCCAAGAGAAGTAAAAACATATCCAAAAAAGACTTGTGCGTGAATATATCCAGAGCAGCTCTATGAGTAATAGCCTCAAACTGGAAATGATGCCCTGTCTTTCAACGGGTGGATGAATAAACTTAACAGCGGTACATCCGTGTAACAGAACAGTATTCAGCAATAAAAAGCAATGAACTGCTGATGCCATGGATGAATCTTAATCCACAACATAAGAGGGACCTGTCGTAGGAGTCCGTCTTGATAAAAGTCTAGAAAACGCAAATGAATTTACAGTGACACAAAGTAGATCAGCATTTGCCTAAATAGGCTACGGTAGGGGTGGGGGTGGGGCAGGGTGGAGGGAGAAATCACACAGGGACACACCAAAATTTCAGGTGGTTGATGGCAAATAAGTCATCTTATTCCGTTCGTTGTCTTGTTGTGGTCATGGTTTCACGGGTTTACGTGTAAGTCGAAATGCGTCAAATCGTACACTTTAAATATGTACGATTTACCGTACGTCAAGCACACCTCAGCAAAGCTGCAAGAACAAAACAGTAAAAGGTTGAGGGGCGGCACACCGGCAGAGAAATAGCAGTAATAACATAAACTTCGCTAAAGGCAGACACTGCAAGTGCCGTGTGTCGCGTCTGTTGCTCCGTCATTGCCGCCTTGTCCCTCTGGGATGAAGGCTGCTGCACCCTGGGTCCTGCCCCTTTGACCTTGGTCAGAGCTTGGCTCCTTAACCTTTCTGTCAATCTTTTACTGTCCTTCAGTTATTCCCAGCAGAACACAAATGGGCTTTTGTTATCTTGCACTTGAAAAAAATAAATAAAACAGTCTTTCTTAACTGAATATATCCCTCTAGACACTGCCCTCCCACACACATACATGCGCGCGCGCGTGCACACACACACACACACACACACACACACACACATCTATGCAGCATACAGACTCCCACATCTGCTCACAGCACCTTTTGTAACTTCCCCCACACTTTGTCATCTCGGACGTGATATCTCTACCACATTCGTCCACTAATGCGCGGAGATAAAGGTTAATAATAAAACACTCTGTTGATACACTCGCCGTGGACTTGGGAGATCAGAGAGACCTAGTTTTGAATCTCGGCCCTGTGGCAGCCTGCTACTGGGCCTTTGAGTAGCTTATGTAACTCCCTTAAAAGTGTTTACTACCTGTCAAATGCATTTAGGCGACCCCCTGGATCTATTTCAAAAAGCCTCTGAAAGGAGTCGGTGAATCGTGTTTTCCTGCTGCCAGGAATACTTAGACTCTGTCAGTATCCAATTGCTACCCTTCTGCCTGCCTGGCCCCCAGAGACACAATCTTCCTCCAGTTTCTCTCCTCCCCTTGCTTCCAAGGGGGTTAGTTTGTTTCAAGGTGCGTGAGTCAGCACAGATCGGCCCCTCGCACAGCTTGCTCGCTTCGTTTTCCTCCAATGAGCCGATCTGTCTTCAAGCCCAGTGAGCATTGCTAGGCTGCAGGGCTCGCCCCCACATCCCCTCCGGGAACGCGTGCTGGGCACCTGGCTTACTCAGAGCTTTTAAATAGCTTTTCCCTCCCAACCTAATGCCCGGTATCACCCGAAAACATTGATTGCTTTAGAGCGACTTCATCTCCCCGCACCTTTTTAAAAGCCCCTTCCCTGCCACCGATCAATATAAGAACGAAATAAAATATAAATAAATAAAAATAAAAGCCCTTCTCCTAGAGTATTTATTAGGTTTGGGGGTTGGTTTTTTTTTTTTTTTTTTTTTTTTGGTTATAGTTGTTTTGTTTCATATCTTCCCTATGACTGCACGATCCTTGAGGGGAAGACCAGTTTTCTTTCGAATTATATAAAGGGCTTAACAGGGTGTTGAACTCATACTTGTTCCATTAATTCTGATGGCACCACCTGGAGGGTCGTGGGTAAGCCAACTGCTTCCTCTTCTCCTAATTCACAGATGTCTTTACTACCGATTCCTCCTCTCTCCAGAATTCCTTTCTTTTTCATTTCTATTCCAGAAGGTAGAGGCTCAGCTTAGATCACACCTCCTCCGTGAGACTTGCTTCAGTTTAAACTATTCTCCCCCCCTGCTCCCGTCCTTCCCCTCGTTCTCGACCGGGATTTGACAGACCCATAAGCCCACTACTGGCTGTGGGATCAGGGGCGAGACATCTCACGTCTCTGAGCCCCGGTTATCCAGCCCTCTAAAGTGACAATCATTGGGGCGCCTGGGTGGCGCAGTCAGTTAAGCGTCCGACTTCAGCCAGGTCACGATCTCGCGGTCCGGGAGTTCGAGCCCCGCGTCAGGCTCTGGGCTGACGGCTCGGAGCCTGGAGCCTGTTTCCGATTCTGTGTCTCCCTCTCTCTCTGCCCCTCCCCCGTTCATGCTCTGTCTCTCTCTGTCCCAAAAATAAATAAACGTTGAAAAAAAAAAATTTAAAGTGACAATCATCATACCTATCTCACAGAGCTCTTGTGAGGGTCAAGTGAGGTCCTGTACGTGGGATGTCTTTGTAAACCCAACCAGGCTCAACAAATGAAAGGGATGATGAGCTCCTTATGGCTCTCCATCTCGGCGTGCCTTGGACGGTAGTCACGTGTCAGTGGATCCGAACCGGTTTGGGGAAATCCTGAAAGGGGAAGGACGGATTTTGCGAGTCTCGGTAACATCGTCTGTGCTGTGCGCGCCACGATGCACACTGGAGTGTGTTGAATTGAAAGTGGTAAGTGCACACTGGAGCCAGGCCCTTCTTCCTACGGAGAAGCAAATGTCTGTCACAGCGTTTGTAATTTCATAGGTAGCCACAAAGAAAAACAAGAAAAGGAGAAGAAAAATGGAAACACAGAGAACGCAAACAGGCTTGCCTTTTTTTAGGCACCAAAAGACACTTTTCAAGGGGGCAAGAGGGAGTCATCTCCCCTGATAAATGCCACATGCTCCAAGACTGCAGAACAAGCAACTAACACAATTCATCAAATGAAATTATAGGAATCCGGGAAACAGCACGTCCTAATTAAACCAAAACGACAATCCACACCAGACGCACACTCTATTTTCAAGCTGCGAGCTTGTGTTTTAGTATCCCACAGGGTTTTGGAGTCAGGACTTGTAGCAGAGGGGTTGAGCTGGGAGCCAGCCTAAGATGATGGGGCCAGCTCTCGTGGCGGCTCTCGTGGAGGAGTCTGACCTGGAATGTCACAGGTTCCTATCCCAAGTCCGGGGGCATCTTCCAGCCAAGGGAGGGATGGTGCTCTTAACTGACCACCTCATTTCCTGGATCCAAAGAGGAAGAACAATGTTGAAAAATCCGTTACAAATACTTCTCTTTCATGTAACTTCTTTAGGAGGTCTCTTCTGACCCTGCTGTCAGAGGTGGGCCATTTCTCTCTCTGTTCCCATCGTTCTGGGTTCCTGGAGCCACAATAGCTTGTTTGGGAACAAGAATAGTCACCTGACCCATGTCGGGCCAATCAGATTTTCAGTGAGGCTTTGAACAGAGACTAGGTTAATCAGATGATGCTAAGCTTGGGATCCCCAAGAAGCAATGTGGACTAGACTACTGGGGGTGACTTTGGAGACCTGGAAAGACCTGTGGGCTAAAAATAGACATTAGTTCATCAACATCGTGTAGATGGCTAGCCATGTGGATGGAATCTTCCAGGGTAAGAGACTATGGGGAGAAGGGAAGGGGGAAGGGAAGGGGAGGGGAGAGAAAAGGGAGGGGAGGGGAGGGGAGGTGGCCTCAGGACTCAAATTTACTATTTATTTACTTGATGAGGGACTTCAGGCAAAGACCTTGATCACCCTGGGTGACAGCTTCACTTTCTGAAAAAGAATCATTCAAATATTCATTCGGCTGTCCAGTAATTTTCTAAATGCTTATCATAGGCCAGATGCTGTGTGTGATATTAGGGACACGGTGGTAACCACGACACGGACTTTGTCCTAAAATGTGTGTATAAATCCAGAGGGAGACAGAGATCGATGGAAGCCACCACAGAGGGTAGCCACGATGGTTTGGGTGCCCTTCCCAGAGGCAGCCACTCTAGTCCTGGGGCATCAGGAGAAGTTTCTGGAAGAAAGACATCTAAGAGGAGGCCTGTGTTATCCAGGGGAAGGTTAGGAAGCGGGTGGAAGTGAACAGGGCAGAGGGGACAAGTGCAGAAGCCCACAGGCAAGAGGGGGACATGGGGAACTTTGAGGTGTAACATTTCCATATGACCCAGGGAAAGAGTATGCAATGAGGAGAGAGGAGAGAGAGCCAGGCTGCGTCCAGATTACGAAGCGTCCCACAGGCTGGCTGTACAAATAATCTAGACACAGGAGGAAGGTGCCCTGAATCAAAACAGTGGTTACAGAGATGGGGGGCAAGGGGGCAGGGGAAAGTTTGGGTTCCAGAACCAACGAGAGGGCAGGACACTGCTAGCGTTCCCGGGGTGAGCAGAGTCAGGAGAAACGACTTCTGCAGGGAGGCGGCATCTGGGGTCGGCGTAGCAACCAGGAGCTGCCACAGTGACCTCTGACCTCCATAAAGCGTGCGTGTACGTGTGCGTGTTCGCCGAGCACCCTCCGTTTTCAACCGTGGAGACTATCAACTTCGGCATCCAACCTTGCTTCCTTTCCTTGCCCGGAAAAGAGAAGCCGTACTTCTTACACACCATCTCTCCGCTGTCTCTGGCACATTCAGACCCTCCCTCTCAACGGGATCGTCTCCACTGGCATTTAAACACGATCGTGTCTTATCGCTTCTCGGCCTTTTGGCTAAGATCAAGTGTAAACGTGATCATGCCGTCCCCAGTAACGAGCAAAGGACTCAACCCCGAGCCTTCGGCCAACCCGTCTTTCTCTTGCCCTTTCCTACCAAATATCTTGAAGGAATGGTCTAGACTCCCTGACCCCCTTTCCTCCTCCTTCACCTCACCACTCAGTACACTTGAGTCTGACGTCTGCTCAGAAACCCTTGTATTTGGGCTTACAAACTGTTCTTTAAATGTTAGAATGGGGGGCGCCTGGGTAGCTCAGTCGCTTCGGCGTCCAACTCTTGGTTTCTGCTCAGGCTGTGATCTCACGGTTTCGTGGGTTCGAGCCCCATGTCCAGCTCTACGCTGACAGCGCAGAGCCTGCTTGGGATTCTCTCTCTCCCTCTCTCTCTGTCTCTCTCAAAATAAATATTTCATTAAAAAAATAAATAAATAAATGGAAAAATGCAAGAGAGAACCAAGAAGAACAAAAACCTGGGGCACCTGCGTGGCTCAGTCAGTTGAGCCTGCGACTCTTGATTTCGGCTCAGGTCATGATCTCACAGTTTGTGAGTTTGAGCCCCGCGTCGGGCTCTGTGCTGACGGCTTGGAGCCTGGAGCCTGCTTCGGATTCTGGGTCTCCCCCTCTCTCCGCCCCTCCCCTGCTCATGCTCCGTTTCTCTTTATCTCTCAATAGTGAATAAATGTTAAAAAAAATTTTTTTTAAAAGAAAGAAAGAAAACTCTTGTTAATGCCACAGTCTCCTTCTGTCCCCTCTCTCTTCATAGGGCGGGTGTGACCAGGACTTTAATGGATAGCTTCTCTGCTCATGTCCTTCTCTCTAGGGTGAGAACAGCGCCCGGCACATAGCAGCATTCAGCAAATATTGGTGAATAAATGAGAAAAAATAATAGTTTATATTTAAATGCTTAGGGGAAATGGCGAAGACTGTCATTTTTCTGAGACTGAGACGGGGAAAGATACGTCACCTGGGGGAAATACCTGCTTGTAAAAGAAGCAGGGCCACAGACTCACCTTGGGGACCTCCGGAAACACAAGGCCAGTCGGCAGGCGTTTCGCCGGCGTGGTTACAAAATCCGAACTTTTGGTCAGAAAAGCCAAGCTGTCTGTCCGCTTCAGTGACAGGTGCGTCACTGCTTCCTAAAGTGACTCGTCCCATACTCCTTGCTTGGAGAAAAGATTGTTTTTCTCTTTGAGATCTCTTTTCAGGTATTTCCATAGCGACCCCTACACATGACACGTGCTTAGCTGAAACAGACAGATTTTCTCCTTTCAAATAATGGTGACACATCTCACGAAGGTGGGGGGGGGGAGGGGTTCCTTGAGTACATCGCTGCCAGAGTAAGGTGATGTGCAGGAGAGAGGGAGGAAGGGAAGAGAAGAAGGAAGAGAGAGAAAAATGTGAGCCAAGATCAGTCACAGAGATGTTCAAATTACACAATTGGAAGCCTACAGCTTACACACACACACACACACACACACACACACACACACAGACATGTGTATGCACACACACAGATCTATACGTGTAAGGACAAATGTGTACAAGTAGGGAGGAAAGCAGATTTGGGACTCTATACTTGTCCCTAAGCCCTGTATTTCAGCAAAGTATTTATGCCTGCTGGTTGCTATGGAAATACTCAGGAGCTTGCCACATGCCTTCTGTCTAGCCTCACAAGGGAGACGCTCACTAATGCAAATAACATATAGGTTTAAGAAAAGATTAGAAAAGCAGGGTGGCCGGTTATGATTTCATTCCATAGGCTCGAAAACTTCTCAGTGCTACACATCCAAGGAGTCTAAGTAGCCACAGATAGGAATAGATTTTTCACTATTTTTTTAAATGAAAGGCTGCGAGGCATCTTAATTTAGCTAGAAAATGGCATCAGTCTCTATCGTTTTGTGGGCCAAGAAGTTTATGAGAAAAGAACAGACCAGGAGACAGGAAGTCTGTCTTCTAGTACCAAATCACAACTGTGCACCTATTTGACCTTGGATAGGACAGTTCCCCTCTATGGCCCCATTTTCTCAATTCTCTTTGTAAATTGAGAAGAAAACACTGGATAGTTCCAACAGATCGCATCATTTAGGAAGCTTTAGGTGGCAAATGATCCAAAAAACCTTCAACTTGGCTTCAAACTAAAGGAAATGTATTGGATCGGGAAATGGAAAACTCCAGAAGCGGTCTGGCTTCAGATAAAGTTTAATTAAATGTTCAACAAGGTCACCGAGGACCCGGTTTTGTTATCGACTTCACCCTAAGGCTGCTTCCAAGATGGTGGCCAAAAGTCTCAGAGCTACATCCCCATCGTAGCAGGAAAGAGAGAATGTGTTTGCATTGGATTCCCAGCAATCGTTCTGAAAGTGATCATAATTGAACCAGCTGAAGATAGCAAACCCATCCCCTTGATGACCACAATGGCCTGGGGAATGACACGTACTTACTGGCTTAACGTAAGCCATACATGCTCCAAATTCCAAATCTGGCGCCGACACAGGATTCGGTTTCCTTGGAAATACATGAATCTTTAAATGGAAATCAGAGACAGTTGGGAAGCGGGTAGGGGGAATCCTGAGGAGACAATCAATAAATGTCTGCTCAGGGGTATCGCCAGTTCTGACGTATTCTATTTGCACTTTCTGTGCTGGTGGAGAAGCAAGTTCCCTAGGGCATGGAAAGAGAGACCCTATAAGGGTGCCTGCCACTTGCGTGGAAGTTCCCAGTGCCTTTGAGTTTTGCCCTAAAAATAATCCTGACAGAAAACGACCCAATAGCTTCTTAGTTCGGGGTTCTTTGGTCTTTGAACAGTTAATAAAAACGAAACATACAGAGAAGGGAAAACACGCATCTGTACCCCCTACTGAAGAGCTTTCCGTTCTACCACATAGTACTTGTCCTTTCTCTGTTTTGAATTTCTGGTCCTCACAATTCATCCGAATTTTTCTCTATACTTCTCAATTTTTTACTGAAACTATTAACTTCCTAAGAATTTTGATAGGAAGTTTGACTCTTGATGAATGGCGGCGACCCATTTATCCTTCCCTCGTGGTCCCCTCAACACATACGCGCGGGCACACACACACACGCACACACACACACACACACACACACACACACTAGGGAAGAGAAACCACAATCCGCAAGTATGAAAATAAAGATTTTATCAGTCAGGACATTCAGGGTGGAGGTCACAGAGGGACAAATCCAAAAATGGCTTCCATATAAGGAAATACATTATCTCGCATAGAGAAATCCAGGGTTAAAACCGTTCTGAGTTGGTACATTTATCAGCTTGACCGTATCATCAAGGGCCTAGGTTCTTTCTACAGCTCCGCATGCCTTCCTCCGCACGCTGGCATATCTTTTTAGGATGACTAACCTCATGGTGCCCACATGGCTGCCACAGCTGTAAGTATCGCATGTGATGGCAAATCTAACCGTAAGAAAGAGTAGGTTTTCCGCAAGCTTTCTTTCTTAAAAGCAAAACGAAATCTTTTCCTGGACTATTGCCTCCCTCCAAACAGAATTGCCTTCATGATTCTTTGGCAAAATAGTGCCACATGCCCATTCTTGTATATCCCTTGGAAAAGTGAATTATCCCAGTTGGTTACTAATCAGGTTCACCCGGGGAAGCACACAACTGCCTGATGCCTGATGCTAACTGAGTCTGCTACATCGGATCTCCAGAAGGAAATGCTCTAGGGAAGAATGTGCAACATGAAGCCTTTCTCTTAAGCCCCACCCTCACCCTGCAGTAGACTTTTCCTCATGTCTCGTTGGGCAGAAGGGGGTTACATGCCTGTCCCGACATAGCAGTGTATTACAATACCAGAAATATGTACTACAATCACTCCTGAGTTAAAATTCATGTTCCTCTCCTTATTACGGGCCATGGGAATAAGAGTAAATATTTTATCCTCACTGTGCCTTAGTTTATCCCTCTGTAAAATGGGAATAGCGTCACGGCACTAGCCTCACCATAGGCTTTTGAAGCCTAAACGAAAGGGCACTTAGATATGCTAGTATTTCATAGATGGTACTTTACTGAGGGTTGATGGGGGGTGGGAGGGAGGGAAAAGTGGGTGATGGGCATTGAAGAGGGCAACTGTTGGGATGAGCACTGGGTGTTGTATGGAAACCAACTGGACGATAAATTCCATATTAAAAAAATAATAAAGAGCAGTGGACTTGAAGTGAAAAAAAAAAAAGAAGACATAAACTCTTTTAAAGAAAAAAAAGATAGTACTTCCTTTCCTGCTTTCCAATTTTTCTTTACTTTTTATCATGAAAAGCTACTAAAACGATAACAAACTACTAAAGGTTTAATCAAGGAAGAGGCGTGACCTGACATGTGTTTTGGTAAGATAACACTCAAGGCAGATAAAATGGGGATTCGGGTGATTTTTTTCTGTGTTAGTCGACACTTTCCCTAAGCTCCTCCAATAATACCATTTATTTTATTAATTGTGGAAATTCAGAACTTTTACTGTAGTATTTTAATAATACTTTTTTGAGGGAAATTTTCACTACAACATATCCTTTGGTTATTCTTATTCTGTATTTCAATTTGCCATCCAAACAATGTTTCTTTTTTTTAATGTTTATTTAATTATTTTGAGAGAGAGAGAGAGAGAGGGCAAGAGCGAACAGGGGAGGGGCAGAGAGAGGGGAGACAGAGAATCCCAAGCACCACCAGTGCAGAGCCCCACACGGGGCTCGAACTCACGAATCACGAGATCGTGACCCGAGCTGAAATCAAGAGTCAGATGCTTAACTGACGGAGCCACCCAGGCGCCCCCAAACGATGTTGCAATAATTTAATTAGCCAAGGTTTTCCCTGGCAGGAAACAGGCTCCCTTTCTCTCAGAAGGTTATACTTGCTTACTTGTCCAAAGACTTCCCCATTTATCGGAGATTCTATATCCTTCCTCAACATGGATGTGAGACAACTCTTTAGTCCCTTCTTGGAAAGTGTCCTGTTGATGGGAGACATCCCGTTGCTACGAAGCCGTTAGTAATGTTTTTTGGAAAATGGCTACGGCTTTACAGCATCACCCTTGAACTCCTTCAAATTCTTGGGTGAATTCCATGTAGATTCAGTGATTTATTTACATTAGTTTGACAATTTGAACTAGAGAGTCCTGTTTTTTTCTCAGTCTTTTTCCAGCTAAGAACCTAACAGTACTTGGATTATCTTCCCTTTGCTCCTTGAAATTAACATCGTTCGGTGGGCGGAAGGTAGCAGCCGGGGTCTTGTCAAGCTGTGCTCTATGGAACACAGAAGCACGAAAGACCGTGTTGGAACCTGGATTCCACTGCAGTAAATCCCTGGATTGACTGCTGGCTGATCGAATTGCGTGGAAATGGAAAGGATCACCAAATAACCATCAGATGAGGTGACCAAAGCAGACTGGAAAATAGATGGCTCATCTGTTTTTGACCATCTAAATGACTAAACTGAATCTCAGACTACACAATCACTTCTCAATTAAAAGCTGAAGGGAGGCCTGAAGCTCGCTTACCTAGAAGACTTTTATTTACCATCCTTGATGTGTAGCTTATTTGGTGCTAAATTTTAGATTAAGTTTCTAAAGGGACAAGGGAGGCCATACATGTATGCAAATTTCATTCATGCATGCATGCGATTTACTCAGTCATAAATTTTGCGTGACGTGCCACACACCATAGTAGGCATGGCAAATGCAACCTCAACCACGATCCTGCTCTCAAGTACCGTGTTCAACTTGATGAGGATATGAATATGGAGAAAGACCATTGCTAAGGAACAACACCAAAGTCGCACTGAGGGCTTAGGAGACGTTTCCTAGAGAAAGTAATGATTGTATTTGTTTTCAGAGGATGATCAGGAGACAGCTTGAACGTGAAGGTGGTGGGGCAGGTGAGAGAGGAAACTACAACAAAGTGAATGTTACCAAAGGCCTGGGAGGTGACAGGAGAGCACAAGATCTGCAGACAACGTGAGCGGGGGTGGGGGTGGGGGGCGGCGGTGAATGGATAAAGGGAGGTTGGGGTCAGAACACAAAGCACATCCCAGCGACCGCGACCATGAATCCCCATTTTGAGCAAGGATATTTCAGGGTAAGTTTCAAAGGAAAGACTCGGTTCAGTTTGCGAGTATAAACTGTGAGGTCCTTGGCTCACCTGTAAAGAACTACCCTGAAAGGTTAGAGATAAATGGGGGAGCCGTTCCTGCAGAAACAGTGGTGAGAGAGAAAGGAAGCAGAGAGAACTGGACGCGAGCAAAGGGAGGAAAAATTGAACGAAGCTCACAGAAGCCAAGGGAAGACGGATTTCAGGCAGGAGGAAGCAAGGGGCTGTGCCCAGACCGACCAAGGTAAGGACCCCAAACCATATGCTGCACTTAGCAGAACTCGTTGACTTCGCCACATTTTTTCCCTGGACTGGGGGAGGGGGCAGAAACTTGACTGTGGCGCGGGGAGGCCCGGCACTTGGCAAGGTGCACGACTGCTAATCATCTCGGTGATGGGGACGGCCGTTCTCTGGAGACGCGTGTCTATGAAGGGAAGGCATACTACAAGGTGGTGGCCTGGTGGTCAAGGAAGGTTTGTTTGGTGTTGGTCTTAAGACAAGGAAGGCATGAAATATCTCCATGCCAAAGGAAAAATGGCCATTGAAAAGCGGAGGAGCGGGAGGAAGGGGTCAAGGGAACACATCGGGAGACGGGAAAGGATGGGGGCAAAAGCAGTGGGAAGGAGTGGAATTTTAGGAGGGATGGGAACGAGTAAGGCAAGCGATGGGCAGTCGGGGAGTAGGTAGAAATGTCACAGAGGTCGTGCCAGAGGTCCAGAAGCGACGCACATGATGAAATTAGTGAACGAGAGCGTTGAAACATCTTCTGAAAGTACGCTCCATACGTTCCAGGATGTAAAGAGAATCCACACATAGTGAGGAGATGAATAGGAGATATAAAAAGAACCAAATGAAATTTCTAGAGATGCAAAGCGCCATTGCCATAGCCAAAGCGGAAACTGAACCAAATGGGATTAACCGTGGCTTAGACCCCAGGGAAAACCTACAAGACTTGAAGACAGAGCAACTGTTCAAAATCAATCACAGGGAGGAACAACAGCAACAGCCAAAAACAAAAATGACACTGGAAAAAAAGGGTCAGGAGGAGAAGGGTTTCAGAGGCGCAGAGGAAACACCTGCTGGGAGATGTTCGAGGAGCATAAGCCTTGAACGACCTTCAGCTGGACGAGACAGAGATGGGAACCGAAGAGACACAGGTGAAGAGCTCGTCCCTAGGGGACGTGGTGGAATAAATAAATTCATTTATTTTTGAAATGCTTGCCAAAGCATGCTACCATTTGCCGCGTGCTGTCTCTGTGCTCCACTTGATATTGGTCTTAGGAGATGCAAAGATGTACAAGATCTTGTGGACATGTGGACATGTTACGGGGGTCGCTGCTTCCCATGTCGGCACTTGCCCATGAGCATAAGTGGCTCCTTCGATTTCACACCCTACGTGCCTCTCCGGTCTCATCCTTTCCGGGCCCTGGGTAGGAGGAGTGAATGACAGTGGAGACGACAACTGGACTTAGGACTCCACTAGGCACAGTTTCTCCCACGGGTCCAACGTTAGGACCCGCGTTGTTGCGGAATCCAACATTTGAGGGGAGCCTACGCCTTTGGCTTCTGGAGTAGCATTGCTCATCACGGAAGCCTCGGGTCTAGCGGGCTCCCCTAACACCGCCACTAAAACACAGAACGCACAAAAGCAAATAAAAGGTTACATTTCATTCACAGCCTCCTCCTTTGCATCCCTTTTTATATCCTACCTTCTCACCAATCACACCTTTGCACGTTTTGGTCCTCCCAACTAGACCGTGAGGAACCCGAGGACCAGGACTATCTTACTCAGTGTGGTTGTTTGGGGTTGTGTTTTTTTTTTTTTTTTTTTTTGGTAAAACATTTGTATTATTGCAGTAGAATCCACGTAACAAACGTTTCCAGTTTAGCCATTTTAAAATCTATCACGCAGCGGCATTAATTCCATTCACGACGTTGTGCAACCGTCCCCAGTACGCACTTCCAAAATGTCATCTTCTATTTTTGTATCCTTACACAGTGCATGGCACAAGTGTGATTTTAATCAGGAATATCTTTAGAGAGGCAACCCAGGCTAATGAGGAACCACGAGTGTTTTTGATGAAGAAGCCGCCCCGACAGAATTCAGGGACCGCCACAAACAGGTGGCAAATTCCTTTGCGAAGAAAAGACCTTCAGATCTTCAGACCTTCTCTGGGGGTCATCAACATGGGAGCTTCAGGGCGCCAGGCATAGAGTGGGGGTCCCCACTGACTTGATGTCACGGTGATGGGTCCGTTCTATGTGGAGGCAGGGCAGGAAGGGCAGAATGACGATCGTAAAACTCAGCCTCCTACGGTTCAATGACTCTTATGTTCATACAAATGTATTATATTTATTACTCGACCTCATCATTTGACATTGTTTGATATGATACTTATATGATGTTATTTATGAAATGTTACGATAATTATCATAAAGCAAGCACCATCAATTATTGGCGAACTTCTTCTCCCCCTTGAAGTGACTGGCCCACTCCCAACCTCCGGGGAAATCTAAAAAGAGCTTACAGACTCTCCTTCCACGGGCCTGAGGGTGGGGATGTGGCAAAGGAGCGATATTTTTAGCTAATTTTAACCCATGTGAAAGTGCTTCCCACTGTTGCAGGAGAGAAACAAGCTTCGGCCAGCGTGTTCTCAATTACTGGGTTCACGTCTTGACGGGAAAAACCCCCCGCAATTATGGTGGCTGATGTCAAGGGAATAATGGTGACTAGGAGAAAGGAAACAGTCTTTAAGGGCTTTGTCGAGCAACCCATCCACATTAAGTAAGAGCAAATGACCAACTCATGCCCTCAAACTCGGGTCCCGGAGACTTTTTTAGTAACACGCGACCATCCGCGACTTCTTTCCCTTTGTGTGTTTCTTTCCTCCTGTTCCCAATGAACTCCTAACTGTATACTTTAGAGAATGTGAATCGGAGATCCATACTACTAGATAGAGAGATAGATAATATCTTTATAATATTTCATAATATTTATAATATGTTTACATATTTTATAACATACGTGTTAATATCAGCTTAGAGTTACTAAAAAGATAAGCTTAAGGTTACTTATAAGTTTACAATTCCGCTCCCATATGCTATTTGCATTAGCAAATATCACATAAACGTATACAAAGACAATTTATAGTTTCTGCAGCTCAAATTATTGTGGTCCCTTAAAAGATCCTGAGGGGAAGACACGAGGACACTTACAAACAAGAGGGGCACAGGGCCAGGACTTACCTGGGGGACACACGGGTGGCCGGAAGGCGATTTTAGCAGCTTCCTTTGAAGTTCTACCTTTGCTTTGGCTCCTTTCAAAAATGTAAATATTTTATCTGAGAAAGTTTACTCATTAATTCGTTATCACTCGCTAAAGCCTCAGCACAGATTTTTTTTTTTTTTTTTCAGAGAGAGAGGCAGAAGCTGAGAAGGAGAAAGGGAAAAAACAGGTGAAGTTTACCTCAGAACACGTACCTTTTGACGGCAGAGAATGAGCGAGAAAGGTCTCGATCCAGAGGGCAGGCCAGTGGAAGCCATCTTGGGAACACCGGGGCGCTTAAGAACGGTGAGGGCCCCGAATAAGCTTGACTTCAGAGTTTGGCCCCCGGACCAGCCCCGCCTTCATCGGCCCAGCAGCTCTCACCGTCTGGCTGTCGCCTCCTGTCCCTCTCACCCAGGCTCCTCTCTTGAGCTTGATCTGCTCCAGGGATGGGCCCTCCCTGGTGACCTCCTCGATCTGGTGCAGCCGGTGGCTCTCCCAGCCTCTGCCGCTCTTCAGAGCGGGTGTGAAAGAAAAGAGAAAAAGGGAAGCAGAGCCACGGCCCCCCCCACCAGCAGGCAGGCTGGGCTTCCTCACTTTGCCTTTGTTACTCTGAATGTTCTGGAGCCTGAAGACGGGTGCGGGCAGCAGGCCTCGGAGCGCGGTCTCCTCTGGCTTGTGAGTCCTCTCAGCGCCTAGGAAAGGTGGGCACAAGAGGACGGGGAGGAGGAGAGGTGAGCGGACGTTGGGTAGTGCCATCTGAGGGACACGCACGAGCCCCCTCGCCCCACACAGTCCGGCCAGAGACTCTGCCCCGCCAGACCCGGCCCATGCTGTGGGAACACAACTATTAGGCACTTCTCTTCCTCTCTTGTCAGTCAGTGCTGTGTTTTCAGGGGCCCCTATCAGCCACAGTGTGTGTGTGTGTGTGTGTGTGTGTGTGTACGCGTGCCTGCATGTGTAGGTGCCCGGTGGTCTCCTATGTAGCAAGTCCACGGTGCATAGTTAAGTATATAGTGTATAGAGAGTCTTCCAGAATATTCTGGTGTGTTACCAATACAGGTCTACCAGTGAGCCCGTGCTGGGGTGATCAGTGAGAACGAAGAGCCCAGAAAGTGCCTTTTGTCCCAAGTCAGCAGAAGCTCAAAGCCACCACCAGTCTTCTCCCCCAACTCCTAAACGGATCGACTTCCTTTCTCTCACAAGAGAGTAACATTGTATCCGCGGAGGTGACCTCAAAACAGAGTTAACTGTTGCCCTGGAAGGAACCTGACACAGTTTCTAAGACCCCAGGACAAAGGGACGGTCAGGTGTGAGGCTTCGGATGGCCTGTCCCAGGATAAATGGTATAAATCCATTTCGGAACAAACCGCGGCCCCGCGGCCCGACGCCAAACCCCGCGGCTGTGCAGTGGTGAGGGAGGTGGGGTGAGAGGGCTCAGATGACACAGCAGAAAACACAGAGGTAGAAGTTGCAGGTCCCCCTGCTTACTGCTTATTCGTGTCTCCTAGGACTCGTTCTTGCTCTGACACCTACAGGAAATCCGTAGGCCAAGTTTTTCTTTCCTCCTTTGATGTTGCCATAGCAACACTGGGCGTCCCTGGGCCGATGGCTTCCTCCGGGAGAGCCTTGCAGACACATGTCCTCCGGGAGCCTTGCCGGGCCCAGGTGACCCAGACCGTCCTGAAGGTTCTGTTCATCCGCTTTTACCCGCACGCAGGTCTTGCCTAGCTCTGCAACGCTTACGGTTGACTGCTCTGCTTAGAAGCAAAAACCCAGCTTTGAAAATGTCTCAGCTCTGAAAGTAGTGTCCCGCTTGTTTCCCAAAGTCTCTCGGGCCTGTAATCAATCAAATGCATTTCTTTGCACACCTAGAACTAAGCGATTTGGAGCAGTTTTGTGCCTTTCCTTTATATCTGTTATTTAAAAATTTTTTCACCTTTATTTTTGAGAGAGAGAGCGCATTAGCGGGGGAGAGGCAGAGAAAGAGAGGGAGATACAGAATCCGAAGCAGGCTCCAGGCCCTGAGCTGTCAGCCCGGAGCTCGGCCTGGGGCTATAGAACCTACCCGAAATCGTGACCTGAGCCGCAGTCAGCGGGACGCTTAACCAACTGAGCCTCACCCCCCAGGCTCCCCTATATCTGTTATTTAAGTGGAAATCCCACGAACGCCAATAGGTTCTAATTCATGTCTCCTCAAGTGATTGTCTAGGTTAGGAGTCGCTGCTGTTCCTGTGAAGGCCACGTGGTAAATATGTTACAGTTTCAGGCCAACCGGTCTCTGTTGCAAACACTCAACTTTGCCCTTGTAGCCGGAAGAGTCGTAGGGCCTCAACAAATGGATGTGGCCGGAAGGCGATAAATCTGTATTTACAAAAACAGGCAGCAGGCTGGGCTTGGCCTGGGCCATAGGGTGCAGCCCCTGATCCAGGGGGCTCTTTCAAACAGCCCCTTTTAAACATTTTTACGTACTCCCTATTACCATTATTTTAAGACAGTTATTTTAAGAAAGTTCCTAAATTTGCATAAACCAGCTATACGTTTCTGTGATTTTCTTAAAAGCACACATGAAAACATACTTTTCGATCTTTTTTAATCATAACCTTACGGATAAGAAAAACACAGTAAGTTCCATCTGGCGTAATTCCAATTCTTGCTCCAAACGCGTGAATGTATTTTTATTCAGTTGTGGTTCAAACATATATCCCATTTGCTCTGTTGTCATGTACACATACTCTGGTAGAACCACTGTTATCTGCTGATATAGTCTGCCTTCTTTCTAAAGATAATGCAGTATTTCACTATACCCACAGAGCTGGCTTACTAAAAATTCTCCTATTGTTAAATATTTGGATTTTTTTCCCCGTTATTTTTCCATGAGCTAAATAAGGCTGGACTGAGCCACCCAGGCACCCCTAAAATAAACAGTTTCACGAACATTGTTAACAACTGCACAATTCACTGTTACGCTCAAGCTGAGAATTTTCTTTTTCCCAATGTGGAAGCGTGGCATCTCAAGATGAGACATTACCTGCTCCAATAAAAGACTTTTCCCCAGCTGAAAGTTCAGACATTGCTTGGTATTTCCCTGCAGTAAATTCTTGCCTCTGAGATCCACTGGAGACGCCGAGTCTGAAGTGACAGAGAGGGCTGGGTAGAGACAGCGTAAAGAATCGTTCTCGGGCATTCCTTGGGAGAAAGGGGCTTTCTCAAGATGGCTCTCGTTCAATTGGAGCTTTTCAGAAATACAAGTCACCTGTTTGAAACAATCGAGACAACAGGGCACCGAAATACACACTGGCTCCTAACTCTGGTTCTATCCTATTGACATCTTCAGGTACTTAAGCCAGCAAGACATAGGACTGAGGATCAGTGCTTCTGAAACAATCCATGGTAAAGAACCAGTCTGGATTTCTTTTTCTTTTTTCTTTTTTTTTTTTAATTTCCAAAATGTCACCAGCTGATAGCTTTAGAAAACACAATCAAAGAACGATCAGAAAAGTAAGTAAAAAGACAAGACATGCAAAATAGCAACCCCCAATTATGCATTTGCCATTAGAGACCATTTTTATTTTTTATTATATAGTTAATATAAATGCAGGTATTATTATTATGTTAGAGATCACATATTAAATTGGAGTTAAAAAAACACAATCATAGCACAGATAAAATGATAAAAACTGAACCCATTTTTCATTAAAATGGCGTATTGGTGAATAATACAGGCTTTACCTTGCTCATCATAAACTAGTCTAAGGCCCAAACTTAGAGTCAGAGGCTGGTCTTGCTCAGTCTGCTACTGGCTGTGTGAGCCAAGGCAACTTACTGTCTAACCTCCATTTCTTCATCTATAAAGTATGGATAAAAATACAATCAAATCGGGTTGTTGGGAAGATAAAGTAGGACAACACATGGAAAGTTCTTAGGGTGGTACCTAGTGTAGTAGATGCTAAACAGTGATAGCCAAGGGGCACCTGGGTGGCTCAGTCGGTTGAGCATCCGACCTCGGCTCAGGTCATGATCTCACGGTTCGTGGGTTCGAGCCCCGTGTTGGGCTCTGTGCCGACAGCTCGGAGCCTGGAGCCTGCTTCGGATTCTGGGTCTCCCTCTCTCTCTCTGCCCCTCCCCTACTCACGCTCTGTCTCTCTCTGCCTCTCAAAAATAAATAAATGTTAAAAATTTTTTTTTAATTTTAAATAAAAATAAAAATAAAAAGCGATCGCTAACCTTTCTGTTACAAGGTCAGCCAGCATGGAAAAGCTTTGAGGAGACTGGGTGATGAAATGTGTGAAGAGCATACATTCATCTGGCTTCAGGGTACCATCTAATAAGAGTCAGATATTCAGTGAAAACCCACCGCGTAATAGACTCCTAAACTAATAAGAGTTCGGTAAGGCTGCCAGATACAAATTCAATTCACACTATCAATAAGCAACAAGGGACTGTAATAGAACATGAGATGCCATTCGTAACATCAGGAATCTCTCAAGTTTCTAGGAACAGAAATAAAAAGGAAGGCATGAAATTTTATGGATAAATCATTCAAATTCTATAAAAGGCATAGAAGAAGACATGAATAATGAATGAATGGAATTATCTGATATTATAAACCTGTCGGTTCTCCCTTAAATGAATCTACACATTCCATATGTTCCCCCAAAAGCTCCAGCAGAGGTTTGGGGGAAACTCGACAAACGGAATCTAAAGTCTGCATCGAATAATTCAGTTTCACAAATAGTGGGTCACACACACATACACACACACACACAAAGAGCAAGGAGAGGAGAGTATACACCAGCACAGCAGCAGAGAAACAAAGCATAGAACAGAAAAGAATGTCCAGGAATAGAGATGTGTACAAGGAAGACATCTGATAGAGGTGGGGAGTAGATAAACTGTTTAGCAGACGGTGCTAAGAAAGCTGGCTCCTTAGAGCTGGTAGGAGAAAATATTCCCGTAAGTGGAAAGAGATTTTTTGCAACAAGACCGTATAAGCACAGGCTATAAGGTAGGAGAGTATTGGGTCTGGCCACAGATTTCTATCCAACACGGACACAGTCGACGGTTGTTAACAGGTGTATACTATATCGAGAGACTGTTCAAAGTTTAAAATCAATGGGATTAATGTTCAGATGAGAAAGGAATTCCTATTAATCCCTGAAAGAATAGGAAAATAGGTAGAGGATAGAAATAGGCAATGCACAGAAAGGAAGACACCTGAATGGCTAAAGTTCAAGAGATTCTCGACCTCACCCATAATGACAAACATCAACATGAAAACAACAGTAGTTGGGGCGCCTGGGTGGCTCAGTCAGTTGGGCGTCCGACTTCGGCTCAGGTCATGATCTTGCGGTTGGTGGGTTTGAGCCCCTCGTCGGGCCCTGTGCTGACAGCTCAGAGCCTGGTGCCCGCTTCGGATTCTGCGTCTCCCCCACCCTCAGCCCCTCCCCTACTCGTGCTCTGTCTCTCTCTGTCTCTCAAAAATAAATAAATGTAAAACAAAAATCCATTAAAACAACAGTAGGTGCCCCTTAATATCTACTCCAGTGACAACAATGTAAAAATTTGAGTGGGGGGGGGGGGAAGCTGGAACACCGGGGCTTAGTTGGCAGGAGTGGAAACTGGCACAGTCTTTCTGGAAAGTAATCTGGCAGCTCTAAGGGAATTAGCCTCTGGGTGCCCTACGATACAGCAGCCTCTCTCCAGAGAACCTGCCTGGGAAAATCTTGCGTAAGCCCATTAAGGCCCCACATGGAAAAAGGAACACGGCAGAATTATTTGTAGCAGCGAATAGCTGTCCCATGGCTATGGGAAGCGATATACTGGTGAGCATACCCTGGAAGGAGTAAGCATAAAGTAAGAAATGTAACGAGACACTATGACGTAAGCTAAATGCAACATACATACGTGAAATACCCGCACGCATTTCTCACAGGTAGGTACATATCCAGAACATCTATTCAACGTCGTAGAGGAGGTGCCCACTTAATAGGAAAGAAAAGTAATGGAAAATGGGGCGTGCACGGAACCCTGAAATCAAATAAGAAAGGGACCTTGTGGGGGTCAACGTAATACCCCCATATGCCACCAGCTGCGAGAGGCATTTGATTGAATCAAAGCTCTGCCCCTAAAATCCAAAAAGCTAAAAAAAAAAAAAAAAAAAAAAAAAAAAAAAGACCTACACGATACGGAACAGAGTGTTACCAGAGGCGCTCTTGGATCTCGGTGGACACTTTTCCTGAACATACGTGAGCCCCGTGGGACAGAAAATGCAGACTGAGACTCTGGTCTTCAATTCACGAACTCTGGTCTTCAGTCGCTAGAAGTTCTTTCCCATTCGGCCACACTGGGGAAGATGAGCCAAGCGGGGAGCGGAGGGCACGGTTTCTCGATCCTGGGACGCGGGTGACAAAGCTCCCTCCCGGCCGGGGTCTCCTAGAAACGCTCGATTTGTGTTCCTGCCTGAGCAGTAGGGTCCCTGTTTTCCCTTTGCATGCTGGCAGTAGCATATGTCTTCACCGTGGCTGCCTTCCAGCGACTTCGAAGCCAGAGCTTTGCTCCGGGCAAGCAACCAGAAGAGTGATTTGGACTCCGTGTCTGAAGAGCCCGAGTCCTTAAGGAGGACCCACAGGCGATGCCGACTGCTTCTTCCAGCCTTTGTAAGCTGAGGAGGGAAGGAGGCCGGTAGCCCTCGCTCATTCTCAAGTCTTTCCTCGGTCATTCTCAAGTCGATCCCAGCCACCGTATGCTGGCCTTAATTTGATGTGCATTCTTTCACGGGATGCCCAGGCGCTTGGGAGGGGCAAGAGCAAGAGGCGAAGCCTTGCATTTTTGTTGTACATCTTTGCCCCACCTGCCTACTGGCTATGAGTCGCTGGGCAAACGCTTCCTCAAGCGTGTCGTGTTGGTGGGGAAACCGAAGCGTGTGTACCTTCTCGGTGTGAGAGAAGCACCGTTCACCAAACAGAGCGAGCAAGTTCCTCCCTGAGGTGGTGAGAGGCCTCTGGAGGTCTTCCGATCTCACCTCCGATGCTCTCCCCCAAGCTGCAGGTGACACGATTCTTAATGGCGAAACTACCATTGGGGGTGTCTGTCGTGTAGTAAGCTGTTTGTAAACAAGACCTCATCTCATAATTTTAACCCCGCTGCTAATTAGCTGCTCTCAGTCCTAGGTAACAAGCAAGGAATGGTCTAGAGAGGTTCCTGCCTTGTCCCAGGTGACAGAGCTAAGGCACAACAGACCCAAGAGGCAACTGAGGCGAGCGTGGGTCCATGTGCGGAGGCTTCCGCCGTCTCCATATTGGTACTAAAAGCCTCTGTTAAGATCCAGAGACATTTTCTCCAGCCCTTTGCAAACTGAGTCATCCTCGGCACCTCGGTATTATTCATTGGTTCCAATTAGGCAGATGTGCCCTCAAAAGTAGGACCTTGAAAGAACGAGGCACAGAAAAATAACGAGGCTCCCACCCTGGGGACCATTCGCCACCTAAGGAGCACACAGGAGAGGCCCAAGCGGTAAAAATCCCCTTCCCTTCCTGTCTTGCGACAGGCGCACCAGGGAAGGCTGGACCCTAGAGGCTGGATTCTCGGAGAGGTGGCAACCCAAACCTGCAGGCCCTCGGGAAGGGTGGTAAGACACCTTCCACGGCAAACATAACCTGTTTTTCCAGTCAACCAAGGGCTATTCTCTGGGCCATTTTTCTAGCTAAGACTGATGGTACCAGGGCAAGGTACAGGTTTTGATGTCTTCCCACAGCCTCTAAGTCTGCCTGAGGACTGTGTGAGAAGGAGCCTATGGCCGGTCAGTGTTATGGGTCAGGCATATTGACTTCCACTTGATCGCCAAAATGCCCCGTGGTAACAGGTAACGATAATTGTACTCGCGGGGATAGCAAAGGCTAGTTAAGCTCCTACTATATTTTAGAGCCAGTGACAAATGCCTTAGAAATATCTCATCTCACTTGACCCTCTAAACAACCTTCAAGAGTCGATATCATGACTCCTACTTTATATAATTAAAACAGAATGGGGCGCCGGGGTGGCTCAGTCGGTTAAGCATCTGACTGCAGCTCAGGTCATGATCTCCCGGTCCGTGAGTTCGAGCCCCGCGTGAGGCTCTGTGCTGACAGCTCAGAGCCCGGAGCCTGCTTCCTATTCTGTTGTCTCTCTCTCTCTCTCTCTCTCTCTCTGCCTCTCCCCTGCTTGCACTCTTCTCTCTCCCTCTCTCAGAAATAAATAAACGTTAGAAAATTAAAAACACAAAAACAGATGCTTGCTTAATTGTCCAGCCATTCATCTTACTAATATTTATGGCGAGGAATAATTAATATAATCGGTATCTGTAGTGAAGTGTAATCGAACATGGTTTATTATTAATAAAGGAAAAGCAATTAACAGTAAGCGGAATCATAAGTGCTATTTCCTCCATAACTGGTTGCCTTCTACGTAAAAACCTTCTTTTATTAGGGCATCTGGGTGGCTCAGTCAGTTAAGCATGCAACTCTTCATTTCAGCTCAGGTCATGATCTCACGGTTCATGGGTTTGAGCCCCGCATCAGGCTCTGCACGGACAGTGCAAAGCCTGCTTGGGATTCTCTCTCTCTCTGCCCCTCCCCTGCTAACACTCACACGCTCCCTCTCAAGATAAAGAAATAAACTTAAAAAAAAAAAAAAGCTTGTTTTTTATTTCCTCTAATCTGGTAATTCATATTCTTGGGTCCCAAAGGATTCATGGGTAGAATTCAGGGGTGGAAAAGGGAGGCTGTACCTAGATTTGAATAGAAAATATAACGCTTAGACTTTAGTAGCCTCTCACTAAAATGTAATGTTTTTCAGTTCTACATATCGCCGACAAACTACAACAGTATAATCAGAAATATCTAACTTTATCACCAGTATAAACTGTATATTTTATTTTATTTTATTTTATTTATTTTAATTTTTTTAATGTTTATTTATTCTTGAGACAGAGACAGAGCATGAAAAGGGGAGGGGCAGAGACAGAGGGAGACACAGAATCCGAAGCAGGCTCCAGGCTCCGAGCTGTCAGAGCAGAGCCCGACGCGGGGCTCGAACCCACAAACTGTGAGATCATGACCTGAGCCGAAATCGGACGCCCAACCCACTGCACCCAACCCAGGCGCCCCTAAACTGTATATTTTAAAATATTTACAGATATTACAACTATTTTAAAATTTCATTTATGCTTGTGTCTACTTGGAAATATAGTTAATAGACCCACCGCTAGACCTTTTATATTTAATACTTTTTTTTTTCAACGTTTATTTATTTTTGGGACAGAGAGAGACAGAGCATGAACGGGGGAGGGGCAGAGAGAGAGGGAGACACAGAATCGGAAACAGGCTCCAGGCTCTGAGCCATCAGCCCAGAGCCCGACGCGGGGCTCGAACTTACGGACCGCGAGATCGTGACCTGGCTGAAGTCGGACGCTTAACCGACTGCGCCACCCAGGCGCCCCTATATTTAATACTTTAATAAAGAAGCATGCACGTATCTATTGCTAGATCACAATTTTTTAAAAACATTTTGGTAAGTGCATTTCAATATATTCCATCTCTTTGATAATCCTATGCAGTTTATGTTATGCATTTGGAACTATGGCAATGAGCGCATGGACTTTACCATAGAAAGTTTGAGAACCGCTGCTCTCTGCCATGCCCCCAAGGTACATTTTCTTACCAGTTGGGGCTGGAGTTCAGAGAGAGTAACACTACCCAACCTCTTTAGAGCAAGGGGGCCAGACCCTCAGACCATCCCTCATAAATTCCTTCCATCCACCTTGCTCCAGCCCATGAATGTCTAGATGGGTTTCTCTCTTTAGTTAGCTTATGTCTTCACGATCCCAGAGAGTAGTAGGTCATCATGGACAGAAAGCTCCGCAACTGGTGTCTCTCCCAATATCGACTGAGGCTCAGGGCCCGTGGCGCCAGCTGGTCGTTCAAGAGTTTGGTGCTGGGGCGCCTGGGTGGCTCAGTCGGTTGAGCGCTGGACTTCGGCTCAGGTCATGATCTCACGGCTCACGAGTTCGAGCCCCGCAGCGGGCTCTGTGCTGACAGCTCGGAGCCTGGAGCCTGCTTCGGATTCTGTGTCTCCCTCTCTCTCTGCCCCTAACCCACTCTCCTCCTGTCTCTGTCTCTCTCAAAAATAAACAAACATTAAAAAAATATATTAAAAAAAAAAAAAAGAGTTTGGTGCTGACACCTGGGTGTTGCTGGACCTTCTCTGTGATCCTGGGCAAGTTCCTCGAGACTCAGAACCTCAAGTGCCTCTCGTTTAAAACTGGGATGAGAAGGCTTGATATTTGTAAAGTGCTTCACCACTTTTAGGCCACTCCTACCTTACCCCTGGAGCTCTCACACCAGCGCGGTGGGGCACAAACACCATCATGTTGTATGAGACGCAGGGGAGCGGACCCAGAGGGGACGGTGCAGGGTAGCTCTAGCACCCGGATCTTCAGACTCTTCCTCAGCAGGGACACCCTCACTCTGCACCCCCCCCCGGAATAGCCTCGGGGACCTCCCTACCTGCCGTCTCCATCCTTAAAGACGCAACTCGTCCAGTGAGGACCCTTCATTTCCTCCTGCCACGATCCCTCTCGGCCTTGCTCTCTGTAGCACCTGCCGCCTGCCTTCTGACCTTACCCGTGAGCTTGGATCCCTTCCCTAAGCGGTAACACTCCCGCACGCTCAGGTCTGAATCTCAGGTCTACCTCAAATTCGCTGACTGACCCTGAACAAATCACCTAGGCTGCCTGGGCCTTATTTTCTCACTTTTAAGTGGGGATACTACTGATGTCGAAATTTGTCGTGAAAATAAACAAGATGGTGTACGAAGATGCTTTTGTAGAACCATGAAATAGTCTATAGGGTATCAACGTGACGCTGTCAGCAACCAAAGTAGATGGGGGGTGGGGGGTGAGGTGCAGAGAAAGGGCCCGGCTAGGTCACGTCCCCTTTCCTGACCCTTTGTCCTCGTCTTTGACAACAACACTCTCATCTTCCTATTAAAGTTTTTGTGTGGATAAAAGGAGACAGTGCACAAAGGATCTTAATACAATGCCCGGCCCTCAACAATTTGTGCTGTCGTAGCGGGGTGCTATTATTTTCTTTGGGGGAACAGAATCTTCTCTCATGTATTTCGAGCCCCACGGCATTAAGCACAGTGCTGCAAATAACAGGTGCCCAAACACAATTTTAAAAGTACGATGAGGTGGGACGCCTCTGAGGCTCAGCCAGTTGATTGCCCCACTCTTGTTTTGTGCTCAGGTCATGATCCCGGGGTCGTGGGATCAAGGGCTGCCCTGGACTCTGAGCTGAGGACGGGGCCTGCTTGGGATCTTCTCTCTCCCTCTGCCCCTTCCCTGTTCTTGCACACGCTCTCTCTCTCTCTCTCTCTCTCTCTCTCTCTCTCTCTCTGCAAAAACAAACAGACTATGAGGTGATAGAGAGATAGGAGCCGCTGCAAAAATTGTAAAGTTCTGTCTAAATACCACGGTTTCCTATTTTTCCATGTTACGGAGCACGGCAAGCAGGCCCCAGTCCTGGAGGTTTATCCTGGGTTGCTCTGTGCACTTGGAAAGACCGTAGGTCACACGACCGACAACACACTTTTTGGTTCCACTGCGCCAGAAGCTTTCCCGGCTCTCTCACCCCCATTGGACATTGAGCGCCACGAGAAGAACTGAGTCCACATTTCCCGCTCCGCAGATTCTCAGGGGTGAGCGCGACGCGAGCGAGGGAAGGCCCTTGCTGAGTATCTGCTGCTGACCGCTCGACCCATTCGAGGACCCAGGGTCCAGGCAGAAACGGGGCTAGGGCTTTGAATACAGAACCCCTTCCGCTTTCTCTTTGACTACTTGGGACAAAAGCCGCCCTTAGGTTGAACAGAAATAGAGAACAACAGCACCCGATGAGGATGCTGTGTTTTTTTACTCCAGGAGTTCATGCCCAGCCGAGAAATGAAAACAGGGTAAGTGTTCATAGGCATTTGTTGTTAAATTAATTAAATGCACAGCGGGGCACTATAGCCGATATGATGAAATTAGCTCTGCACCCCTAGCTTGTTAAATTAGGAGCTCGTAACCTGTGATACTAAGCAATTGAGATTGAAGCCTCGAAGTGCCTGAACTATGTTTCTGGAGCGTGTGTCTTACTTTTGTGTCACACGTTGAGATACGAGTCGCTTTGATTTGCATACCATTTGAATCCCTCGAGAGCCTTGTGGAAGTTGGTGGTATTATCTTCATTTTCAAAGGGGCAGAAAGTGGAATGGAGTGAATCACTGCTTCAGGATATACAGCCAATGTACCCGTTATTGGCTGAGGCGGAACAAATTACCCCAAAATTTAGCCACTTAAAACAACAAACATGTAAAAAACCATTTTTTTTACATTTATTTATTTTTGTTAAATTTTTTTTTCAATGTTTATTTATTTTTGGGACAGAGAGAGACAGAGCATGAACGGGGGAGGGGCAGAGAGAGAGGGAGACACAGAATCGGAAACAGGCTCCAGGCTCTGAGCCATCAGCCCAGAGCCTGACGCGGGGCTCGAACTCCCGGACCGCGAGATCGTGACCTGGCTGAAGTCGGACGCTTAACCGACTGCGCCACCCAGGCGCCCCTACATTTATTTATTTTTGAGAGACCGAGCCCAAGCGGGGGAGGGGCAGAGAGAGAGGGGGAGACAGCATCCGAAGCGGGCTCCAGGCTCCGAACGGTCAGCACAGAGCCCGACGCGGGGCTCGAACTCATGAACCGTGAGCTCGCGGCCTGAGCCGAAGTTGGGCGCCTAACCGACTGAGCCAACCAGGCGCCCCAAACAACCAACATTTATTACGTCACAGCTTCGGTGGGTGAAGAAACAGGACACAGCTGAGCTGGGGGCCTGTGGTTCAGTGTCCCTCTTGAGGCTGCGGTCAAATCATTGCTGAAGGCCCACCATGGAGGGGGGGCGGGGGAACACTGGCTTCAAGACAGGACTCAAACTCAGGTGAATGTTTTGTCTGACACGACGTGTTGCTCCGGCAAGGACCCGTTAATTCCTTCCAAGCCTTCCTGCAGGGACCCATCCTGACACCAAGAATGCAAAAACAAAATATGTGACCCGAGGAGATTCACGGTATTTGGGCGAAGACTTAACTGGACAATTAGAGCGCACGGGGACAAAGGCTGTGCTCCAGAAAGCGCGGGGCATGATGGGAGATCTGTGGGAAGCCAGGCAGCCATGTCCTGCAGGGAGGGACTGGACAGCCGTCTGACACAGGGGCTGAAGGGCTGGCGGGACGAGGTAAAGACCTTGCTATGTTTGCTAAGTTTGCTATGATGGGGTCATCTGTCTTATTGATGATAAGAAAAGCTGTGTTGAGGGGAGCCTGGGTGGCTCAGTCGGTTAAGCGGCAGACCCTTGATTTCAGCTCGCATCGTGATCTCAGGGTTCGTGAGTTCGAGTCCCCGCCTCAGGCACTTCTGAGCTGGCCTGGGATTCCCTCCGTCCCTTCCCTGAGCGTGGTCTCTCCCTCTCTCTCTCTCTCTCTCTTTCTCTCTCGCGATCTCAAAATAACTAAATAAAAACTTGAAAACAGAGAAAGGCTACGTTTATTACTTACTTTATTGCTTATCTATCGGCAAATCTATTGACAAATCAATCTGCCACAAAAGAATATTAAATCGGTTTGCGTGAAACGGCTTGCAAAGCTGGCTTGTTATTACAAACACCTGTGATGGCCCAGGAGTTAGCAAATCCGTCATCTGCCTTTCCCTAGGGTCCTTCCAAGAAACAGGTCACAGGATCGATCAGCCGTGTCCATGGAATCTTCCTTTGCGTTCTCCTGTTTCCCTACTTCTTCCGACGTTTGCACTTCACCCTGTACTCATTCCCCGGAATTTCCTTCCCATAAGAGCTTCAGCCAAGCTAGCCCCGAGCCGTGCTCGGCGATGATGCAGGCACAGACCTAAATACTGGATTTCTGATGGCTTATTCACCCTCCAGCTTCTACAACCCATGACATGCACGCATACGTCTGTTCCACACTCAAAGGGGGGAAAAGAGCAAATTAAATGGGTGAGCCCCACATCGAGTACATTTTTAAGGTAGTATCATTTGCGTTAGGTCCCAAGGTCCCATTGGCCAGTGACTCGATCCTTCCTGCTCGCTGCCTGTTCATCCTCCACTCCACGAAGGACCGCTGTGGGATACACGCAAGACCAGCGGACGGTAGGAAACGTTGATATCAGGAGAGTTGACGACGACAGCTGCATCGATTGAGCGCTTACTGTGTGCCAGGCACCGCGCTCAATGCTCTTGCACACCGTAACTCTTTTGATCTTTTTTTTATTTAAATTTTTTTTTCAACGTTTTTTATTTATTTTTGGGACAGAGAGAGACAGAGCATGAACGGGGGAGGGGCAGAGAGAGAGGGAGACACAGAATCGGAAACAGGCTCCAGGCTCCGAGCCATCAGCCCAGAGCCTGACGCGGGGCTCGAACTCACGGACCGCGAGATCGTGACCTGGCTGAAGTCGGACGCTTAACCGACTGCGCCACCCAGGCGCCCCTCTTTTGATCTTTTTAACCGCCCGTGAGCCCCATTGCACAGGAGGGGAAACTGAAGCCTGGAGAGAGGTTAAGTGATTTACCCAAGGGGGTGACCGCTTGAAATTCCCATCCAAGCGTTTCTGTCTTCAGAGATGGGAATTCTTAGCCCTTCGGCTGCTCCATCGTCCGAAAGCTTAGACAGGCACAGCAGACTCCTCTTGGTTCATTTGGCTCATCCATGTCGACGTTTTGCTACGGCGTGCCCAGGACTTGGGTTTAGAAAAGTCCTAACGTTTTACCTGTTCCCTTGGGTGCATTCGTTCTTTATCCCCCGCAATGTCCCTTCAGGGAGTAGAGTCACTTTGCTTTATGACAAAGAGGCCTGGGGAGGGCATTTCGGGGAAGGAGCTAGCTCTGTTCTCACCCATCCCGGACTGACGGGAGCTGGTGAGAGGGCCCCCCCCCCGCCCAGGGGGGAGAGATGGGACATGAGCATAGAGTCACCTTGTGGCAGAACACAGGGGGAAGACCGGGCTACCGAATGCGTGTGGAAGAAAGCAGCTGTGTTTCTTTCACAAACCTTTAGAGGTCAAGGGTAGGCTACCATGACAGACGGAGGCTCTGGGAGGCGCACACACTGCGAGTTTCCGGCCACTCGGGATTCTTCAGTATGAACACCCACTGGATGCTTATAAGCGGGACCAGAGGCAGGGCCAGGGGCCAGACAGCATCCCCCACCGGCGGAGGCCAGCTGCAGGTAAAGCTTGACACATCGCTCAGACCCTTTCCCCTAAGGAGCAGAAGCCTCAAGTCGCCTGTCACCCCCAGATCAAAAGCGAAAAGCCATTAGGGCTGGGAGGAGGGAACAACTCCACCCCCCCCCACCCCGGGTGAAGGAGGAGGAAGCGTCCAGGGGCCACATCAGCAGAAGCACCTTCAGCCGGGGGCAGAGAAGGACCAGAGAGAAAGGCGCACCCCCGCAACCTGAGCCCCAGGGTGGGCCTAAGAGCAGGTGACAACCAGCCACGCGGTCCGGGGCCGGCACGGCCAGGAGGCAGGGAGGTCGTCCTCCAGACGCACCAGCACGCAGACGAGTGGGAGGTACGTTCAGGAACACTTTTTTCCTTCTCCACCCACGGCTAAGTTCAAGGCAGATAATTTTCCTTGTGGACCCGCTTCGTGAAGTTCTTTTCTTTCTTTTTTCCCCCCTTTCAACCTAGTCTATTCTTTTGTGAAAAGTAGACGACTCTGTATCATTCCAGCTTTCCTTTCCCTCCTTAGTCGAGGGGGCTCCTACCACACGGGAGGTCCCAAGGCCACCAGGAATGAGCCGGTTGCTCCGGGATCGCTGGTGGGTTAAAAGCTTCCCCTCCTTTCAGATTCCTGTATTTAGTTTGTTTTCATCAGGCTAAAATTGCTTTTAAAAAATAAAGGAGGGACACCTGGGTGGCTCAGTCAGTTGACTGTCCGACTTGGGCTCGGGTCCTGAACTAGCGGGCTGTGAGTTCGAGCCCCACGTCAGGCTCTGTGCGGACATCTCGGAGCCTGGAGCCTGCTTTGGATTCTGTGTCTCCCTCTCTCTCTGCCCCTCCCCCCGCTCATGCTCTGTCTCTCTCTCTCTCTCTCTCTGTCAAAAATAAACATTAAAAAATAAAAAATAAAGGGGCGGAATGTCCTAATGGTGCCGGTTAGTCTATTCCTGGGTTTGAATCCCAGGTCTGGCTATCCCAATTAGGACTATGCGACCTCGGGTCATCTTTTTGCTTTTCTGAAGTTGCTTTGGCATGTGTAAAATATAAACAAATAATACGTATGTACATATTTGGCTCTCGTGCAGACTCCAGAATACCGAACGCAAAGAGCCTAGAACAAAGAGATCTTGCCTGGCCTGTAACCGCTGACAGTTACAACAAGTTTCGTTAGTAGATCCTCTGGGGATAAATGTCCTGGAATCTTCAAAAACCACCAAGTGGCCATTTCCAGGCGGGCCTGCTGTCCACTTAGCCCAGAGTGATAATAACATAGCAGAGGCAGGGTTTGGAGTCCACAAGACTATTACCTTAAGGGCAAGGATCGTGGTAAAGGGGATTTATCTTGGTCTCCATCATTCTCTGTCCTAACCAGAAATGACCCAGGGGCAAAAACAATACTCTGTCTGATGTACAAATGATTGCCTCTGAAAAGAAAATAATAAATAAGGTAGGGAGAATCTCAGCCTAAAAGCCAACTATGGTTATTAAGGAGAATCTTAGAAAGTACCAAGGGTATGAGCTCAGCCGTATTTGGGCTGCGAAGCAGGCATTCTCCGTCGGCCAGGGTGACGGTCCTAAGGGTTACATCCACAACATCCGAAGGGTACCTTAATTCCCGTACTCCTGACCCACTTACACTAGCGTAATTTGAACCCGGCCCGAGAGACACTGAGCGATGCACAGCCTGCCCTCTCTCCCTTCGGTTCACTCGTCCAGATGAAAATTAGTGAGGGCTTAATGTCCCTTTGAAAAGTGTTACGTCTATTGGATTTCACACGTGGCGAAGCCTTGGGGATGGTGAAGGTTTTTTTTAAAAGTCGGTTAACTGATGGTTAGGGGGTTGTGATCACCTCGGGTTTTCTTGCTTACTGTGCCCTGCGGGAATCATTCAAGAATCTGTCCGTCAAAGAAATGATACGCCATGGCGGCATCATTCATGGGTGGCTGTCCTCCCCGAAGGGATGTTTCGACGACATGGAGTTGACTTTGCGGGCCGCTTGACCTCTTTGCGATGCCCATTTGGACCTCCACAGACAGTGAGGGTCTCGGCTTGAGCTGCCCTGGAGACAAACAGTGAAATGTAGATTTGTAAATTCTCAGGTTTCCTGAGAAGTGCTTTCGGGTTCGAGATCTGTCGGTAAGTGCGGAAAACAGAGCTGGGCAAAGGGAGCAGTTGAATTGTGATGTGGGGTCGACCAAGGCCTCACCCGGTCCCACAGAGTGTTCTGGAGCAGGGGACGGCCCCTCAGAGTCGTCCTGAGCTGAGGCAACGGGCCCGTCCTCTGTACCACGTATCGACCACTCACTGGGCTACGCCTGTAGAGGGAACAAATCTTGGGGCCAGGAACTTTCTTCTTGCGAGGCACAGAGCTGTGAACAGCAGCAGCCAACACTCTGAGCGGCTGGGGGGGAACGTGTGCCCCCGTCCTGGGCCGGGCCGGGGGGATGCCTCACAGCTTCCCATCCACACCTACCCTACGTCCATGAGCAAAATCAAACCCAGCTCCCGGCCTCATGGAGCTCACAGTCTAGCGGATATTCACGGTGTTTCTCGGCTTCCTTTGTCTTGACCTCACCATTCATCTTGTCCCTGGTGGCCCTGTCCTCGCTCTGTCTTAGTCCAGCTTCCTTTCCCCCCACCGGACTGTGGAGACAATTGTGATCATAATTGGGTTTGGGTCAGCACCGGGCTTCCTCCAGCTGGAGAAAAGCGTTCTATTGGCTCAGTGCTGTGTTCCCCGGGGTTCGGCTTATTGAAGTCCTCACTGGGGGCTCTTGGGTGGCTCAGCCGGTTAAGCGTCCGACTTCGGCTCAGGTCATGATCTCACGGTTCGTGAGTTCAAGCCCCACATCGGGCTCTGTGCTGACGGCTCGGAGCCTGGAGCCTGCTTGGGATTCTGTGTCTCCCTCTCTCTCTCTTCCCCTCCCCTGCTCACTCGCTCGCGTGCTCTCTCTCTCTCCCTCTCAAAAATAAATAAACATTAAAAAAAGTTTTTAAAGTCCTTCGTGTATGGTGTTAAAATGGAAGATGAGAAAATGAATAAATTAATGCTTATCAAGCGTAATAACCTCTGGAGGAAAAGAAGTTATGTAATTCTATAAGGGCCGTGGATGTTTACCTAGGTGACGGGAAGTTTTCTCCCTTAGCCATTGAGGGAGCCCAGTCTTTTCCAGTAATCAGGTACAATCTCTTATAAAGCTTTTGTAAGAATGGATGAGACACGCAGGGGACTCGGATTATTTCCATTCTACAGAGGAAGAAACTGAGGCGTGGCATAGGCACAGGCTTCCCCTTAAACCACAAACCCATGAAGTGCTGGAAATGATAAAAATAGCTCCAAGTTATCCAGAATCTACTACTTTCTCTCCCTGTTAGGCCCCACACTGCTATGTTTCCATTTATTGTTACATTTACATTTTTTTTTTTACATTTACCTTGGGAGCTAACTATGAGCCAACTGAGGTTCAGAGGGGTTAAGCGACTTGCCTAGATCACACAGCAATTAAATGACAGGATTGGGAACCAGCTCTCTTATAACGGAGCCCAGGTTCTTTGCGCTACCTTATGCCCAGGCGTTCTGGTCTGTGGCTTAGCATTCTGCGAGGTAGGGAACTAGCTGTAGCCTTTGATTTGTGAGCAAAGCAAAGGAGTTTCAGAAAAGAGAGCCAGGGACGTGATTACAGGTGAATTTCGCCTCGGGTGAAGGCTGCTGCAAAACCCCGTGTTCCTAGCGTCACAAATGTCACTGAGTTGCTGTGGGAAGAGGGCCAGTGAGGAAGGAGGGTGGGGCCTGCCCCAGCTCAGTGGGGTGGGCAGTACAGGGACCCACCCCTCGGCTCGAGGAAGGGCCCTCGCGGGGAGTGGGCACCTCAGCCTTACCTGTGAGCCTCCTGCAGACACAGCATCAAGGAGCCGCCTGAAGCTTAGCCGGACAGACCAGGTTTCTGTCCCAGACTGACACTCTCCAGGGTGTGCCTTGGCCCTGTCACCTCACCTGCCTGAGGCACAGCGTCCCAACGGGGACATCGGGGATCATCTTTACAGCAAGATGGGCGCTTTACAGCAAGATGGGTTGAGCAAGTCGGACGCTCAACCGACTGAGCCACCTGGCGCCCCATAAACCATGTTTTTGAGCAGAGCAGGATGGCAACCCCCGGCCCGGCCAGATCACCTCCGTGCATTTTGCCCGCCGAACCGCAGGCTCTCGGGGCACAACTTTATAGAACAGGGAGGGCTTCCTGGTTCCAGACTAAACCGAGCTGACCTGACGTCGGAGCCTCTGCGTCTCCTATTTCTCAGGAGCCTTCAGCTCTACTGTAATTTGCATTTCACACGGTCCCTGCCCCCCACTTGTCAGTCACCTTGACGGAGTGCCCCCGCACCGGGCTCCAGGGCCCTGGCTTGGAAGGGCACAATGTGGAACAGAAACCCGCGCACCTGCTTACCAACTGGGCCCTCGGCTCCTTGAACTTCAGTTGCTCCGTCTGTAAAGCGGGGATACGGTTCACGGACACGCGGGGCTCTGTCCGTGCTCCACGAAAGCCACGAATACGACGAGTAGTAGAATAGCGTCATCATCAAGATGGTCATCGCGAAAAGCAAAAAAAAAAAAAAAAGTGTGTGCGTGTGTGTGTGTGGAGGGAGGGGGATAAATTCAGAGATTCCATGACTGATAAATTCAGAGAGGCAGAATTATGGAGAATGACCTCAAAGGCATTGATTTCTGACAGATGGCCACCCTGGTTCCGATAAAAGGCAGTCAGCTCTAAGGGGGCCTCAGCTTTAAAACCGCATTTTAATGAGAAGGATTTTTAACTTAGTTATCATCTGGCTCAGGGGTGCTGGTGATCATTTCATTCATTCCACAAGTACTTCTCCTGCCTACCATGGGCAGGGTTTTCAAAATAGAACAACTACCACATTCAGACGAGAGCGGTACACGCGATTTCTTGCTAACCGGTCGGAATCCAGTGGGGGTGACGCTGAAAAGAGGGCAGCGTGGCCAGTTCCGGGTGCATCGGTTTTCCCAGCATCCTCCTCGCTCCGGGAACCCTCTCTGCCACCACACCCATCTCAGCATGAAGGTCCTCACTTGTTTCCTGGGACCCCCTCCCTCCCTGATGTAAATCCTGTCTTTGGTTCCCCCCATGCCCCAGTCCCGGCCAGTTCTGAGAAATTAAACAGAGAGAGCATATTTCACATTATAGTAATGATTATAATCCCATTGAAGCCTCAATCATTCCAGAAACATCCCCAGTGTAAAGTGAAACAGGCCTTTTCGATATATGAGCCTAGAAGGATGTCAGATAATTCTCCCGATTCCATTACAACTACCTTTTTCACTTATAAGTGTGTTCCGATTTATTTATTCATTACCATCGTCTAGATCTTTATTTCTATTGGCAGAACTGTTGTCAAAATTGGTGACAGATGAAAAAAGCACAGTGCCTTACGTGTCTATAGTAGGTATGTAATCCACAGGAATTATCATTATTATCAGCCAATAAACCATGATGAATTTAAAAAATAATAATAAAGTGGAACAGGCTGGGCACGAAACACCTTGGCCTGAGGAGCGGAGTCTAATAGGACTGCAAGCTCTCCAGCAAAGGATGAGGTACAAGCAGATAGTTTTGCCTCCCACTCTGACATTTGTGCCGGAAGATGGGAGAGGAGGAAGAATGTGCGGGAAGAAAATGGGCCAGATGCTGATGTGGGCTTTGGAAACAAATAAATGAATAAGACGGTCTGAACAAATGCTTAAGAACGAAAGAAGGATGTGCCTTGGGATATACTTTTTTTCTCCAAATAGGGACGTTAGCCGTGTTCTGGCTGTGACGCTTTTTGACATTTTCCTCTCCGTCGCAATCTCTAGGGCTAGACCTCTCTCCCCTCCCACCTGACTCATCTCCTGTTTGACCCATTGGATGGATCCTTAAAATGCCCCGTTAGCTAAGCAGATTTTTACAAGGATTGTGTGAACCCAGCGCTTCTGTGAAATGGTCAGTCCTTAAGTCTGTTTTCCTGACATTTTAAAACAATGGTCATATGGAGTGATTTCCCAAACCAAATGAGGCCAAAGGGGTTTTGCAGGGGGATATTCATTTGCATCACAATGTGATTATTTTATTTGTTTATATTCACAGGCTGGGGTCAAAATACCTTCCTGGGGCAGGGGGGGCAGCAATCTTTCAAACCACAATGCAAGTGGAAAGAAAGATTGATTCATTGGGAAATTTTCATTTACAAATGTACAGAAAGAAAACTATGGCTTATAATTTGATGACATTTTGATTAAAATTGTATACTACTGTATGGTATGGATTAAAGATCAGGAAATAACAGATTTAACATTTTTGAACCGGACACTCTCTGGAATATTGAATTTGAAGTTAGTGTCTTGAGGGCAGAATTGATGTCCCTGTGGTTTACTCCCTCTTGGAATGAATTCGTAGTCATAAAATGCGAAGAGAGGAAAAAAAAAATATGAGGACAGAATCCTTTAGAGCAGGGACCCACGGTCTGCAGATTGATTCCAAGTGTCCACAAATTCCCCCAGAGACGTATGCTAAAAGTCTAATGAGCATGTTTTCTTCTGGAAAGAAAGTTTACATTTTTATCAGATTCTCAAACTTGTCTATGAATTCCCAAATGTTAAGAATCACCGTCTTGGGGTGCAGACCGTGCTTGGGATTCTCTCTCTCCCTGTCTCTCTATCCCTCACCCGCTTGTCCTCTCTCTCTCCGATAAATAAATAAACAAACATTAAAAAAAAAAATCAGTGTCTCAGAGATAAGCCACATCAGTCCTCCTTCAACCAGTTGGGCCACTGCTCCCTCCTTCTAAAATCTGAATGTGTTAGCAACCTGCCCAACATTCGACAAGAGTGTAAGGAAGAGCCCAGGAACACAGTTTGCCTTTCAGCCAAACAATAGAGGCTAAATTGAGTCTTTAAATATATCATTTCCACCGTAAGTAGCTTGTAAATGGCCCATTCACACTGACGGGGAGCTGGGACCTTACCCTTGAACAAACACTCCCCTTCCCTTCTTCCGAAATGCCTCCTGCGCACGTGTTTGGTGCCTTGGCAAGTGTCTGGTATCCTTTGTTGAAGCGGGGAGGCGCCATCCGCTTCGGTTTCATGGAAAAGCACTCCCGTGCCTGCCCTGACACCTGAAACCTCATAGCGCCCTTCTCATCCAACAGGTCTTTCGGGTGTGAGGCCTTTGCAAAGCGGCCCCTGGGATAATAACAGAGAAGATAAAATTTCACAGAGAGGGAGGAAGTGGTGCGAGTGGAAACCTACAGGGGTTAGTTAATTTGTCCGCTCTGCTCCCCGCCTCCCCTTGTCTCCACTGCTGCCGGGGTCTGGACCCGGGACGCCTGTCTGCACGCCTACTACACAGAACCCAGCCCGCACGTCCTACTTGTGAGTGATCCACCGAGTTCATTCTTCCTCTGTGGGCATAAGGTGCAAACTGCTCTGTCTCTAGCCGGTCGGACTAAGCAAAGTTGGATCTGAAAGGTTAAACGGCCTGTCGGCCTTCGAGTGACCTCAGTTCCCTTTTCCGGCAAAGCTGGAGAGCACCGCCCCGTGCATCTGTCTTGGGGCGCCCAGAACAGCCTGTTTCCCGCCACTGACTCCAGGAGTTGATGAAGTCCTTTCTCTCCGACACATAAAGAGTCGTCTTCGTGGTCTTATTAAAACTGCAACTTTCTGGGACGCCTGGGTGGCGCAGTCGGTTAAGCGTCCGACTTCAGCCAGGTCACGATCTCGCGGTCTGTGAGTTCGAGCCCCGCGTCAGGCTCTGGGCTGATGGCTTGGAGCCTGGAGCCTGTTTCCGATGCTGTGTCTCCCTCTCTCTCTGCCCCTCCCCCGTTCATGCTCTGTTTCTCTCTGTCCCCCAAAAAATAAATAAAAAACGTTGAAAAAAAAAATTTAAAAAAAAACTGCAACTTTCACCCGCATGCTTCAGTCGCTTCTCACTTGCTGTCAATTTCCTGACGGCCCAGGGCAGGCGACTGTTAAACGTGACGTGCTATGGAAGTCTCTGGCACCCTGCTAAGTCTAGTCGCGTGGCCGCCTGACCCTTTCACGCTGGAAAGACATGCGGGCCATGTGTTAGGGCAGCTCAGAGATCGACTGTATCTTCGTTGTGTGATCGGGAGAATCCGCAGAGCGGAGGGCGCGTTGGAGCTGAGCCCGCATTGCCTGTGATGGTTAACAGGTATCATTTATGCGGTGCTTACCACCGAGCACCGGGAGTGTTCCCATCTCGTACTCACAACATCCTATGAAGGAGACACAACTCCAGCTACCCAAGGCACTTTTTGCCGATTCCAGCACCCGTGCCCTCACCCCTCCACCGCGCACCTGCTTAGTTCACAAGGCTTGGTGACTGGCAGAAGACGGAAAGCATCCCAGGCTGTGCTTCCACGTTCATGGGGCGGACGGCAGAAATGCAGTCCCAGAGGGCAGGACTGCGGCAGCCTAGGAAATAGGATAGGAGTGTTTCTCAACCCCCGCGCTGTCACTCTGTGCCCGGCTTGCCTGAGCACCCCGCAGACACGATTATAATCTCATCCTCATAATGATCTTGACAACTGAATATTATTATCCCAATTTTCACAACTGAAGGGACCCAGAGAGTTGCAATGACTTACCTGAGGTATCAAAGAGTGTCGAAGAGCAGGGCTTTGACCTGGAGGCCCGGTCACTCCTTTCCAACCTCCCGAATCCACTAGAGGAAGAGGAGTTTCCGCAGACCTGATCAAAGACCTCCGGTCTTTAAACCGTGACTATACGTTTACCTCCGTCCTTTCTTCAACCCCGACGCAGAAGGCAAATTTAAAAAATCCTAGATCCCTTCTATCAAATTGTCTTCCTGTTGTCAGTCGGAACGTTATTGGTTGGATTATCGACTGACAACTCAAAAGAAAAGGGAGTAGATTAATGAGTATTATGTTCTCCATTTTACACATGAAAGAACTTATACTCAGTGTAGGGCCTTGATCAAAATCAGAGAGCCACTATATAGAGGGGGTAGGGATGAATTCATCACTGGTTATAGAGATTAGGAACATGTAAGACACTCAGGACGCTCAGATATTTATCCCTGGCCTCCTCTGGACTATTCTTTTAAGGGATTCAAAGTCAGAATTTGTAGATGGATCTCTTTCCTCATTGTTTGGATTAGGGGTGTTCTATTCCTTGTGTGGTTTGGGGAGCTTTGCATTGGACCCACCTTAAACAGTGACAAGTGGTCCTTTGCAGTTCTTTCCTGAAATGTTGGAAGTAGATCCATTCTGAGGCCACTTTCACAGGTCTGGATCATCTCTACATAGGAGGCAAGGAAAATCCCCGTGGTTCCATGGCCCTCGGGGAGACTTTGCAAAAATGCGCTTCCTTCTCCGTTCCAGAAAAGTGAAAACAGCGTGTTTCTCAGCTGGTCATAGAGTAAATGCCCAAACGCCCTTTGGGTAGCCACACCACGCTGGTGATACATGGAGCGGCTCTCTAAAGACAGTGGCACTCAGAGGAACCAACTGACAACCACAGAGGTGAAAATCTTATTCCAAGGCACTAAACTCTCATGCAATTATTAGTGATTGAAAACTGCTCAGAGCTTAAAGTTCTACAAGAGCCACACTATGTATTTATTGAGCACCTATTATGGGCCAGATACTCCGTTTAGAAATGGGATGCAAGGGTGAATAACATAAGATTTCTACCTCACCATCTAGAAGTGTCTAAAAACTAAAGAAGCAAGAACACTAGAGTTTGGAAAGTGGTATATAATAATGGCACTTGAAACAAACAAGAATGCCCAGCCAGGCACTATCCACATGGGAGAGTCAAGGAAGCCTTCTCCAGAGAGGTGCTGGCTCAGCTGGAGTCTGCAGGGTGAATTAGGAGAGCCAGGCGAATGGAAAGGGGAGATGGAGAGTGTCCCGTGCTATTGAAAGATCGTGCAAGGGTCAGGACGTAAGAATGATCATGGTGTTTTAAAAAATCTAGTAGTAATTTGTGTGGCGGAATCGTACAGCTCGGGGGGGGAGAGGCAGGGGGCAGATCGTCAGAGGACATCGCCTATCCTCTCAATAACCGATTCTTCTCCCTAACCAATAATACAATGGTGACTTTGAAGTTTTAGAGACAGAAGCTTTGTCAACACTAAACAAAGTATTTATTTTTTCAAGATTATATTTTAAATGTATTTCCAGAGTCGGAAACGGCCTCTCGTCTAACGCACACCCCTTGTTTGACAAGGGAGGAAACTGAGGCTCAGGGAGGTTTGGTGACTTATCCAAAGTCCCCAACAAGTTTTTTTTTTTTTTAATGTTTATTTATTTCTGAGAGAGACAGAGACAGAATGCGAGTGGGTTAGGGGCAGAGAGAGAGGGAGACACAGAATCCAAAGCAGGCTCCAGGCCCCGAGCTGTCAGCACAGAGCCCGACGCGGGGCTCGAACCCACAAGCTGTGAGATCGTGACCCGAGCCGAAGTCGGACGCTCAACCGACTGAGCCACCCAGGCGCCCCTGAAGTCCCCAACAAGCTTTAATCAAGCTTCTCTTTTAGTAAATGCATGACTATCTTACGTTCCTGGATGGCAAGAATACGTATTGCCAAAGTGAATACTTTTTCCAGATCCAGGTACGATGTTCATACAGCCCCCATTCAGCTGGTGAAAGGACTACGTAGAAACATCCCCCCAAAATCATTCTAGAAATCAGTGATACGGAACTCTTCCAGTCATTCCGATGCTTGCTGTCTATTCCACAGTACGTTCTAGCTTCCAACCGTAATAATAATGGATGCTTATATAACGTCTTTTATCCTAGGGATTTACTAGCATCACAGTGCTTAGCTCCCTTCTGATTGGCCACGGGAAAACGTCAGCTCTCGTTTTTTCCGGGAAAAACCCCACTCCCATCACTGGAGCCGACACCTGGCTTTGGTGTGGAGACCGTGGACGTCGAAGTCGGAATTCTGGAGTTCGAGTCCCACGTGCTCTCTGACCTGGCTGTGTGACCTGGGGCTGAATCTGCCTACGAATCAGCGATTCTCACCTTCCACGTAGATCCAGGCCCACCTCAGAGGGTCGTTGTGAGGATTAAATGTGCACAAAGAGCTTAGCCGGGCACCCAGCATGGTCACAAGGTGGTTGTTGCTGTTGAACTTGCTTCCAGTTAAGCCGGGGACCCTTTGTTTTTGTAAAAAGGGACCAGGAGATAGTTTTTCCCTGTTATGATAATCAGGGTGTTTTAAAAAACCTACGAACTGAGACCTTGCCAAAACAGTATTAACGGTATCGGGCTAATACTCTTGGGTGTGGACCCCTCTCTTGGGTCCTTTGCTGCGAATACATCTTGCTTCGCATATGTCGGCTCACCTGATTCTCCCACTCATTGTATGAAGTAGGGACTGTTAATTTTCCCGCTTGACAGAGGAGGAAACTGAGGCCCAGAGCCATTCATTAATTCGCTTGGGTGATGCCTCTGTGTCTTCCCAGAGTCAGCTAAAACTCAGCACCGGAGGCCAGGACTGAAATGTTCAGGCTCCGTTTGGGGGGTGCAAACCTGAATGTAAGAGACGGGGGAAGAGTCGAAGCATGGGCAGGCATGTTCCCTGGGAGTCTGGACCTCTCTGGAATGTTTACAAGGAGAAAGTACACTTGGGAGCAGTGGGCGGAAGGGAGGACCCATTCCCTCCATCCTCTGGATGCCCTTGGATGGAGGTGCCCCTTTCCCCCCACCCCCCAGGAGCTCCTTTCTTGCCTCCAGGGCTCGTTTGTTACCCCGCGCGGTCCCCAGCTCAGCAGCTGCTCCGGAAGTCAACCCTGTGAGGCTCCGTCCGAGTTACAATGCGGAGGGGCCACTTGGAACGGGTAGGATGGGGTCAGAAAGAGAGGACGAGGGAGTGCTGGAGGGAGACTGAGAAGGCTGGTGGGGATCGTGTCTCATTCGAGGAGGGCAGCTGTCAGCCCGGTGGCAGAACCCCTGGAACCCGGAGGTACTTTTTTCCCAGGACTGCCCCCAATAAGTAACCACAAACCCGGTGGCTTCAAATAATGGAAATTGATTCTCCCACCATTCTGGAGGCTACGAGTCTGAAAGCAAGGTGTCCTCAGAGCCAAGGCCCTTGAAGGATCCAGGCAAGCATCAGGCTCCCGGCGATCTTGGGTGTTCCTGGGCTTGTGATGCATCACTGTGGTTTCTGTCCAACAATGTGTTGTCGGGACAAGATTTATCTTTGACTTCCTGAGGGGAACAGGTTGCAAAGGAGGGCATTAGGACGGAGTGATGTTAGGGCTGAAGACGGAGAAACAGCGGGTGGACGTCTGTCTGGCCTCACACTGAAGAGGGAGCCATGCCGATACTGCCTGACATCACCCAGAGGGCGAGAACTTTCTTCTCCTGTGAATAGCTAACGCCCACAGCAGCTGGAGACGGATGTGCAGTGCCTGGGACAGTCACGTCGTTTCAGGATTTTCCTTGTATTGAATTCAGCCAGTCATCGCTTCTATCCATCAGGTCCTGGCAGGAAGCAGGTGCACACTCGAGAGGGGTGTGGAGAGAATTAGAGGGAGAATTACTGGGGAGAATTAGCGAAGGAACTGTCGACTAAGGTAAGAGCAGGGTTAAGGTGGAACATTCCAGGGCCAGCTGTGGCTAGAAACTGCTGAAACACCTCTCCAGGACTGAAGTGGCGGGGAGGGAGGAGGGGGGGATGTTCCTGGAGGGACCGGCCGGCAGAAGCCAAGGCTTCATGGAGGGAAACCCAGCCACTGGCAGCCAGGGCTTGGTAGGCAGGGAACCAGGGGAATTAATAATCTGACCCTCTCCTCCCGTCCTTCAATAGTCCCCTGATGCCTGCCGTTGGCCAAGCCCCCCCCCCCCCAGGAGCCCGAGCGCAAGAGGCACATTCATGCAGCTAAATGAGAAGAGTTCCAGAAAGTGCAACAGAGAATGTGGAGCACAACACCTTGTAAAATGAGAACTCTTGTTGTTGTTGTTGTTGTTTTGAATACCTGACTCTGTTCAAGCCCTTTCCACATATTGTCTCGTTTAATTTTCACGAAGGAGGAAAAGTAAAGTATGTGCATGTGTGTGTGTGTGCGCGCATGCGTGCGGGTGCGTGCCCACGCGCGCGCGCACGCACGCAAACACGTGCGCACGCATGCATGCACACACACACACACACACACACACACACACGCACACACACGCTGCAGCGCTTTGGCAACAGCAGAAACGCCGCGGCTCTGTTCGCGCAAGCCCACCGCGGAAGAAAGTCGCATTCTTCCGGGAGGTGTTAATATCGCAGCCTTTAAAAAGCTTCCAGAGAAAATGAGAGTCATTAGCTCAGCCGCAGGCCGGCGACGGGGACAGGAGGAGGGCTGAGCCGCCATTCTGTTCTGCCCTGTCACTGTCTGCACAGTGGCGTGTGGGCAGGAGGCAGCTGGGGCTCCACAAAAGCAGGATTACAACGCAGAGCCCTCAGTTTACCCTGGGCCTGGACCAGCAGCGGGGGGACGGGGCAGAGGCGACTTGCCCCATTCGGCCTCACGCTCGGGAAGAACACAAACTCGGAAGCATCCTCTGGGAATGAAAATGCACCTTCGCCTACGGTTCCAGGCTCTCGCATGCATCGAGTCGGAGTGAGGGGAGAGCTCGTTGGGACCACAGATTCCAGGCTCCCCCACCCCCCCCGCCCACGTCTCCCGGGACTCGGCTTCAGCAGGAGTCACTAGCACGTCCCTCCCTGACTGTGATGCTGCCGGCTGCGGACCTCCCTGGGAAAGGCCGATTTTGGGGGGTGGGGGGGCCTGTAAGCCTGGGAAAGGCAGGAGGCCTCCTCGGGGTCCACATCCAGCCCCCGCAGCCTCAGAGGCGAAGCGACTGGTCGATGCCAGACGGTGTAGACGCCACCCGCCCTGCAGGGGAAGGGCCCCTCAGGGAGGCTACTGCCGTTGCTGAACCCCCAGTCCCACAGCCCTCAGAATGGTCAGCGGGAAGGGCTCGGTGAACGGGTGTGACTGGATCTTCCGAAGCACTCTAGGACGGGTCCCCTCGCGTCCACGCAAGGCAGGTCCCCTGGAGCCCTGAGCCCAGGGTGCGCCGGGATTGCTCCTTACCCGGATTTGCAGGATGAGCGCACTGCCCCAGTGCCCAGGGGTTCTCCGAGCTGCTAATGACCACCTACCTTCGTGTCAAGCATTACAATCTGATCTCGTGCCCCGCCATCACCACTTGGCCCCCTGGGGTAAGGCCGTCGCCTCACTAAAAGAAACGGGCTGATGAATTCAAGTCCCCCTTTGGGTCTCGTGCCAGCTGTAAAAAGTGGGGTGAGTTACCCATCCTCTGTCCACCCCATTTTCCCCAGTGCTAAAAGGGTTATCCTAGGACTGATTGGCTGGTTAGCTCTCAGGGTTAACCTCGGCTGGCAACACGGTGGGTGCGAAAAGAGATCCAAGGAACACAGTGGGTCGTGCCAAGAGTGGCAGGCTGGAGGGATGGGAGGACCGACGGGGATATTGCCGAGGCTATTTAAGTAAGACCTTCCCCGGCTGAGAAACGTTCTTTTGGGCCGAAAGAGTATATATGCAGAATGTCTCAAGAAGGAATTCTATGCCTGAGGAAGCTACCCGACTAGAGTGGGTCCAGACCCCAAAAACGGTCCCCGGAATGGCTGTGGCTTTCCACAGCTTTTGCAATTCTACCTCTGGGTAGAGAAAGGAAAGGAAAACCTACGGCCGCACAAGAACTTGCCCGTGAATGTTCATAACCACGTTGTTCATAATGGCCACAAGGTGCAACCCAAACATTTAACGTAACAGCCCCAAATGTCCGTCAGCTTATGAATGGACAAATAGCAGGTAGTATAGCCATACAATGGAATATTGTTTGGCCACAAAAAGAAATGAGGTCCTGACACAGGCTACAACATGGATCAAAAGTTATGCCAAGTGGCAGACCTGTCACAAAAGACCACATGATTCTATCAACATGAAATGTTCCGACTACACCAATCCATAGAGACAGACTATAGATTTGTGATGACCCAGGGCCAAAGGCGGGGGTCCTGCTAATGGGTACGGGATTTCTTGCTGAGTGACAAAAATGTTCTAAAATCGGCTGTGGTGACAGTGGTATAATGGGAATACCCTAAAAGCCATTGAATGATGTGCCTTAAGCAGTGAATCATGGGGCATGTGAGTTATATCTCAACAAAGCTGTTAAACGGAGAAGGAGGAGGAAGAAGAGGAAGAAGGAAAAAGAAGAATCATTCAGGCTTTGGAATGCCCATTGGCTGAGTCTGTCCAAAAGATCTCAAGTTCATTATTACTAGGAGGTGGGATAGTCCGGTGATCACTGTGCGGTCTCTGGAATGAAATGAATGATTTGGCATCTGATAGGCTTTGGTAGCACTCAATTGCCCCTTACCAAGTGACTCCTGGAACTTGGGGAGAGTTTTCCGAGATGTCTTCCGTATAGTGGCTCTCACTTCGGCGTGAATCAGATTACCCGGAGGGCCTGTTGAAACACAGACTGCTGGAGAAGATATTTACAAATGGCATAGTATCCAAAGGGCAAGCATCCAAAACCTATGAGGAATTTATCAAACTCAACACCAAAAAATAAAAATAAAAAATAAAATGATAACAATAACCCAGCGAAGAAACGGGCAAAGGACGTGAATAGACAGTTTTCCAAAGAAGACATCCAGATGGCCAACAGACACATGAAAAGATGCTCAACGTCACTCATCATCAGGAAATACAAATCCAAACCACAATGAGATACCGCCTCACACCTGTCAGAATGGCTAAAATTAACAACTCAAGCAACAGATAGATGTTGGCAAGGATGCAGAGAAAGAGGAACCCTTTTGCACTGTTGGTGGGAATGCAAACTGGTGCAGCCACCCTGGAAAACAGTATGGAGGCTCCTCAAAAAATTAAAAATAGAATTACCCTATGACCCAGCAATTGTGTTACTTGGTATTTATCCAAAGGATACAAAAATGCTGATTCGAAGAGACACATGCACCCCCATGTTTATAGCAGCACTATCGACAATAGCCAAAGTATGGAAAGAGCCCAAATGTCCACCAACTGATGAATGGATAAAGAATATGCGGTATATATATGCAATGGAGTGTTACTCAGCAATGAAAAAGAATGGAATCTTACCATTTGCAACAATGTGGAGAGAACTAGAGTGTATTATGCTAAGTGAAACAAGTCACTCAGGGAAAGACAAAATCACATGCTTTCACTCATATGTGGAATTTAAGAAACATAACAGATGAACGTAGTGGAAGGGAAGGAAAAATAAGATAAAAACAGAGAGGGCAACAAACCATAAGAGATTCTTAAATATGTGGGGCGCCTGGGCGCCCGTCGGGTAAGCCTCCGACTCTTGGTTTCAGCTCAGGTCATGAGTTCGAGCCCCTCAATGAGCTCCAATCCCTGCTTGGGATTCTCCCTCTCCTTCTATCGCTATCTTCTATCTCTGCCTCTCCCCCATTCGATCTCTCTGTCTCAAATAAATAAATACATAAATACATAAATAAATAAACAAACAAACAAACTTAAAAAAAAGAGACTCTTAAATACAGAATACAAACTGAGGGTTGCTGGTGGGGTGTTGGGTAGGGGGATGGGGCTAAACGGACAAGGGGCATTCAGGAGGGCACTTGTTGGGATGAGCCCTGGGAATCGCTAAATTCTATTCCTGAAATCATTATTACACTCTCTGTTAACTAACTTAGATTTAAATAAAAAATAAGTTTAAAAAATCCGGAGATTAAAAAAAAAAACATGCAAAAGAGAAAAAAGCTAAAACACAGATTGCTGGGCCCCCACGTGTCTGATTCATTGGGTCTGGGGTGGGGCCAGAGGATTTGCATTTCTCACAAGTTTCCAGGCGGTGCTGACGCTGCGGGTTCTAGAACCACACTTTGAAAACTCAGTTCTCGAAAGTCCTCAGGTTATTGAGCACATGTTGCCGAGAGCCGCAGAAATCCATAGTGCAAATGAGTCGTACGTGTGGGCGCTGAGATACATAACCTCATAAATATTTTACGTGGCGATCCATCCTGAGTGTTGATTTCTAGTGGTCTAGAAATGGACCTTCCTGTATGATTCTCATGGGCAGCCACTGTGGAGAACCACTGCTATAGACGATTGATTGATTGATTGACTTACTGATTTTCTTCCATCCCTTTCCCCTAAGGGTTTTAAGTGGTAGTATGCAAAGGCTCGTGAGTTATCCTGCATTCTGGGTACGACGTACGAGTCATCTGAAACCTTAACTCCCAGAGAGAGACGATGCAAGTGACTGTAAGCACTTCACTCTATTGCACCTTCGTTTTCCAACCATTTCCAGGCCCCGCCTGTCCCCTGTTCTGGGCAGACCTCTCTGGCCTTACAGCTTAGAGATACCAGGGCTGGAATCCCAGTGTGCAAGAGTGAACATCTTGATAACGTAGGCCAGTGTGGGTGTAGCTTCCTCTTAGAGCCGAAAGCAGCCCAGCTTATGCAACGTCTCGGGGGATCCCAGAAACTGCTGAGGGCTTTGAAGCGAGTTGCCGGGGGCTTCACCGAGAAGGGTATTCCGGAGCGGACATTAGGAACCTGTTCCACACAGGAGAATCATACAGGAAGGTTTAAAAGGGTACTGTCGTCTGAGCCCTGCTCAGAAGTGTCTGGTCTGGTGGGTCTGGGAGGAGGCGCAGACACAGGTGTTTTTCAAAATCTCCCAGGTAGTTCTTGAGTGGTAATTTTTGACAGGGGGTGAGAATGATTATTCCAGCATATTATAAATCAGAGCAGCTGCCCTAAGCTTGAAGGACGCCAGTTGCCAGCCGTGGGGAATTACCTAAGGGCAAAGTGGTAGGAGAAGGTGATGCTAAAAACAAAACTAAGCCTCCGTCCAGCCCACGGCCTCCTCCCCTCCCTTTGGTAACCACAATCTCAGAGCAAATTGCATGCCCAACACACACACACACACACACACACTCACACACACACACTTGCTTTCTGTCCTTGTGCAACTTTCTTTCTCCTTCAAGGTTACCTTGATGTTTAATCGAGCCCGAATGCCAGCTGGTGTATGGGCCATAGGTGGCACAAGGCGTGGGATTTCTAGTGGGATTTCTTTTTTCCCTAGCTCCACTTTCCTCTAGGAAAGTGGTTCTTCACCTTGGTGTGGATAGGAACCACGTGGAAAACTTTTAACTGTAGATACCTGTGCACCCCGCGTGAGGTTGTGATTTGGTACCTTCTGGAGTGGAGGCCAGGAGTCTGCATTTTAACAAGCTAAGAGATCATTGGTCTACAACCACAATTTAAGGAAACTTCCTTACGGTCAACCCCGAAGAAGATGGAAAATGGGAAATACTATGCACTTAGGAGACACCCAGAAGGCTCAACAGATTTGAACAGTTAAATCACCTAACAAGGGGGCGCCTGGGTGGCTCAGTCAGTTAAGTGTCCGACTTCAGCTCAGGTCATGATCTCGCGGTCCGTGAGTTCGAGCCCCGGGTCCGGCTCTGTGCTGACTGCTCAGAGCCTGGAGCCTGTTTCGGATTCTGTGTCTCCCTCTCTCTCTGACCCTCCCCCATTCATGGTCTGTCTCTCTCTGTCTCAAAAATAAATAAACGTTAAAAAAATTTTTTTTAAAAAGAAAAAAAAAATAAATCACCTAGCAAGGCATACAGTGCTGATAAACACATGACAAAATGCTCAAAATCCTTAGTCATTAGGGACATGCCAATCAAGACCCCACTGAAATACCTCTAGATGCCTATGACTCAATTAAAATGGTTAAAAGAAAGAAAGAAAGAAATGGCAGTTTTCTGGGAGGAATGCACAACGACTCAGCTACTTTATAAATCAGATAGTTTCTTTTTTATTTATTTATTTTTTTTTTTTAATTTTTTTTTTCAACGTTTATTTATTTTTGGGACAGAGAGAGACAGAGCATGAACGGGGGAGGGGCAGAGAGAGAGGGAGACACAGAATCGGAAACAGGCTCCAGGCTCTGAGCCATCAGCCCAGAGCCCGACGCGGGGCTCGAACTCACGGACCGCGAGATCGTGACCTGGCTGAAGTCGGACGCTTAACCGACTGCGCCACCCAGGCGCCCCAGATAGTTTCTTATAAACTTAAACATACACTTGCCTTATGGTCCAGCAACCCCACTCCTAGGTATTTGCCCAAATGAAATAAACATGTGTTCACACAGGGCCACCTGGGCGGCTCAGTCGGTTGAGCGTCCGGCTTCAGCTCAGGTCATGATATTGAAATTTGTGAGTTCGAGCCCCACGTCGGACTCTGTGCTGACAGCTCAGAGCCCGGAACCTGCTTCGGATTCTGTGTCTCCCTCTCTCTCTGCTGCCCGCCCCCCCAGCCCCGCTCACGCTCTGTCTCTCAAAAATGAATAAACTTTAACAAAATAAAAAAAAATGTGTTCACATAAATTTTGTAACCAAAGTTCACACAAAACATCTGTACGTGGATATTTATAGCAGCTTTTTTCACAATTACCAAAAACGGGGGGGAAAAAACCCTCCAAATGTCTTTCAGCTGTACCTGTGGTACAGCCATAACATAGAACACCACTCAACAGTACAAGGAGCTGAACTATTGACACACGCAACCGCATGGATTGATCTAGAAAGCATTATTCTAAGGCAAAGGAGTCAGACACAAAAGACTACGTATGATTCCATTTACTGGACATTCTGGAAATCTCAACAATATAGTGACAGAAAGTAGATCAGGGATTACCAGGAACAGGGTATGGGGGAAGATTTGATCACCGAGGGGGTCTAAAAGGGATTCGGGGGCTGATGCACCCGTTCTACATCTCAGTTACAGTGTGGGCTAAATGACCGTATGCTAAACATTTTAAAAGATGAATTTTATTGTATGTACATTATACTTCAATACAAAGAAAACCCCCAACATGGAGGAAAAACACTGAAGGATGAGTTCAGATGATCCGGATTAAATTCTTTAAGACTGGAGAGCAGAGCACAGCTTGTAGATGGGGGGGGGCGGGTGGTCCAATTTCAGCAGCTCAGGGGATTGCTCAAGAACAGAGATGGTGCCTACCTTCGCTTCCCGGGGCCCGAAGCACTTCCATGAGCGACTTACTAATTCACAGAGCAGCCTTGCAAACTGGCACGACGTGCACACACTCAAGGTCAAAAGACATTGGGCTGGGAACTTCAAAGAAACCGGGCATCTGGCCTTGCAGAAATCTAAATGACTCCGTCCCTTCATCCCTACTATTTTGGTGTTTTGAAATCACTCCGGGTACCCGTGGGGTCCTGGAAGGCTAGTTGGGGGAATGAATCGGGGGGGTTTGCTGGGGGAGGGGAGCAGAGGGAGGTGAGGTCCTGAGAGACGAGGGGCAGACACCCTGCGGTCTCAGGTGACCGCCTCTAAGGGGCGTGAAGCCATTTGCCTTTATAATCTCCCCGCAGGGTGGTTCTTTCTCCAGGGAGTTCCTTTCATTTGTATGTTCCTTACATTTTCCTAGCATTCCACCTTAAAACGAGCTGGACGGACTCATGGCCCGGGCTCTCCACGCTGAGGTTTTGCTTCAGCAATGACACAGTGCACTTGGAACCTGCTCTCCCACATCTGGAAGCCACATGTCGGCGGCAGCTGTATAAAACGGTCAGCCCCGCAGACCTAGGGTGACGTTTTTTGCCAGAAGCCCGGGCGGCATGGACCTCGCTCGGCTGTGGGTGCTGCTGGCCCTGGTCACCGTGGCCTGGGGCCAGTATGGTGACTACGGGTACCCCTACCAACAGTACCATGACTATAGTGATGACGGGTGGGTCAACCTGAACCGGCAAGGCTTCAGCTACCAGTGTCCCCACGGGCAGGTGGTGGTGGCCGTGAGGAGCATCTTCAACAAGAAAGAAGGCTCGGACAGACAGTGGAACTATGCCTGCATGCCCACGCCCCAGAACCTCGGGGAGCCCACGGAGTGCTGGTGGGAGGAAATCAACAGAGCTGGAATGGAGTGGTAAGGGCGGCCTGGGCTCTCGGGTGGGGGCTTGGTGGCACATCTGTCCCCCTGCATCGACTTGACCACAGTCTCCAAGGACTAGGCCAGGAGTGCACTGTAGCTTTCATGGGGGGGTGGGGGCCGGGCCGCTGCCCAGCGGCGACATCAGACAACAGAGACCCAGGATGGGGAGTGCAGACGGGCTCCCCCGCGCCTCTGTTCCTTCCAGAGGCCGCCCTCCTCGTAATCTGGTCCAGGGACTGCTTTGGGTCTGCGAGAAGGTTCCCAGCCTGCAGACCAGAGGAGTACGGAAATTGGCAGTCTTTAAGACACTTTAGAGCCCACAACCAACGTCGTTGTGGTGTCCGGACGGCGTTTTCGTTTCGCAGCAATTTATTTTTAGTGTTTCACCAAAGGACTGGTGCACGGTTGTCGGGGGACAAGAAATGACTGGCCCCTCCCCACAGACCGTTTGAGAAACATGAACTGAGAGCAAGCGAATGGGGGGGTGGGGGGCAGAGAAACGTAGGCAAAGAGAAGCCAAATGAAAAACCTCTCCGCCGCCCTGAGAAGATGTGCTCTCTCAACTATCAATACTGAGCCCCTTCTCTCTGCCCGAGCCGAAAGTGGGTTTCACTGCCGTAAAATAGTTTACGGAAAACCGTTGGGGGAGAAGGGCTGCTCTTTGCCTGATGGGGCTCCGCCACAGTCAATGGCATGGACACGGTCCAAGTCTATGATTCGCTGTGGGGTGTGACCGTCCCAGCCCCAGTACTTGGTCAGGAGCCCATCCCAGTACTACTGACGGCTAGGCTGGTTATTCATTCAGCCTGGATTGGGGGCAGGAACCCTGGAGGGGGGGGTGGGTGGGAAGGGGGAGGGGAGCCCTGGGAGGTTGGGAGGGGAGGGCAGCCCTAGGGGAGGCAGGTCCAGGGAGGAGGATGCCCAGCTGGGAGGCTGCTGTAAGGCAGGGCTCTATGAAGGTTCCAGCAGGCATGTGGCATAGAGGGGGTTGGGGTGGTCAAACTCTGGGGGATCGCTCGGTCAACAGACAGAACCATGATGAGAGGCCAAGAGGCAAAGACAGCGACCCGCGGAGGAGCCAGGCAAGAGAAGGGACCTCTGAGTGGTAAAAACAGCCACCGTTTACTGAGTGCTTCCGCTGGGCTGGCACCATGCTGAGTGCTTTGTATGGCTTACCTCATTAGTGCTCAAAACAAATCTCTAAGTCATTTTATAGGCAGACAAACTGTGGTCTAGAGACCCAGGTGTTTCCTCAGCCGGAAAGTGCTAGAGCCAGGATTTGGATCTTAACTCCAAAGTGGATGTGCGTGGTCCCGGTGATGAGCTATTTGAGAGCCCGCTGCCCCCGCCCAGTGGGGGCCATTGGCTCAGCTGGGGGGCCAGGGCTGGACTCAAGGCAGTTCTTCATCCTGGGAGGATGGGATCTGCAAAGGTCAGAGCACAAGCCCGGCCCTGGAGGACGGGGGACCAGCTCGGTACCCATGAGTGACAAGGGGTTCCGCCAGCCTGTGGAAGGGATGGGGAGAGGGTCCCACAAGCAGCTGCAAGTGGGGCCCTTCATCCGGCCTTCCCCGTCTACCCCACTGCCTCCGGTGAGCAGATGTAATTAGCCCAAACTCCTTCTGGTAGGCGGCCAACTCAGAATGTAGCCTCACCTCAAAGACCTGAAGCAGGTCCCAGTGCCTGGCCTGGAGCTCAGGACCAACCCAGTTATACTTCCACCTGGTCCTTCCATCTGGGGGGCCATGATATGGATGGGTCCCCTTTCTAATCCCCCTTTTTAGAGACAGAGTAAAACGGCACTCGGAGATGATTTCTTCACCCCAAAGGAAAAGCCCTGGGCTCTGAGTCAGAAGGCTTGGGTTTGGATCCGGGCTCTAAAGACCATGTGACCTTGGACCAGTGGTTCAACTCTCTGGGTTCCCACCTCATCTGGAAAATGAGTGGCCCCACTACATGATCCCAGAAGAATCCACATCTCCAGCGCCCCACGCTCCGTTTGGCCCTGAAAACGCACTTGGATTTTTCTGGCATTCTGTTGATCCTTGTGTTTATCCCTGCTAGGCAGAGGAAGCAAATGATGTTTAGTTTTAAACTTGCCAGCTTGCTACTCAGCTAATCACAGAGTTAAAAATGCACAACCATGAAAAACAGCCCCTTTACGGTAAACCTCGGCTGCCCCAGGACCAACACCAATTACCCCAGAGGCTTGTTTTTAGATGATTATTGCCTCGAGTTGAGACTTCATTGTCAGTGAAAACTCTGAAAGGAAGGATTTGTTTGTAGGCTGAGGGGCAGTTACGTCTTCCCACGGGCTGCAAGCTTGTAATCTGCTCTGGGGAAAGAGTCGTTGATGGTTTTGCGCAATTTGGCTGCCTTTTTTATATATATATATATGTATATTAAATATAACTTATTGTCAGAATGGTTTCCATACAACACCCATTGCTCATCCCGACAGATGCCCTCAATGCCCATCACCCACTTCCCCCCTCCCCCGCCCCCCATCCACCCTCAGTTTGTTCTCAGCATTTAAGAGTTTCTTGTGTTTTGCCTCCCTCCCTCTCTGTAACTTTTTCCCCCCTCCTTCCCCTCCCCCATGGTCTTCCGTTAAGTTTCTCAGGATCCACCTATGAGTGAAAACATATGGTATCTGTCTTTCTCTGCCTGACTTACTTCACTTAGCATAATACTTTCCAGTTCCATCCACGTTGCTACAAATGGCCAGATTTCATTCTTTCTCGTTGCCAAGTAGTATTCCATTGTATATAGAAACCACAGCAATTTCTTAACTCGACACGTCTCCAAAGGCAAGGGAACGAAAACCAAAAATGAACTGTTGGGACCTCACCAAGATAAAAAGCTTCCGCACTGCAAAGGAAACAATCAACGAAACTAAAAGGCAACCGACAGAACGGGAGAAGATATTTGCAAATGACGTATCGGATAAAGGGCTAGTATCCAAAAGCAATTTGGCCGCCTTGTATAACTGACTCAGCTTGCCGGTTTATTTTAAGAGGCAGGAGGAATCTCGAGCACAGGTATGACAACAATACATAAGATCTACTAAAGACGCTTGCTAAAAAATAATAATAATAAAAAAAAATAAGTAAAAAAAATAAAGACGCTTGCTAATAAGAGCACAGATTTGAAAGGTGCTCCAACCGTGGCTGAGCGGCTCGTAACACTGCTGTTTGCTATGGTTTCTCTGTAGAAACCATTGTGCCGGATTCTGGTGTGTGGATCCTGGCTCCCCAACTGATGACCACCAGGAGGCTCTACCTAGGTCCCAAGCGTGGCATTTTGCTGTTTCAGGGCATGGCTGTGTTGTTCCCAGGGAATCTTCTCTAAATTGACACAGCACAAGCTGTAGGACATGTTGGTCCTGGGCGGAACAAGATGAAGTTGGAATTTTCTAGTCAGGCTGAGCTGTTATGCGGTGGAAAGAGCTTTGGTCTTAGAGTCAGGAAACCCCTGATTCACAGCTCCTGTTTCTATCATCTGCCGGCCCTGTGGTCCTGCGCATTCATTCTAGAAAGAAAGAAAGGTGTAACACCCGCTTCGCAATAGGGGTGCAAGGAAAAATGTGTAGAGGAACCCTACGTGTATACGGGAACTCCAAATCTAAATGTAAACAGATGCCCGGCACATCCTGGGTGGTCAGTAAAGGTTCAGAGATTCTGGAATCTGCTGAGGCTGGGTTTGGACAAGCCACCTTTGCGTGGAGCCTGCATTCAGAGGAACAGTACTGTGTTTATTGGCACCTGCTTTCTTCCTCCACTCCCCTCCCCTGGACTTCAAAGGACCTCAGGAAGACCTTTTGCAATGGCCGCTTCCATCAGAGCTGACAATTTCAACGTATTCAAGTTCAATTTCTTACTCAACGCGCCTCCAAAGGCAAGGGAATTCAAAGCAAAACGAACCGTTCGTGAACGACAAGCCACGTGATGGAGAAGAGGAGAAAGGATAACTCTCCCACAGAGCTGTGGGAGCACCCACGTCAGTCTGAACCTGGGACTGGTGGGCAGAAACTCAGTTTTTTCCATAATCTCAGTGTTCCAATTCTAATGGAGACCAGGGCTCTGGGTCGTACGGGGCAAGCCCTCCTGATCTGTGGTTCTGAGCACTCAGGACACACAGTGCCTGCCTCCTCAGAGATCCTTCCTCAGACCACCGTCTCTAAACTCACGTTTCTCACCCTCCACTCCCCAACCCGCTTTATGTTTGCGGTGGTGCACCTGTCATTAGCCAATGTGTATTTGTATATTGCTCGTCTCCTTGAAAACAGGCTTCGCAAATGTAGGGACTTCGTCCTATTCAGTGCTGCGTAGAATATTCTCCAGCGCCGTGGATAAGGCTTGTGCAAAGCAGGCCCACTAAATACGTATGCAAGACTAAATCTGACTCGTTAGTGGCTTGGGCAGTCCCAATCCCAGCCGGTGTTCCCACCGCCCTCACCAAAGAAGCCTGCGGATTTTTCCGCAGGGGACGCCGTTTGGTTTCCATTTTTGAGTCTCGGTATTCCACTGTCCGTAATATAAGGCCCAACTTTATTGTTCACGTCTCACTGTGACGAGGTGCCTTTGCGGATGGTCTTTTGAGATTTCCCAAAGTTCTCTAAAACATACAAAGGATGGCTGACCCACTTAAGATAAATTCTTTTTTACCTTCCACTCTCCCACCCCCCCCAAATGTTAACGTCCCCATAAGCTTCAAAAAAAAAAAAAAAAAAAAAAAGAAAATACAGTAGTGAGCTCTTTATCTCAAAAGCCACAGAGCCCCAGTGCCATATGGATTCCGGGCTGGATCTCGGAACAGCAAAAGGGCATTAGTGTGAAAACCGGCGAAATTCCAAGTGAGGTCCGGACGTTAGGGCCGTACTGATGTCACTTCCTTGGTGTTCATCAAGGCACCGGAGTTCTGAGACAGAAGGTCAAGGGAACGACTCCTCTGTAAATCTGCACCTATTTCAAACTAAAAAGATATTTGAAAACAACGATGCAGGCTAGTAGGGTATGTACCGGGAGTTTATGAGGAAACGGCAACAGAGTCGAAGAAGCCCAGAGCTGGGAGGGATCTTGAGAATAATCCACAGCAGTCTCCTTGCTTTGTATAAGAGGAATAAAGGCCAAGAGAGCCAGAAATACATTCGGCATAGGAGCTATTACCCTTGGCCTAATTTATGTGACGCTTTGGAGTTTATAAACATTCCCCATTTATACGTTCCTTTGCTCATTCATTCACTACCAAATGCTCATCATCACAAACTTTGCCAGACTCCGGGAACCTGAAGACAAATGATATACAGTCTACGTACGCCCTTGGCTTCCTCATGGTCTATCTAATCTTACTTGTTCCTCACGGTAATACTGGGAGGCAGGCCTTACTATTTCCCGGTTTCGCAGATGAGAGACTGTAGCTCAGAGCGTTGGGAGACTTGCCGGCTCCGAGCTGATGAGTAGCAGAGCGAGGGGGGCCCAAGCCAGACAGTCTGATGCCACAGCGCTGACGGCGGATGTGAAAGGTCGGCATTGTTTTTGTGCTTGGATGGAGCCGTGGTGAGTGCTGGGCTGACGATGATATCCCATCCACCGAAGAATGACTTCTGGAGGCAAGGAGGCAAGTGTGGGAGGAGGGTTATGGCAGATCCAGGATTCTTGCCAACTTTCCATCTAGGTCGCGCCTCTAAGTACTAGGAATCAATCGTCTGGGGGAAACCTTGAGTTCCGCGAACTTGGCTCTTGGTTGGGCTGATCAGGATGGCAAAGCTTCCCTCCTCCGGTAGGGGGTTTGCTCCTGCCGGGGTACTTGTCAGACATAATTTTCCCAGTAAATAAGTCTGACCCACAGACTTAGGATTGCTTCTTCTGTGCGTCCGCGTGTGTGTTTCTTTGAAGCAGTGGAGAGGTAATTTTTGGAGTCAAACAGGACCATTCTTTTTTTTTTTACATTTTTTTTTCAACGTTTATTTATTTTTGGGACAGAGAGAGACAGACCATGAACGGGGGAGGGGCAGAGAGAGAGGGAGACACAGAATCGGAAGCAGGCTCCAGGCTGTGAGCCATCAGCCCAGAGCCCGACGCGGGGCTCGAACTCACGGACCGCGAGATCGTGACCTGGCTGAAGTCGGACGCTTAACCGACCGCGCCACCCAGGCGCCCCCAAACAGGACCATTCTTAAAACGCTGCCCCCTCCCCCACTGCTGACGCAAATCATGTCCACGTTCCAAGACCCAGTTTCTACCTCTACAAAGACAACCCCCTAGAATTGTTGTGATAAGCACCTTCGATAATATTGTAGGCATTCCTGGCTGTGTGTCCTTGGGGGAATCACTTAACCTCTCCCAACCTGAGTATCCTTGTGTACCAAATGCGAGTGGTGGGGGGGGGAAGGGGGAGACTGGTTATTCAAGCCATTTCACAGGATTGTTTGGATGATTGAAATAACGAACACAGAGACAGTGCTGAGCACAACGGCTGGCACATGGAGAGTCCCCGGCAAAGGTCGCTTCTTTTTACTCTTACGACTACTCTGTAGAAACCGAAACTCAGTTTGAATTGGACAGCTGGCGCTGAAATATAAATCGGGCTTACAGGGCTTACAAAGACCCCTGATGGGTACGTACCATTTTGTTTTAGGAACATGCAATTCGGTTCTGATCTATGAATATTTAAATGTACATTACGAGCGTCTGGAATATTTGTCACAGTTTCAGTTAGACCTGGAGGTAGCGTTAGAGCTCCTGGTCAACAAACATTGCGATAATTGATGTTCAAGGTCTCCCGTGGCTGAGCCTGCAGTCCCCACGTGACCTGAAATTATTCCCAGGCCATAGCTGATCTCAGGCCATAAATCCATCATAGAAGCTCATCTGCATCTTCTCAGAGGCCTTCGGGGTAGCCTTGACTTCTTGTGTTTTTCCAAAACGGGGCTGGAGTTTGTATTGTGGGGAGAATTTGTCTTTCTCCCTCGGTCCTGGCCTGTGTCTTTTTATCCAGAAAAGCTGTTCAGCAGGCCATTCGTGCTTCCCCATCTGGAAACCTGGCAGACAGGCCAGCAGACATGAAACCGGGACAGAGAAGACGGCAGAACTCTTCCCCAGACGCGGGCAGGCAGAGAACAGCCTGCGGACAGCTCGACATTATTTAAATAGGTAGTTCGCGTCTCCACCATTGTGGCAGGAGGCCCAGTACTCAGCGGTGCGGCACTGACCTCCAAAAACTCTGCACTGTCACACTTTGCCCCTAAACTGGGTTCGTCTCTGCCCCTGGCCGCTTCCCTGTCCCAAGGTCCCCACCTGGTCTCTCATTTTTCTTCTCTGCCTTTAGTGTCAACCCCCTTCTTCTCCCCACTGTCTGAATTTCCACAGTGAGTGCTTCCCAGCACAGCCCTCTGGAAAGACCGAGGATAGCACCAGGCACAGAGGAAGTTCTCATGAGGGTCTGTTGAAAGACTTAAGAAACATTCTAAAGCCCTGTGAACTCTGGTATAAATGCCTTAGAGGAACCCAAAGGATTATTCTGGGGAAAAGAGAATTAGCGGGAATCGAGGCTTCACTCCAAAATACCGAGTCTCTCTTGGGGGGACTTGAGCCCTCCTCAAGCCGGGTTGGGGGAGAAGTTTGGCGGAGTGAAGGAGGCCGGGTCCCCGTGTCTCACACCATCTCCCCAACACCGGCTTTTCCGGTTTCTGTCTTGGCCAAGACTTTTGCAGGCGTTCTTTCATTCGATCTTCACGGTAACTTGGGTGAGGCTCCGCACGGCCTGGTAAGGACAGGACAGGCACAGACCTCAACAAAAGCTCTTCCCCTGCATGCTTCTTTGTTGGACGGCGGCAGATACAGGAGAACGTTTTCTGTCTCTGCTTTCGGGGCAACAGGCCCGAGACAAGCCATTTTCCAAAGGCCACTTCCCAGAGAAGGTCCCTCCCTGAGGATCGTAAGGGGGGGACTAAGTAACTGCCTCCTAGTCTACCTTCTGGAAAGTTTCTCCCGTCAGGGGGAGCCGGGCCAACGATGATCCAGGTTGTGAGACAAAACCGAGCCTCCGGCCTTCACGGGGTTGGTGAAAGGAAAGGCTGCCTTCCGACGTGGGGAGTAGACAGCCTCTGAAGCAGGGCACCCCGAGGTTCTCAGGGAATCTGGGCCCAGGGCTTCCATGGGGTCCCGTCATAAGCCACCCAGAAGCCTACGGGCTTGGGTCCTTATCCTCCCGTAGGCCCCTTCAGGAGCATCGCACAGGTGCCGGAAAGGGGAGCAGAGCCTCTGTTGTGTCTTTTCATCACCAACCACTTCTTTTTCTTAATGTTTATTTATTTTGCAAGAGAGAGAGCACACGAGCAGGTGAGGGGCAGAGAGAGGGAAGAGAGAATCCCAACAAGGCTCCCCGCTGTCCGCACAGAGCCTGATGCAGGGCTCAACCCCATGACCCTGGGATCGTGGCTGGAGCCAAAGTCAAGAGCAGGACACTCAAATGACTGAGCCACCCAGGCGCCCCCATCACTAACCATTGTTAACGGCTGGTTTGAATCACTCGAGCCATGCCAGCCCTCCCCTGCTCCCCTGCACCCCTCCCCTCTACAGCCACCCTCACCCTTCTTCTCCCCTGCCTGCTCCGTGTGCAGCTTGTGGCCAAATGTTTAAGTGACTCTTGTCAAATAAGGTGCTTTCAGAAAAGATCGAAAGTTGCCAGGAGGGAGGGGAGGAATGCCCAAAGCTCTATTCAGTTGACACCCTCAGCCTGAGGAGGCTTGGTTCCTGAGGGCGAAGGTGGATGTGGGGAGATGATCACTCACTTGGGTTCTGGAAACTTCATGGGGGGGGTAGTTTCAGGGTCCTTTCTGGGTCTAAGCGATGGGCTCTCCCAAGTCAACTCCGTCATCAGTCATCCTTTCGTTCGTTCTTCTGTTAAACATCTGCTAGACCCCTTGTGTCAGGCACTGTGGGGACTTCAAACTAAAGATCAAGCTGTCCCTTAAGGATTTTACCTTCTACTGGGGGTGATAAGTGAGACCTAAGTATCTATACTACAAAGTGGTGTGTGTGTTGGGGCACCTGGGCGGCTCAGTCGGTTGAGCGACCGACTTCGGCTCGGGTCACGGTCTCACGGTCCGTGAGTTCGGGCCCCACGTCGGGCTCTGTGCCGACAGCTCGGAGCCTGGAGCCTGCTTCGGATTCTGCGTCTCCCTCTCCCTCTGCCCCTCCCCGGCGCAGGCTCTGTCTCTCTCTGTCAAAAATCAAATACATATTTAAAAAAAATTAAAAAAAAAAACCCCAAGTGGGTGTGTGTCTACAACCAAGGCATCCAACCCCCGTGAGCTTTGTTTTAGGGAAACAGACCCTCAAAGAATGCACTGGAGTCCACCAGCTTTCCTCTGACCGGAGACTGGGGAGCCGAGGCTGCTTTCGTTGCGTATGCTCAACAGTCGTCAAGTGGACGAAATGAAAGTATGGTGGCAATAATAAATGACCGAGCAACCGTCAAAAGCGTCAATAATAAGTCATTTAGTAAGCGCCAGGATTTTATCTGCGTGGTGTTATTTCGTCTTCACGATAACCTACATAAGTATGTGCGATTATTATGCCCGTTTTGCAAATGAGAAAACCGAGGCTGTTGGAGGCTACGAAACCCACCCAAGGTGACACAGCTGGGGGTGGTTGGAGCACTTGGTCCGGCAGCATATCCTATGCTGTTAGCCTTTCTGCTCTGCCGATCGCCACGTGAGAGTGAAAATGGACCCCGACAAAAATCCACTTCAGGGAGGAATAATTTCATGGCTTGGCCACACGCACTACCAAAACCCCGGTGCAGGCTCACTCTAGCAACACGTGTAGGTGACGGGACAGAAGGTAGGAGAGGCGAGCCCTGTGTGGTTCTCTAACTTTTACCACACGGTCTTACGCCCCGTGCCTGTCGTGTCCAAATGATCTTCACAGGGCAGCCTTCCTGAGGTGGCGAATGAGGGAGTGACAGGCACACTTGCCCTACGGGACGGTGGGGCCAGCTGCCTGGCTGACCGCCGGCGGAGAAGTCACAGGACAAGGAATGCCTTCAGCACCGGGACTCCACGGGCTCAGGTCAGCTTCTCTTGCTGAGGGAAATGATCACCCTGAGAACCCTGTCCCCATGGTGATCTGAGTGCCTCTGACAAACCAGAACAATGGAACAACAGCCACAGGGAAACCACAGCCTGGCTCAGTTCTGAGAAGGAACATTTTTTGTTTTTTTATAGAGGAAGCCAGAATTGTAGTGATGGTAAGAAAGAAGACACCAGAAGCTTCGTGGACAACTTTTAGCGCTTTCTATTGAAAAGCTCTCACTCACGCTGCCAGAATGAGGCTATCGTAGACCATCTTGGGCACTCCACTGCCCCAGAGCCCGGCAGCCCATTCCAATCACGTGGCTTCCAACACATGCCAGGCATCTTCCCAAGGGGGTACTGCTTCTGATAAGATGTGGGCAACAGTAGGGCAGAGAAGGCTAGCGCGTCAACGGCATTTTCATCTGCGTTCCTGAGCTCCTGGTGCTGAGGTCTCTAGGGTCCCGGCACCTGTTGCAAGTTCCAGGGACAGCAACCCAGGCTAATCTGCATGGCTGGCCAAACACCAAGCCCAGGTCTCAGTTCTCTCCACACGGAAGCACGGAGATGGATGCAAGAGTAAGAGTACTGGGGTCCATGTGTGTCCGGTGGATGAATGACCATATACACGCATATTTGATGCATGAATGGATACGTGAATAATAGATGAGCCAAAAGGACAGAAGCTTTCCAATCAGAGCCATGAAATATATTTAATAGCTAGTGTCGTCAGATCCACAAGATCGTTTCTAGCACTTCCAAAGAATCACGTGAAACCCGTCACCACCGATGGTTTTCTAGTTTGTGTGTCAGCACGGCCCCTCCCACCCGTCAGCACGGAGCACTTATTCTTTATCTGTGATCGTTTCTGGAAACGTACCGGTACTTGGGAAAACGGGGTTGTGTTCCGGCAGCTGTCAGGCCAGGACGCAGAGACAACTGCCTGCTCCGCTCACTCGAGAGAGGGATCGGGCTCTGTGGCCGGATGGGTGGGGAATGCAGAGAATCCGAAGGAGCTAAAGACTTATTTTGGAAGGACTTGTGAGCGACCCCACCCTCCATGGGATGGGAGCCCTCTGTGGCCAGGTGGAGAACAGTGTCCTCAGTATCAGCTGGAGGTGGCAACCTTCAGGCCCCAGTGTGATTTGGGGGGGGTGGGAGAGAGGAAATGGGGCAAAGGAGGTGGGACAAAGGAAGAAATGATCACACACCGTCCAAAACCAACGCTTAGTGAGGAAGGCGCTGTGAAGGGAAAAGGGGCCAATCCCCAGAGTGAGGGCCCAGCGACAAGGAAAGGGTGACCACGCCCGCTGTCGAGGGGAGGGTCTGTGGACCAGAAAGGAGGGGTTGCCTTCTGTGAAGAATTAGAACGCAGCGTCTCAGGCAGGAAAAATGCTCATCCAGGGAGTTTGAGGCCCGGTTTGAGGCCCAGTTGGCCTGTCACCACCCTGTGGCGGTGCCTCCATATACCAGGACCCACCGTGGGCACTGGGGATAAATCTGACCCAAATCTGCTCTGACCAGGTAGAGCTTATGGTTTAGCGGGAGGTAGGAAGACTCCTGGGTAAGTGCCTCCATCCATTCACGCTCTCTTCTATCCAACTCTACATTCGTAGAAGTCTGTCGGGAACAGTGTTCCCCAAGTTTCCTTCAGCTGAAAGATTCTGAATCATGTGAATTTTAATGGTGAGCGTAATGTGATTTCTACAAATATAACAAAATCTTGACTGTTTGCATACAAATGGAATACGTTGTTGGGAATCTAGGTCAGTCAAAGCATGGCCTGGCGTGGTAACGGTGGCAGCTGGGGTCTTGGGTGTCTCTGTCGTTAATTCACTTTGGATTGTTCTCTTCTCTTCAGGTACCAGACGTGCTCCAACAATGGGCTGGTGGCGGGGTTCCAGAGCCGCTATTTTGAGTCCGTGCTGGATCGGGAATGGCAGTTTTACTGCTGTCGCTACAGCAAGAGATGTCCATATTCCTGCTGGTGAGCCTGGCGGAAGGAGCCTGGAGTCCAGAGGGGAGCTTGGGGGGTGCTCTGGTCCATGTTTCTGGCTTCAGATAAGCCTGGGCGGTCACAGACAAGCTTAGAATGCAACAGCCAGCATATAGAAGGCAATGAACAAATAAAATTAAGGAAAAGGCTAGAATAATATCCAAGCAGGGAGGGACCTTACAGGTCGCCAACCCAATGCGCCCACACCCCTCTTTTGGCAGGAAAGAAAACAGACAGAACGATAGGACAAGGAAGTCACTTGTCCGAAGTCACCCAGCTGTTTCATGGGGATGTCACCTCTAGAACTTGTCCCAAGTTCCTGGGTGTGCAAACAAGCCCGGCATTTCCGCCTTGGACAAATGGATCCCAAAGTGGCAACATTTGAAGGGTGGCTCACTCAAGTGATTTATCTCTCTGCCGTGTGATGCCAGAAAGGGCAGCCTTGCAGGTTATGCTGTCTTCTGCAACCAGAGTTCCTCCACAGATGCCTGCGTGGCTCTGAGGATGGGCAGTTCCAAAGGCTTAACATTTTTCTGTCCAAAGTTATGGTGACTAGAAAATCCAGATTCCATATGATGGAGCAGGGGCCTCCTCCAACTCTCCACAGCTGCCTCCATAAAGCAGTTCTTACCCCACCGTGGCAGGTGCACAGGCATGACTAGGACATAGACTAGAACTGTGACAGGTCCCAAAGGCAAGGACCTAAAGCCCGTGCGTGGTGGCACAGCGTGGAAACCCTGATGGGGCAACAAGAAGCTTGAGGTTGTGTCTCTGTGTTGACGTGTCCTCTCCCTCCCTCCCCTCCTCCCCCAGCCTTCCTCCTCGTCCACTGTGACATCTCTAGAAAGTCACTTTCCTTCTCTACGGGGTCTCAAGTCTAGCCATCTTTTCTGGATCTCTGAGGTTTTTAAGAATCTCATGAAAGCTATAGATCCTGTCTTCGGCGTGTTTAAACAAAAGTTTACAGAGAATTTCCAGGAGTCCTTAAACTCCCGAAAGCCACCAAAAGATCTTTGAGGTTGTTTTGAGCCCTAAAAATTCCTTGACTCCAAAGGTGCTTTTGCAAAGGGCAACCAGATGCCCAGAATTGTTTCCAAAGAGAGGATGAGGGTCCGAAAGATGACTGGGCCCCACTGAGAGAGAGAAGGAGGTAGGAGCCTGCCCACTGTGACCTGAGAAATGGGGCTTTCCCCAATCTTCCTGGCCCGAGTCGGCCGACAGAGGCCACCCCCACCAAGTCAACCTCCAAGTCAACTTGGAGGCAAGCCCCTCCGAGGAATGCTTTGCTTAGCTGCATCTATTCTGACTGCATGGTGTCAGAACCGAGAGCTACCTTGGCTGTCCCAAGGAAAACTTGGAGAAGCTGCAAAGTGAGATTGCCACATGCACTCACTATCCCACTGGGCTGTCTAGACATCTTAGTGGCATCTTTGAATTGCCTGAGTCATGACGTTCCTTATATCATGTCTTTAAATTGACTGAGTCATGACGTTCCTTCTATTATATGTCTTTCTAAACTGAATGAAGTCTCTAGGGCAAAAATTAGGTCTCGTTCACCAAGGACTGCCTGGCACAAAACAGGCCCTTCATCAATTTCTAGGATGAATGTTGCAAGCCCATAGGAACAGGAACCGTGGTGAAACCTGACACTGTTAGGATGACGTTTTCTAGTTGAGAAGGATTTTTCCACGCGCGTTGTTTTCTTTGATCCTTTTAACAGCCTGTCGGGGTGAGGAGTGTTTTCGCACACCTTCCCACGGTGAAAACCGCTGATAACCTTCCAATATGTAGCCTCCCCTTCTGTCACTTAAACTGGCTTGAATTACCTCCCGGGGAACTAGACGCATGTGTGGGGGGATGTTTTTTTTCTCCCGCTTTGAAAGCCGATCTGCTGCACTGAGCCCGACACTGTTTGGAACTCGCTAAATGAGCATCTATCCTCTTTGTGTGTGCAGGCCTTCAAGGATTCAGAAATAGCACCGCTCTTGCAGGGAGAGAAAAAAAAACACAAATCACCCCACCACCTCCCAGATGAGCGAGAGATTCATTTGTTTAGTTCGGACCGAGGTGCTGCTCTCGCTTCAGACTGAAGTTTCTCATTAGAGAGTAGAGCAAAAGAGAGAATTTCTGATAGATTCAGACACGCTGTCACTAAACAGTCCCCACTGGATGGGTTCCATATGTACATCTTACACGTCTTTATTTACATGTGAGAATTCAAAATCTTTGTCCAGTTGTCTGCAAACCACAAACACATGTCGCTGACGGAGCCACAACCCTTCGGAGCCTGTGTGTTAATAATCCCCAGGCTCCCAGCAGCTACAGCTGCTGCCTGCCATGTACCAGAACGTCCCCCATCGGCAGGTGACGCCGGCCACGTGTAGACGATGGGTCCCAGGAACCAACGGTTTTGAATTGAGCATCTATTTCCTTTTTCTCATGGTTCTTCTCCAGACCTGTGGCCTTTCATTACGTTCATTGCATAGTATGTTTGGATGGACAAAGAATAATGTTCTTCCTCAGAATCAATATAGACGACATGTTCAGTTCTCCTCCAACCCAGACGTCCCATGACTCTCGCACGTCATACTCTCTGCTGCCCAGCTCCCCTCTCCCTGAAGCTCGAGTCTGACGCCAGAGAATATTTTCCTTAATGCCCAGATAGCTCAAGTCCACAACAACGAAATCAGCTTACCAGAACACTCTTCTCCCCCCCACTCTAGAGCACTCGATCAAACTAACCTTCAACTCTGGGTCTCGTGGTTCAGATTTCAATACAAGATGGGTGGTGTTTGCCTGAAGTCATGGCAGGGACAAGAATGACGTCACAGGCACCTCCACTGCTGTGTCTGTCACCCCCGCCCCTGCTCAGCGCTGTGCCCAGAGTCTGGGAAGAAAGGCGGCTTCTACACTGGTTCCTCCGAGCCATTGGGAGCCAGTATCAGAGAGGTGGAGACACCCACGCTTTGAGACAATAGGACCGGATGTTGCATTTTTTTTAATATGAAATTTATTGTCAAATTGGTTTCCATACAACACCCAGTGCTCATCCCAAAAGGTGCCCTCCTCAATGCCCATCACCCACCCACCCCTCCCTCCCACCCCCCATAAACCCTCAGTTTGTTCTCAGTTTTTAAGAGTCTCTTATGTTTTGGCTCCCTCCCTCTCTAACCACTTTTTTTCCCTTCCGCTCCCATTTTAAAGCAACTCGCATTGAGTTTAGTCACTTCCTCTATGAACAGTGGCTGCCTCGCATTGCCTGAGGCCCCAAGCGCTCCTTTAGGGGGACAACAGCCGCTCTGAGCCTGAGCAGAATCAGTCACACCTTTCATCAGCCCGAGCGGCTGTTCACAGTGTTTTGCACTTGAGAAATTGTATGTGCTGCCTGCATGGCAGTGATGCGTTTCCCCCCACCACCCCCACCCTGGGCTCAAAGTTCAAAAGCAGCAATTTCAGAGGTGTGGCTCGTTGGCGAGTGAGCGTCGGCCACCCCAAGGCCAGGCCCCGTAGCTCCTCAGAACAAGGCAAGCCTCGCGGCGATAGACATAATCTGTTGCGTCATTCTAGCTAGTCCGCTTGCCTTTACTGGAGTCTAGAGACCATCACTCCTTCCATTAATTTTGCCTCAGCAGCCAGTGAATGTGAATGGATATAAAATAGGTTACCATTTAGAGACTTGGATTCAGTTCCCAGGAAGGATGACGACGGTACCCTTTATGTCTTGAGCACCTAGCATGCGCCCGCTGTTTACTTCAAGCAGGTCCAGCTGCCTCCCAGCCCTACGCTCCGCACGCAGTGCTGAGCTCTCTCAATCCAGAGGAGAAACTAAGACCCACAGGGGCGAAGTACCAGGGAGTAAGGCGGCGGGGCCTCTAGAAGGGAAAACAGCAGAGAAGGGGGTGATGTGAGCTGGGGCAGAGATGTGGGACGCGGAGTTGTTCCTCTCAGTGTTGAAGACCAGGGCGACCGTGATGCAATGTGGCTGATGAGAGCCAGGAAGCGTGGAAATAAATGTGTTTGCTGAGCAGCCCTGGGCGTGGCCAGTGAGCTGGAAATTCAGTTCCAAGAGAGCAATTGGGAAAATATTTAGCGGTTCTCCTCTTCTGACTGAAGTCAGAGATGTCTCTGGAACCGCATTTCCATGTGCTGTGATACGTATTTGAACCTTTTGCGATCTAAATCTCCAAAACGCCAGGAGAAGGTCAACATGAGCATCCGAGGTTCTTTTTTTTCCTCCCTTCAGGGTCTAAGGTCTCTCCACAGAGGATGGCACTTGGGTGACGGCAGAGACCTGGGCCTTCAGCCCCACAGGGCCAGTTCCCCAGCTCTCTGGGGGAGAAGCCAGGTGGCTGTTCCTTCGCAGGTGCTTTCCTTCATGCATAACTGCATTTGGGTCTTTGCACATCTTTGCGCAAATAATTCAGACAGGTTCTGATGAGGCTCCTATTGGAGATGCCAGGCCATTAGCAAATTAATCCAACCTGAAATATCCTCATGCCTGCTGGCTTGCCTGGAATAGCTTTGTGCAAGAGGATTGATCGTGAACAGATTGTTTATTTAAAAAAAAAAAACAAAAGCAAAAACAAACTTCTCCGTGATTTGCCTGCCGGAGAGGGACAACCTCTTTGTAGCCGGATGTAGAACGTCAGCCAACCTCAACACATCAGTTCTACAAATGCTGAATTTCTCCTTCACGCCACCGTGGGGGCCACTGTCCCCTTAAGGAGTTCACCGCATTGGTCATCATCGTGAAAAAAAGACATATTTGTGGGATCCTGTTATTGTAATTAAATGCCACGTATGTGGGGCCGACAAGTAATAGGACATTAGAAGAGGGTATTTAAAATAAGGTGCACAAGGCACCTGGGTGGCTCCGTTGGTTAAGCATCTGACTCTTGATTTCAGCTCAGGTCATGATCCCACGGTTCGCGGGTTCGAACGCAGCATTAGGCTCTGAGCTAACAGCGTGGAGGCTGCTTGGGATTCTCTGTCTCCCTCTCTTTCTGTCCCTCCCCTGCTCGCTCTCTCTCTCTCTCCCCTCCCTCTCAAACTATGAAATAAAAATAAATAAAATAAAATAAAATAAAATAAAATAAAAAAATAAGGTGCCGATTGGGAAGTGGAGGAAACAGGAGGAAAACAGGATTAGAGGTTGGACTGACCAGAAGCAGCTTCTCTAAAATGTCGATTGAACGTGGGCTACTCACCAAAGAATGGGTCAGAAAACATCCTCAGTTTATTCTTGTTTAGACAGAAGCTGAAGCGCCCATCCTGACGCGTTAATTTGTAAAAGCTGGGTTGTTCTTCCAGCTTTTACCTTCAGGAGGCTGTGGTGTGTGCAACCCTGCCGTCCCACGCGGCGGGATAAGGTTGGGGACGTGGTCCTCGCTGACTCGGGGCCACGAGACAAGGCCCCGTTGTCCGTGTGCACATCGGTGGGGCACACGGCCCGACAGCAGCCTGCAGGAGGCCGTCGTATAATCCAGTTGTCCCCACCGCCAGCAGATCAGGCGGGTGGGAAACCGATCCTGGGGCTGCGACGTTTGACTGTAGGTTCAACGGCCCCGTAATCGATGATAGAGGTGGATTTTGTTAGGGTTTTACACTGAGTCACTCTCTGCCAAGGAATAGATTTAAAACCCTTTCCTTTATTAAACCCGGTCCTCAGCCAAACCTGTAACAACCAGTAAGACTGACCTCTTTATCCAACTAAATCGTAGCTCTACTCCCTCTTTTGAAATGGCTGTGATAACATATATCTGGGCCTGGCTCTGTGATACGCCCCATTCTCACAGCAAAAGGAGCAGGGACATCTGTCGGCTGTGGCTCCATCAATGGTAACGAACACCGCAGCAGCCCTGTTTTGACTCTAGTTGGGTCTGTTGATAATTTCAGGGCTTTAATCTTAGATGAGAATCTTAGATGAGAATCTCCTCTATCAATCTTAAAAATCCCTTCAGTTTGAGTTTTCTTCGGCTCGTAAGTGAGATGTTATTTAATTTCTTTCCATCTCGCTCGACCCCATCTAACACAGGAAGTTGTAAAGGGGTTCTACGTTATCGAGTTCTCGCTTAGTTTCCCTCACTTTGCAAGTTCTCGGTCAAGTTCTTTGTCTTGCCTGCAGATGGCGTAAATGGGGTATCATTTACGTATGTAGTTATGTATGGAGGTAGGTATCATGGGGGGAGAAAGTGTACCCCAGTAGTCATTCATCCAAAGTGATAGGAGGAACGCACACACACATACACACACGCGCGCACACACACACAGTTCTGTGTAAGGGAGTATGTGAGGATCCCAATAGAGACCTTCAATAATCTACCCATTTCAGTGTTTTTCTGCTTCCTTATAGGTTCTTTTGATGTCCTGACAAGTCCCCACGCCCCTGTTTCAGTGTCCAGCTATGAAAGTTTACATTCTTTCTTTTCTCTCATAGAAGCTATTGCTGGGGCTTTCCTCTATTAAGACGTGTTGTGTGTGCCCAACACCATCAAGAACTAAAATGGCGACACATCTATTTGGTTCTAAAACTCAGGATCCTGGATCGTACTGAAACAGTAGTTCCCTCTATGGATGGTCTTTGAGTTGTTCACTTCCCACTCATGACTTGGGCCATTTCTTTCTCTACATTTTTAGCGTCAGAGAGCAGGCATAATTTCCATCAATATGTAAATTCCTTCCCTGGCCCCGTTAATCCAGGGTCCGGTAAGAGAGTCCAAACTTGATCTCACAGTTTTGGAACAAAATAACAACAAGAACCAAACATCAAATAAAACAAAAACCCGGCGGTACCAGAGACAGAAATGTACTGAGCATGCACGCCTTCTCTGGGGCAATCTAGAAATTTACTGGATCGCAGTCCCCCACAGAGACCAACTGTCCAGTTGATCAGGGGACCTGTATCTGATCACTACCAAAAATAAAGCAATAGAAAATGCTAGTTAAAGTATTGGATACATTTTTCCCCTTTGAAGCTTAGAACTTCGTGATTTTTTTTAATGCAAGCCTCTCTTTTCCACGTTAGTCCAAATTTGTTTAACTAACCAAGTAATCTGAGGTCAGATCAGTAAAAATTTAAAAACAAATAAATATCTAGCCTGGTCATTTCCAAATAATTTTAGTAATTGGATTTAGCTCAATAGAGTATTGCCATATGTAGATTCTGCCTTCACACATATAAAACTATTTGGCACTTAGCTTTCATGCATTGTATCCAAAGAGTGTTTCAAAGTTCCGGAAAATATTTTACGTTCCCTGAAGTAAGGAAAACACCTCCTACCCCATTTCTTTTAATCCTAATTTGCATCATTAACATTCTCAACCAATGCCTCTTTTTTTTTTTTTTTTTTTGGATAAACTTTAGCACTTGTTAGAATCCTCGTGGATCAGAAACCAATGGGATCCAAGTGAGGCCCTATTAAGTCCATTTATGAGTCATTTAACACTTTCATTAGAAAGGGAAGTTCCTGTTCTGGGTCCCTTTAGAAGCACTGAATAGATTTCTGAATTAGCAGAGTCTAATTTTCTTTCATGAACACATTAGGCAAAAACACATATAACCCCCCCTGGGTTGGGCTTGGCATCCCAATGGAGCATAATTATGTCTTGAGAAAAGTCTCAGAAGGAGGGCAACTATATAATGTGAAGACGAATTGTGAGCCTCGAGAACGGGCTTTTGGGGCTCTAGCTAACCCCACGTTATCCTGAGCTAACCATTGATCTTGCTGCAGCCAAGCTCTGAGATCCTCCTCCGAGCCCTTCCAGTTTATAAATCAGTCTTTTCAAGATTTCATGACAATCATTGCAATACTAAGTCCACATAATGGAAGGTCTTTGGATCATCAACAGATATACAATAACGCACAATGACCTGGTGAATCCAAATCGGATGAAATTATTGACACTCACTAACTGCCTTGGAGATGCAGATGAAGACTTTGGCACGCCCATTTCACACTGAAAGGACCCTTTTTGGTCCTGAAGGTCCCCTTACGAGCCTCGGGAGGTTCTAGATTGATTCCAGGGTGGACCACAGCAAACCTACTTTTAGGGAGGCCTGGGATCAACCTAATCTTGGAGGAGAAGGAAGAAAAAGGAGGAGGAAGAAGAAACAAATTGCTCCTTATGGCTCAACTTCTACCATTTGCACATCACACATACGAGTATTAGTTCCAATAACAAACTCATAAGGTAGTTTTCATTCTTCTCTATGCCGGGAAATTGAGATTAAGTGACTCTCCCGAGGCCATTTATTTGTTCAGCAAATACCTACTACATAGAAGGAACTGTTCCAGGTGCCACAAAACAATAGTGGACAAGGAAAAGACTACCTTTGTGGGGATTAAATATTATTTTAATATTTTTCAAACCCTTTAATCATGACTCACAGTAAAAAAATACATACTAAACTATCACACCAGGCATACATCATAATTACACACACATATACAGTATATTTGAAACAAAGTTTTTACACACACGTACACAACCTTCAGCATGTGCTCTGATATTTCCTATTCTACTTTTTATTTTTTTATTTTTATTTTTAATGTTTATTTATTTTTGAGAGAGAGGGAGAGTCAGGGCGTGAGCGGGGGAGGGGCAGAGAGAGAGAGGGAGACACAGAATCTGAAACAGGCTCTGGGCTCTGAGCCCTGACACGGGGCTCGAACCCACGAACCGCGAGATCATGACCTGAGCTGAAGTGGGATGCTTAACCGACTGAGCCACCCAAGCGCCCCTATGTTTTAAACCTCACTTGGAAATAACCAGGTGAGTTGATTTCATGATCCACTAAGAAGTCACAATCCACAGTTTGGAAACACGATTCCAGTAGACTTGTCTGGAACAGACTACTCGTGATATTAATTAATACTTCCTCAAGGCCCAAGGAGTTATCTACATCTTTTTCAGTGTGTAGTTTAATGGCAAGAAGAAGGAAGATGAGAAGTGGGAGGCAACTGCCCATCGCCTTTCTGCAACCTGGAAAGGTTTACTGGAGGCCATCAAACTCTGGCTTGGATTTCCCGTGATGTTCAGATGCCCTCTCTTCTTTGTAATGATAGTGTTTCTTCCTCTAAACTTTTCTTCTTCCCGCATAGGCTGACCACAGAATATCCAGGCCACTATGGGGAAGAAATGGACATGATTTCCTACAATTACGACTACTATATGCGAGGAGCGACCACCACCTTCTCTGCAGTGGAAAGGTGAGCCTGCCCAGGGGCTAGGAGTCCAAGGAACTGGGGACCCCAGCAAGGACCGTGTCAGCAGGAACTTCCATCCGGGGTTTTCTCTAGTTTATTTCCTCCTTGGTCTAGAATTAAGGGAGAGGTTGCCAGGGCAATGGACAGCTGTGGGAATGGAGATATTCTCATCAACCATTTCATGGAGCCGCTCACCCTTGGAAATAATGATGGGTTCCAGGCCGCTCCAGAGAAGGAAAACCCCAGCTAAGTCTCCCATGATGTTCTAAGCTCTGCCTTTCACTCGACTTCAGAGAGCGCTTTCCCTATAAATTCAGGGACTTTCTGTCAGGTGATAATCGCCTCACACAGCATATGAATTCCCAAGAAGTCACCCATACGTGTTTTGCAAACAGAACAAAACTTACATTGACTCATTCAATAATGGACTATGATGAGTGTGACTGTGGCTTACCTTTCGGGGAAATTTATGCTTTTAAATGAAACGACATCTCACCTAACTGAAGTGATCGTATTTAACATGGCCCAGGATTTGACAAACAAAACACAAAAAACAAAAGAACAAACATTAAGCAGCTCTGAAAAGGCACCCGACATGGTTCAGGCTCCATCATCAAAGAACCTTTATGTTTATTCATAAGGGAACCCTTCATTTCTCACACATTAATCGTTCTTATTTTAGACACATTTTAAACTAGCTTAGTTGTCTATTTTCTAGAAGCACAAAGTCTAAAAATGATCAGGGAAAGTAGTGCTTAGAATGAAACTCTTCACCAGGGAGAAGAAATCGCCAAATGGCATCACACACACACACACACACACACACACACACACACTATTTTTAAGAGAAGAAAAGACCTGAGAACTCAAAAACCAGGGGAGCCTGGTGAAAATCAGTGGCTGTGCCATCCCAGAGGGCAGACTGGGTAACAGTATAGCAGGGCATTCAGTATTCTTGTGACGTCTCCACATCAACAGGAAAATTAGCTCTGCATTGCCTGTTTAAGAAGGCAGGAAAGACTACAATATGGAAAGAATACCATCCAAAATCACTACAAAAGACATATATGTTGGTGGTTAAAATACTCAATTCCCATTGGCTTGAAATTTATCAGTTATGGGGATTAACCCAGGACCTTGGAAAACTGAGATACCGTGTCACGCGTTTGTTTACTATGAACGTGCCCTTGAGATTTTCTGCTGTCGCTAACAGTCAGTGGCTTAAAGATCCACAATGTGGGTTCCTTCAGCTCTGTTGAAAGATGCTAAGGCCACCTCCTTGGAGAAATATTGTCAGGGCAGGACCGACCTACTGGGCAGGGGCTTTCCTTCCATATGCAAATCATAGTGGGTTCTTCTTGGTATGGAGTTGCTCAGCCTGAGTGCTGTAGATATCTGGGGCCAGATGATTCTCTGTTGCAGGCGCCGGTCCAGGCATTCCAGATGTTTAGCGGCATCCCTGACCCCTATCACTAGATGGCACTAGCAACCTCCCCTCCCCCATAGCTGTGACAACTAAAAAACCCCTTGGGGAGCAACTGGGAGACCCTCCTGCCAATGATTTTAAGCAAATGACTTGAAACAACAGACTCAGAATTCCAAATCCGGACTCAGACTGAGCAGCCCGCCCCAGAGCTGCTGGCCAGAGGTATCTCCCAGAACTACCTTCCAGATCGGAGGCTGGATGGAGACCTCGGGATCGGTTATTGTTCACGATAACTGGGAAGTAGGCTGGCAGGTTGAAAGGGGAGAAGGATAATTCTAAGATTAAACGACAGGCTGCGGTTTGGAAGGATCTGCGTGACCACGGATGGAATGGGTTTTTATTTTTGCCCTTCGTTGGGACTTTGCAAAGGATGCGACAGCCATGTCCTCCGGTGGGGTTACGGGCACGTAGTTACAGTTGGTATCGTGGGACAGGAGAAAGGGCAAGATTTGAGTTCAACACTCTTGGAATCTGAAATCACCGCCTAGTTATCTTAAGGAAAGGCACGTATTTCTCGGAGTCTGCTTCTTCACTTAAACCCATGAATCACTGTCAAGGTTAAACGAGCAAACCCGTGCACCAGTGTGATGCTGGGTGTACCAAAGTTGCTCCGCAAATAGCGGGTATAATTGTCATATCGCTGTTAGGCGGTATTATTATGCCAGAAAAGCACCACGCAGGCGCTCAAAAATATACGCAGTATATACGTATATATATGCAGTTAAATGCGCAGTTAAATGGGTGAACAAAGAACGTAGGCTTGCCCTTAGCAAAGAACATCCATTGAAATGTACCCACCACACCTCATTTTCCCCAATGGAACAATGCTATGGCCTTTCATCCGCGTGCCTGACCTCTAGGACGAATACGCGATGCAATTTCCGCCGTGTGTGGATGGCGGGCATTTTCTTGTTCGCTTCATGGGGGTTTAGGGTTGTGGGCCCCCCACTTCATTTCCCCGTCATGGTGTTTTCTGAATGGAAACACACAGTGTATGGTGTGGAGCCTAGAACTCGGGAAGCATTTAGTAAATGAATAAATGAGCAAATGGATGGCCCATGGAAAAGAAGATTCTTTACAGTGGAAAGGAGACGATGCTAAATAAATGCTTTTATTCCAAACTGTGCACCTATTTGTCCTGGAGGTACTCATGGGACAGAGCAGTGGCCAGCAGACCCCGGGTGACAAACGGGACCTCCACGTGGCCAGGAACCTGTCAGTCACCTGCAAGGTGCGACCTGCCCTGACCAAGGAGGTGTCGAGAACTCCTGACCTCACAGATGGATTACCTGTCGGTTTTCTAGAGACTTCGTAGAGATCGACATGAGATTAGGTGCCCCTTCGGTTCCTAAATCCTCCAAAAGTCATTCGCTGCTTCTCCCTCGGCAGCGATAGTCCTCACTGGCTTGCCTTTTGACTCTCTCCCCACAGGGATCGCCAGTGGAAGTTCATAATGTGCCGAATGACCGACTATGACTGTGAATTTGCGAATGTTTAGAGCTTCCACCTACCAAATCTGGGCGAGGGGAACGGGGCCAGGAGACCGGAGGATGTCCACACAGGTCCACGTCAGCTGGAGCTCCAAAGCGGTTTCTGCTGCTCTTTTCTTCTCCCTGAGCTGGTTAGTGGCCACAGCGCCAGCTTTCTGGGCCTTCCTGACTAGTATCACACTTCTAATAAAATCCACAATTAAATCGTGTTCTCACTTTCCGCACGTTCCATAGCAACCGTTTCACGTGACTGACAATGGCTTTCTTGCACACTGCATATACAGTGGGCATGCTCACAGCCGGAAAAATGCCTGGTTCCAGGAGCACCTGTCACCGCCTCCCTACGGCTTTTACTACCAAATGAGCTGCAGGCAGGCCCGGGGCTGAGTGCTGTCTATGAAGGGGTTCAGTGGAGGGGAGTGAATGACAGAAACTGAAGAGGGTGGCAGGGAAGGTCTTGGCAGCTCAGTCTGTTTGGATGAAACCCAGGGTCCTCAGCAAGCCTTGAGGGGATATGCTTCCACTCTCCCCCTCCACATAAACCAGGCTTGTCTGGAAGTCCAAGTGCAGAGCTCTGTGCTCCAGGAGGGAGGAGACAGGGAGGTAAAATGGGGAGATAAGAGGGTCTGGGGCAGAGCTAAAAGACCTAGCGTTGGAAGAATCTTCCGAGTGGAAGGAAGGTTGTTGGCATACCTCTGAGGTATGACAATGGTAATGATAGTGATGCAGAAACCAGAGGAACGCGTGCAAATCTGGCTCGAGTCAGACAAGTACAAGGAAGGAGACAGAGACCAGAGCATGGGACTCGAGTCAGGAACTTGAGAGGGAAAAAAAAGAGTGGCCAGGTTGCTTTGGGAATAGAAGAGAGGGTTTGAGCCCCTGGCACCTGGAGATATGGCCAGGACTCCTGGGAAGGCTGGCATATGCCCTGTAGCCATGGGAGTTACTGGAAAACTCACCTGGATTGGTCCCGATTTTCCAGCTGGGAAAGGCGGCCCTGGGACTCCATTTCTCTTCTATGTACAGTTTAGGGGTGTTTTCTGCAGAGGTGACACTGTCTTTCCTCTTCCTCTGATGCCTCTGTCCCCAGCCCTCTGTACTCTCTTCATCATAAAAGAAATAAAAATGTTAACATTCACTGCGCTGCAAATGTTAAGGGTCGATTTTTGCTGTCTGCCCCTCTCCTTTCCAATTACTCACGCCAGCCGTTCAGCAAATGTCACCTAGCGTTGTGATTTGTGTCAAGCACCAAGCACCGTGCGAGGCACCGGGACGACAACGATGGCAAGGACAGAGTCTGGCTGGCGAATCTAATAATTAAGACATAAAGCACCAAGTGCCTTCACTAAGGACCGGACCGAGGGTAGAACCGCGTTTTTGCCTTTGAACCTAACCTGATTTGCCATCAGCCTCCTTCAGCCCCCCCTCCCACCAGCTTGCCACATGCACTTGTAACCCTGGGAGCCCCTACTCCTCTTATCCACACAGTTTACCTTTTGTTTTCAAACCTGTGCCGCCCTTCCCTCCTCCTCTCCCCCAGTGGACCCAGGAGAGCAGGCAGCCAGGCAAAACCAAAGGTGGCCAAGATGGTGAATCCCAGCCAATGCACCTGCCATTTCCCGTGGCGACGCCTGGTGCCGTGAAAGGGAAGCAGAGCTAAGATACCTTCCTTTGCCTCTGTTGCCCTATAAGGCCATTTTTCGTGTTCTGACTTTGCATAACGTCTTCCATTGCTTCGTTTCCACCTCCCTGGCAATTTTAATTTACAGCAGCCTTCACTGTGTTATTTTTCACACAGGGAGCCATTAATATTTTAGCAACTGCTGCACTGGTTCAGGACGCAGCCAGGAAATGGCCTTAGAGGGGTGTGTGGAGCCCAGCTGGAAGGCAGCCATGAGGAAAACAAAGGGTTGGTGAGAGCGTGGGGGGTACAGGGGCTGGGGGGCTGGAGGGACGACTGTGGAAGGGAGGGGAGGTCCAGGGGACTGCAAGGGAGCAAAGTTGATTTAAAAACAACAACAACAACAAAACCTGATAAAGCAATCCCATAAGGGCCCGCACCAAGCAGAATAAATAGGTTTCACTAAGAATAAAACTAGTCTTTGCATGCGGGCCAAGGACAACGATAGTAAAGGCATTACCCACTTGGTTCAAATCTGAATAATTTATACTTAATAACTTACGTCAATCAGTAAGAACACAGGCTAATTCCGTGTTCTCACTACTCCAATCTTTCTGCTAACATGCATCACAGCCTTGGCTATGCCACCTCCCCATTCTATGAGGACATTTATTTCAGATAACCATTGCGGGTTCTTGCAATTCTAGAATTCTGTGAACTCCATCACTGGCCCCCAATTGCTTGTAAGGAGCCTTGCTAAGGCATTTTCTTCCAGATTAGAAGCCCAGCACGAGAGCTGAAAAGCTAAGTACGACCCCTGGCTCTGACAGAGGGTGGCCTTATAGTATTCCTCAAATCCCCAGGCCGCCATTTTCCTCAGCCGCCTGGTAGGGACAGAAACCACTCTCCTGACAACCTCATAAGATGGTGGGCAAAAGGGAGAGTATTCATGCCTCCCAGGGCCTATAGTCCTAACCACTCTCCTGACAACCTCATAAGATGGTGGGCACACAAAATGGGAAAAAGGGAGAGTATTCATGCCTCCCAGGGCCTATAGTCCTAACGGGGAGAGATGAGAACATGGACAATGAAGACACAAGTGGAGGAAAGATTCCTGAGGAAGCCAAGTCTCTGCCTGGCCCCGAGGTACAACGAGAACCCCTGAGGTGAGTGGAAAAACATGGGAGACCTTGTTCAGACTATCCAGGCACAGATCTTGGCTCTGTCACTTACCAACTTCATGACCTCTCTGTACCCGGTCCTCCATCTAACCCCCAGCCTGCTAGGCTGTCTCCTTGCCCTCCCAGTCGTTCTCCCCCTATTAACAAGGGAGAATGTTGCTTCACACAGCCCACGCCCAAACAGGTACGCCAACACAACCAAGGTCATATAGTCGATAGCATCCACTCTCAAAAAAACCTCAATCGATTTCAATTAAACCACTTCTGTTTAGTTCTGTTAAATCAAAATGCGCTGCTAAGGAGTGATAGCGGAACCTGGTTAACGTTCTGGGTTCCAGAGTCAGTGAGGTAAGGGAAACCCTTTGCAAAATGGCGCGTAAGCCTACGTGGCTGTGTTACCCTCTAGGTATCGAACTGCTGAGTTTCTTTCATCAGTTCATTCTTTTGTAAAGCCAGGAGAAGAAACACACCTCCTTCAAAAGTCATTTTAATGATTAATAATAATACATTCACACACAACTCAGATTTTCATGGAGCTTACAACTTCTCAACAGACTGGAATGTCCATTGTCTCCTAAAAACCAAAAAACAACCACAACCCCTCATGTTCTGTAAACCTATTTATTAGGAAATGTTTGAAATTGGAAATTTTGGAAAATGCAAATTATTGTATTGTCGTAGACTCTAAGTCTAAAGTTCTCTTTCTTCTCAGCAAAAGAGCAGACGGAGGATTAAAACGAGAGATGGCTAATGTCCGGGGAAAAAGACAAGAGCCCCGAATAAGGGTCCTTGCCTCGTATTTATTCAGATCAGAAGGCTTACAAACGTGATGGGCGTGTACAAAGAGACAAAGAAACTGTGAACATTAACTTGAGGACGTGAGGGGGAAAAGGGGGGTCTTGAAGATATACAGTGTTTGGGGTTTGGGTCAATATAAAACAAAATCCAGGTGCCGGGCAGATGGGTAGATGGTTGTTAACAGCAGAGAGGAGGCGCCTTGCCTGTTTATCTTTGCCAGCCTAGGGGATGAGACAGATAGGAGGAGTAACCTCAGGGTTAACAGGACACCTTTTCTTTCGTTAACCATCTCTGCTCCGGGCTGTTTTGCCTGCAGGGCAGTGGTCCAAAGTCCAATACACCAATTTACCTGCCCTGGCCCTATTCTCCTATGAAAGCAGCTTTCTGCTGTGGTACTAAACTTGGGGTGCTTTCACCCTGAATATCTAATCTCGTTATTCCCATGTATTGCGCACCTTTGCGTTGGTTCAATTTTGGGCCTTTGCCTTTCCCTCTCTATCTTGGGCGGTATAGTAACCCCTCCCTATTTTGGGGTGCCTTTGCACCCCCCTATTCTTGGCACCTTTGTGCCTCCCTATTCTTGGTATGCCAATCTGTTTTTCCCGAACTCGGGTGTAAGCATTTTATGACTTTGTGTTTCTTTACGCCTTGTTAACCCATTGGTGCAGGCCCGGGGGATTCCTAATCTTAGCCCCCACATTATATCATTTGTGCCGTGACATCACTCTTTATTTCTTTGTTCTTCTTTCCTTTTCTATCTTCCTCGGCTTTAAAAAATGATTACCATTGACTGTTGATAATCAAAAAAAAAAAAAAAAAAGAAGAAAAGTAATTCTAATCTTCTGGAACAAAAATAGTCACCAGCTGCCAAGCAGTTCGGCCCTAGGACCGCGTCCCAGTCTAAAGGTAAAAGCATATGGCGGCTTCATGGAAGGAGATTATAAAACCAAACCCTTTCATCCAACCAGTTGACTGGTGGCTCATGATCTCATATGCAGAAATTCCTGCTCCTTCCTGTGCTGTTCACCATTCCCAGAGACAGTGGAACAGGTGTTCACTCTGTCAGGTGGCCAATGGGAAACTGACACTTCAAACTCCTTCACTCCCCGAAGTCCTCCGTGAGGGTTAATGCCCTCCAGCATCATTGGGTGACCCTTAATTTTAGCCTTTAAAGAGCTACTTACTCACTAACGTCGGGTGTGTTGGAAAAACACACCAATCAGTCACAATTGTCACTTACACGTTCAGAAAGCATATGTCACCACACTAGGTACCCGAATGCCAATTTTGGTGTGGTGGTGACCTCTGAACTGTAGTGAAATCAACATCTGAGCAGCCAGCACAGGACTCTGCACGTGCTGAGTGTGACCCTAGCGCTTTGCTAACGAGCCCCGGGGCGGAGACTGGGGGACTAAGGAACAAAGGGGTTCAGGCTGGGAAAATAGGGGCGATCCTGTATGAATCGAGACGCATCTGAGTCCAGGGGAGGTAGAGCCGTGAGTTTTGTTTGATTGTACCCCCTGCACAGCAAATATTTAATGAATAAATAAAAGTAGAGCCCGAAGACAAATCCTAACCTGGATTATGACTTCATGAATGGAGATTTGCTTCATGCCTGACCCTTTCTCTTTGTTCTTACTCCCACTGAGGGTTCACTTGTGGAACTAGCCGCTGGTTAGCTGGACCCAAGCAGTAAAACCGGTTTCTCAGAGTTAGGTGGTTTCCTGTTTATAGGCTTGCCTGGCAGGCATTCAGAGACCACTCTGGTGTCCCGAGTTTTCCTCCTCCACGGCTGGATTTCCACTGATCTGAGTGTTTCCATGGGTCTCATTTGTTGGCAGACTCAAAGGTGAGCTCATTCGCCATCCCGCCGAGGAAAGATATTCCTGGAAATCAAACTCGCTCTGAGTCACATCTGCCTGTCCCCTACTGAGATGGTGCAATGTCATGCAGATTGGCTCTGCCCACAGGCTTCCAGGAGACAGGAATGGCAAACCTCTCACAGCACAAAACAGTGCAGCCCCAGTTGGAGATCTGCAGCCAGTGAAGGCAGGCTTTTAGTTCACTGCATGCGTAGGTAAGCCTTGATAAAATTCGCAAGTTTCTGCCAAGGGGTTAAAAAAAACAAAAACGAGAAGAGCTGCACAAGTGGATTGTTTGGAGCAGAGGGACCAGGCTTGGCTCTTCTCAGAATGACACCATTTCTGGTTCTCAAATCCAAAACCTCGCACATCTGTGCTTTTCTCCACATCAGGTTGACTGGTACTTCAACAAGGTGCCATTAACCACCTGCTTTGCTCCTGGCACATACCGACCGAGGCCAAGCGTATAAAACACACTCCTTTACCCAGGGAGACGTTCGCTCGAGATAGGGAGACGAGAGCTAAAATCTGGAGAGGTTAATACAGAAAATAAGGCTGTTCACAATCAAGTCATGATGAGTGATGCAGGAAATCTTGCTACTGCAGACATAGGAGGATCGCCATGGGCTTGATGAGACCGAAGCCCGTAGGACAGGTACAAGAACACTAAGGTTCACGCCAGTGGTGGAAACTTCTGAGCAAACGTGAGCCAGAGAGGTTGTTCCTCCAGGAACCCAGGGGAACCTTGGGGATTAGGAGTCCAATTCTTACATCTTACCCATAGGAGGCTGGAGCCCACTGAGGTCAATGACTTACCCAAGGACACCTCACGTGTTAGTGGCAGAGTCAGATCTACTCTACTAGAGTAGAGTGCTGCTACTCTACTTTTTCATAGTATGGCAGGCTTCACCCATCATGGTAAAATCTGGAGCAGACTCAACATCTCCTGCAATTACAGTAACGTCTGTTGTCTACCCTTGAAGAAAATGACTCATACACTGCAAACCCTCAATTCCACAAACTCAGTCTAACCCAAGGAAGACTTGAGACATTAATGTCTTTGCTCGGTCTTCCAGCCTCCACGACGGTTTTGGCTGTCCACGCAGGGTCACGGCCTTGTTCCTCCTCCCACGTGGGCTCCGAGAAGCTTTCAGCCTGGAGAATCAGCTAGCTCGACAAGCACCACATTCTCCTCAGTGGATTAAGTCCCAGGACACCCTGTCTGTTAGCAGAAATGTGTTGGGCTGACTTCGAAACTCTAACCCGTCTCACCGCATGAGGCTTTCCTCCAGGGTTGTTTTGGAGCGTGCAGTGACCTGCATCGTAAACCAAACCAGTCACTGGCATCTGGTAGTTACAACCAATTCGTTAGATACATACATGATGTTTCGTTACCTGTAAATTTGGACGCCTAATCCAAAACAAGAGAATATTGTGTTGCCGTTTTGGGAGACATTGTAGAGATTTCACCTGCTGAAAGCAGAGAAGTAAGCAAATTTACGGTAGTGGCCACGTTGAGGTCCTTCCACACGAAACCAATCTCTACGGCCATTAAGGACGCTGCTTCTGACATTAGGTGCAGCTTTGACCCACACTGGCCTCAGTGAATTCAGAGGAGGTCTCCATTTCCTGAGGTAGCCGGGTTTTTTATTTACCTGTGGCTATAGATATATGCACCAGATACTGATGATGACGAAAATTATTTTTGTGCGTACTCAGAGCAAGGTACCTTACTCAGCCCTTAAAGCACCCCATTTGAATACTCATAACAGACGTACAAGGTGGCTGTCATTATCTTCATATTACAATGAAAAAATTGAGACTCATCGGTTGGATTGTTTTCTCAAGGCACACATCCTACACATCAGAGCAGACTCTGGCTTGGCCGAGTCCGGAACATCGATATTCCAATATAGACGTTGCTATGCTGCCTTCCATGGTCAATGCCGTGGATGCCAATGGCACCCTTTCTTTCACTATCTGGGGCCAGCACGGGCACCAGATCAACTTAAAGTCAAGCTTATCTGAAATCGCAGGGCCAGTCAATTCCTCCCTGGGACCCATGGAGCAGAAGGGAATGATTGTATTCCCTTCACCTAGAGGAATACCTGGTACATCGTTGGAGATTAATACATATTTGTGGAGTGAATGAATGACTTACTTGGTTGATCATTCTTGGCTAATGCTCTAAGTGGCAGCCACTTTATCCACCTTCTCTCCCATACTATTAATTCATATTCTTTTGATTATATCCCCTGTTCTCTTCCTCACATCCCCAAACATTCACCTCACCTAAGCTCCGGGAACCTCTATCACACAGCTCAAAATAATCCTAATCCTAATCATCCAGCTTCCTTCTTTTCACAGACTCATGCCTCACCTTCTGGTTTTACATGAATCTTGTCCCCCCTCCCATCCCCCACAGGCTTCTTGGCCGTGCGTTCACATATGCTCTGAGTACTATGGACTCATCAGTCATAATTTTTGCCCCGTAAGCAATTCTTGGTCTTCACCTGTTTTATTTATTCCCCCACTACCACCTTTTTCCAGACCCTTATCACCGCTTCCCCATCTCTTTAGCCTGGGAAAAGAAGAAGAAGTCTTCTAAAAAGAAGTCTTCTAAAAAGAAGAAGAAGAAGAAAAGAAGTCTTTTCTTCAGGAAACGCAGCCATCTTAGGAGACGATCTTTCTGAACATAAATGCAAGAAGCTGCAGCCCTACTTAAAATCGTTTCATAACCCACAACTAATACGGTCAATTAGCCTTCAACAAAGCAGGAAAGAATATCCAATGGGAAAAAGACAGTCAGTCTCTTCAACAAGTGGTGTTGGGAAAGCTGGACAGTGACATGCAAAAGAAGGAAACTGGACCACTTTCTTTTGCCATACACAAAAATAAATTCAAAAATGGATTAAAGACCTGAAACTATAAACATCCTAGAAAGGAATACAGGCAGTAACTTCTTTGACATTGGCCATAACAACTTCCATTTAGATATGTCGCCTGAGGCAAGGGAAACAAAAGCAAAAATAAAAAACCTTTGGGGCACTGGGGTGGCTCCGTCAGTTAAGGGTCCAACTCTTGATTTCAGCTCAGGTCATAATCTCACGGGTCACGGGATCAAGCCCCACATAGGGCTCCACGCTGACAGCACAGGGTCTGCTTGGGATTCTCTCCCTCTCTGCCCTGCCCTGACTTGCACTCACGAGAGATCTGTCTCTCTCAAAATAAATAAATAAACTTAAAAGGACAAAAAAGCCTTCTGCACGGCAAAGGAAACAATCCACAAAACTAAAAGTCAACCTACAGAATGGAAGAAGATACTTGCAAATGACAGATCGGATAAAGGGTTAGCACCCAAAAATATAAGGCACTTACAAAACTCCACACCCAAACCCCAAATAATCCAACTCAAAAAAGGGCAGGAGACGTGAGTAGACATTTCCCCAAAGAAGACAGCCAAGAGACATGTGAAAAGATGCCCGATGTCATTGATCATCAGGGCAATACAAATCAAAGCTACAAGGAAATGTCACCTCACACCTGTCAGAATGGCTGACAACAACAACATTAAGAAACAACGCGCGTTGGCAAGGCTGTGGGGGCAGGCAACCCTCTTGCTCTGTTGGTGGGAATGTAGAGGGGAGCAGCCACTGTGGAAAATATGACGGAAGTTCCTCAAAACGTTAAAAGTAGAACCACCCTATGATGCAACAGTTGCAATGCCAGGCATTCACCCAAAGAATACAAACATCCTATTTCAAAGGGAGGTATGCATCCAACATATAGAGCGTCACTATCTACAATAGCCAAATTACAGAAACAGCCCAAGTGTCCATCGACATATATATATATATATATATGGAATAAAAAGGAATGAAATGTTACCAGTTGCAAGGACATGGATGGAACTAGATAGAGGGTATAACGCTAAGTAAAAGAAGCCAGTCAGAAAAAGACAAATACCATATGAGTTCACTCAGGTAGAATTTAAGAAACAAAGCAAATAACCACAGGGGAAGAAAAGAGAGAGAGGCAAACCAAGAAACAGACTCCTAATTATAGAGAACAAATCGAGGGTTCCCAGAGGGGAGGAGGGGTAGAGATGGGCGGAGTGGGTGATGGGGATTAAGGAGGTCGCTTGTGATGAGCCCCAGGTAGTGCATAGAAAGCGTGCCCCTGAAACTAATCTTACACGGTCCATTAACGAACTGGAATTTAAATAAAAGCTGGAAAAAAAAAATCCTTTTGTGATTCCTAAACGCGTTCCGAGCAGAACATACATGCCTTTCAATGACATGATATCTGTTACACGTTGGCCCCCAAGTGCCTGTGCTCCGGCCGTGCAGAATTTTCCCATTTCCCTGCAGCGATCGTGCCTGTCTTGTATTATTTCCCATACCCAGAGAGCTCTGTACCTGAACCTTCTTTCCCAGGCTGACGTGAAGTGCTATGTTTCCTGGTTCCCAGGGCGAGTTAGAGGTCCCTGGCCAGTGCTGCCATAACACCTAATCATACACGTACCTCATAGCCCGTGTCATACTTGTGCCTCGGCCTGTTTTGACAGAGACTAAATGGGTTTTTTTGTCTTTTTGCACCCAGCATCAGTGCGTATTTATTACCTATTAACTATTTGTATAAGTATACAAACGGTGAGAGAAGTGCCTTGTAACACCTGAGAGTCTACGGTTCCATGAAAAACACACATAGGGGCGCCTGGGTGGCTCGGCCGGTTGAGCGTCCGACTTCGGCTCAGGTCACGATCTCACAGTTCGTGGGTTCGAGACCCACGTGGGGCTCTGTGCTGACCGCGCGGAGCCTGGAGCCTGCTTCGGATTCTGTGTCTCCCTCTGTCTCGGCCCCTAACCCACTCGCCTTCTGTCTCTGCCTCTCTCAAAAACAAATAAACGTTAAAAAAAATATTTTTTTTTAAAGAAAAGAAAAATACACACAAAGCCCATCATCTTTCCCAAAAAGCAATAGCTTTTTACCCAGGCTTTGTGGGTCCATCCTTCCTCATCACCTTCAAATCCCACGCACGCTTGGCTGCCAGAGTGAGCAGGCAGTGATCTCTCCCTCTAATCTTACACTTTCCATGCTCCCCACAGGGCGTGGGTTTAAGTCCTACTTCCTCATAGAGCATCAACACTCTCCCTGCCCCATTCCCTGCCTGCCTTCATCCCTCGCGGGCTGGGTTAGAAAGCTTTCGTGGAGAGTCCCACAATACTGTATGCAGAACACCATCACCTCTGCCACAATGCTTTATGGCAACTATTTAAACGATGTTCCTATCCCCAGACAGTAAATTCCTCGAGGACAGGGGCTGTGTCATATTCATCGCTGGGTCCCTGGTAGCTAGCACGGTTATTGACCTATAGCTGGTGCTCAATCATGGGTACTGAATTAATCGTATCTGGGTTGGCGAGAGAAGTGTTGCAAAGAGAAGCATCTTTTGGACAAAGAACAGGCCTCTTAACAGACTTGAAACTTCATGTATCCCAGAAGGGCTAGGGGACTTACATTTTTCATCAAACGTCTTCAACTGAGGACTGTATTTCGTAAATACCCTTTGGTACAAATCGAAATCTGATTAGATCATAAAAATAAGTAGAAAACAAAATCACAGATAATCTTCATAAAATGCAGTGAATTGCATAAAGCGAGTTTTTAACATGCATTGTCATAACTAATGATACATAATATTAACATCATTGCATTTATTCGTAGTATATACATGGCTGATTGCATTCTGTTATATGTTCCGTCTCACTGTTTGCCAATGCATGATAATCCCCATCAACAGGCAAGGTTTCAGTCAACTGGCCAAGTATTTGTCAAAAACTTCTTGCGAGGGGGCACCTGGGTGGCTCAGTCAGTTAAGCGTCTGACTTCGGCTCAGGTCATGAACTCACGGTCCGTGGGTTCGAGCCCCGCGTGGAGCTCTGTGCTGACAGCTCAGAGCCTGGAGCCTGTTTCGGATTCTGTGTCTCCCTCTCTCTCTCTGCCCCTCCCCCATTCATGCTCTGTCTCTCTCTGCCTCAAAAATAAATAAACGTTAAAAAAAAAAAAAAAGAAGAAGAAGCTTCTTACAAGCTGTGAGGGGACACGCCCACTACCTTTGTCTGTCTCTTCATTCATTTACCAGACACGCATTAAAATTGAAGATGCCGAACCAATTGATCCCCATCTCGGAGAGCAGCTTTGGTCGCCATCATACATGTTCGATTCATGATTATTACCACGAGCACTGTAGGAGACGTTTGCATTCCTCACTTAGAAAGGAGCTGATGGGATTTGACAAGTTTCAATCCTCATTTGTGTATTAACCCAGCCAATCCCGGTTAACCCAGTTTCATAGAGGACCTGTTTTACTAAATGAGAAGAACTCCGCCCTCTTTGCGTTCCTCGGAACACCAGTCAGGTTTCTACCTGATTCTGTGTCTCCTGAAATTGGAATTCTCATGGCCCAAATAAATGCCCATTAGCTTGCATTTTCAGGGACTTCTTTTTCAGTCGACAACACAAACGTAGCAAATAACCATATAGCTCTTCTACAGACCTGTGTGGTGGGTTTCACTGCCCCTGTTTTGCAAATGAGCAGGTGGCCACCCGGAAATTGGGACTTTTTCGGGTTTCCGTAGCTATAGGAGACCAGACGAAAATTCGAACTCAATCTTCTGACCCTGAAGCCCAATGTCTTCCTAGTATCGCGCAAGGGACAGATGTCAAATATTGCCAAACAGAATCATTCATCCTTCCAAATTCCTTCCAGTGTGAGATTTTATGGATGTGATTTGTTAGGGCAGATTTGCTTACACGTGTCGGGCTAGGAAACCTATAATGTGTCTTCTAATCTGAAAAGTACATAATTCTCACTGGACTATATTTATAGATACCATCAATGTTGTCATGATTCAGCCATTACATATGTTGGATTGTTCCATCAGGCAACCAATCAGGGCAATGAAGAAACAATGTATCTGATTTATCTAGCCAAGTGATTTAAGCACCATGATTAAGCCACTTAAGAGTGAAACACAGCCATGGTCATGTCCAAGATTAATATTATCTCATTCCTTCAGTATTGTAACATGTAATATGCTGGATCTCTGTTTGTCAACAGCACTATACCTTCATTAAACTGTATTTTGGGTTTTGGAGAGTCGGTTAAAATTCATGTTAGCCATCCAGAAGTACTCAAATTAGTCTCTTCTGGCTTCCATCAGATCTCTATACTCTTCCACAATCCCCTTGCTTATTTTTTCAATTTCTGTTAAATTGATGAATGTGTTATTGCTATGACTTGGGCATTATGTACTTACTAAATGTTCACAGAATTCTCCACTCTTCTAGGACACTCAAGGTATGCCTTAAACTACGACTCTGAATCACTAGCAAGAGAATCTTTTGGAGCTTCTAATTTTTTCCCCCCTTGACTGGAAGACAGCGTCCAATGTTTGAGGCAAATTTTCAGCTGTCAGGCAACTCCTATATGGTAAATTTTTGTCCTCAGGGTAAACTCTGAGAAGCCAGGGATGGTGGCTTGCTTCCTCCGAGTGCCACCATGAATGAGAATAGTCCTAAAATATCACAAGGAGAGAGCCTAAGTACAGCCCAGGGACATTAGCCTCTCTGCCTTCAGCAACTAGTAGGATTAGTCAGCTGACTTCCAAGCCTGGTCACCTACTGTAATTGCTAAATTCCAGGACAAACATCCTCCTTGAAGGACGACATTGTACCTTAAAATGCAAGCAATCTGCCCCCAACCGGGACCACAAGTCTTATGTAAATTTAGTTCCAATGAGAAAAGCTGGAAAGGAATTTCTTTACCTATCTAGAGAGTTCTTGCTTCCAGGGCAAAGTATGGCACTTCCTGCCTTGGATCAGATGCATACAGATACAGAGGAGGTTTGGTAGGGAAATATGTCATCAACTGAGCGGGGAAGGCAGCAGCGTGGCACCATTGGGAGGGTATGGAATATACCGTCAGGATTCCTGGTCCTCATTCTGCCTCTAAAATGTGCCATCTGCACAACTTTGGGCGAGTAAGCCAATTCTCATGAGTCAGAGTCTTTCTCTGTAAAATAAAGATAGCTGTCCAAATTCCTCCCTTCCTCGCTGAGCTGCTGTGAAGATCAATTTACTTATGGTGAAAAGTACTATACATAACCATATGCTGATACGTTATGAGCATCAATTCCACATTCTTTTATTATTATTATTTACTTAAATTCAAGTTACTTAATCTACAGTGTAGTGTTGGTTTCAGGAGTAGAATTTAGTGATTCATCACTTACATATGACATCCACGGCTCATCCCAACAAGTGCCCCCCTTAATGCCCATCACGCATTTAGCCCACCCCTCCACCTCCCCTCCAGCAACCCTGAGTTGTTCTCTGTATTTAAGAGTCCCTTATGGTTTGCCCCCCTTTCTGTTTTGCTCTTATTTTTCCTTCCCTTCCCTATGTGGTTCCACATTCTTACCTGCCCTTTGGGATGGCATGAGTAAATCCTTTTAGGATGCCCTAAATGTCCTCAAAGAGTTGGTAAAGTAAGCATTCATTGAGCACCAAGTGTGTGTCCCATACTCCATCAGGAGTTACAAGGGTTAACAATAAATAAAGGAAAAGTTTGCGAATCCCAACTTTAAGGACCTCATAATCTAATCGTGCAGATGATATGGATGCAAAAGAAATAAATATTGAAGAAAATCAAGATGAGGTAGATTTAAGGCCAATTAAGCGAGACCTAACGGATGGATTCAAACATAACAGGGGTGAAGGGTAAACAAGGCTTTGTGGGAAAAGATTCACGAGCTAGGTGAAGATTGGGCATCTAGAGAGGTTAAACTAAGGAAATGCTCATCCCTTAATGAAGCCACTTGAACTGAGACCAATGCTAAAAGAAACAGAGGTATATTAAAATTTTTAAGAGTTTGAGCAAAAATCAAATGGGATTGGCCAGTATCTGTTCTAGCAAATGGAAAGGAGCTCCAAGGAACTGTACAAAAGGAAAGACTTCCATTGCCACAAAGGAGCGGGAACAAGGAAGTTATGCTAGGCCGAAAAGTGAGTTGGTATGAAAAGGCCACTTTCTTGTAGCGTGTGGGAGGGATCTATCAGGCAGATTATTCACTCGCTCTGATCAGGTGATTCTTCATCGCCCAGTTTAAAATTCCAGTTCTGGGAGAGCCGAAACCGTACTCAAGTTAAGCCTCAGTTTGGTGACGCAGGGCTCAGCATATGCAACTCCATTTGGGCCTGTTGTCTTGAGTTTATCCAGAAAAGAAGGACAAAGTAACTGAAGGGACACCAAATGACAGAATCCAAAATTTAGGTCTTAGCCCATGGATTCCTGTCTGCCTAGACAAAGGTGGAAGTGTTGGCAAATGTATAAGGAAACCTGTTCAGTGAAGTTTGCTGCAAGGCAGAATAGAAGATTCTAAGTGTTTTGATTGACAAGGTCCGTCAAGAGGCCTTGGAGTGGAACCAAACACAAGGAGATACTCATGCATGTGATTCCAGCCCACAAACTAGGAAAAATATCTTACTAGAGTCTGTAACATGTCCAAGATAAGTATACTTAAAAAGATAACTGTCAAGATAAAGATTTCTAAATCTCCCCTAATTTCATACAACTCCCCAAATAAGCTAAGTTTTTAAATCTCCATGTTATAGATGATAAAATTAATGCATTAGAGCAGTGGATTAACTTGCCCACATAAGTGGCCGAGTTAGGATTCCAAGAGTCATGCATTCAATCTTTGTTTTCTTTTTTATTTTCATGAGCTACTTGTTCGCTCAAGGGCTGACGGGCTGCAAAACTTTTATGGCAGAAATGGCTACAAGTGGATATCTATTCTGTCATTTTGTTTTTCTCTGTGAATTGGGACGTCATCCCCATTGTCCTATTTTAGTGACAGAACACGTTAGCACTGAACGCTTTAATCGTGGAATGTGGAGTGTCTGCTGTAGGATCTTGGTTTGAAAACCACCGCTGAGCAAGTGAAAAACTTGGAGAAACGCAAGAGCAAGGATCCTCGTCTGGCACCAAGAACACTTCTGGCAGCAAATTAATTGGCTTTCTCTAGCAATTTTGCAATGCTCAGGGTTGGGATCCCAGGGGCACCAAGAAAACAGCTGCTGGGCTCTTTGGGAGATTCAGTCACCATTAAAGACAGTTGGATAAAATATGGTTTTGACAACCCAGTGGTTTTTCAAACGGTGCCCTGAGTTCCAGCTGGTGGCTCTGGATATTTCTGCCTCTGTTTACACCACCCAACTGAAAATCTCCCAGTGTTGAAGGTAAACCATTGGACCCTCCCACGGCAGCTCTTCCTCTCCCTAAAACGTGTGTGCAGGCTGCAGGGATCTGAGCAGCTCATAGAATGGGGCTGAGGGAGGTCACAACCTCTGAGGCTTGCTAGACATCTTCTCTTTCCAGTTGACCCAGAGTCTGCTTCTCCTCCCTGGAGGTACTTCTGCGTTCCAGAAATGTGCTCATAGGTCATGGTGCAATTCGGTGCAGCTGAAATATTACTCAGGAGATAGATGTACTTTTTTCTTCTTGTTTTGATTGCTTCGTTTTGTTTTTGTGGACATGTGAAGAGTTGCAGAAACTTGTTGATCTCGCTAGGGAACACGTTCTAAATGAACAACATTTAAAAATGGGGAAATTCAGACAACAGGCCATTAAGGCCAAGTCTACCCCCCTCCCAAGACGAGATCAGTAGAGATATTAAATTTCTTAAATCCTGAACGAAAACTATCATTCCCAGAGCTCCCCCATTCAGGTTTTTTGTTTGTTTGTTTTCTGCAGTGTAAGCCTCTCAGGAAAATGGACCTCTTAGGCAAAATTTAGCCCCTCACTCAACTGGATCGAAAGATTCTAGAGCTCCAAATACCTCCTTAGATTGTCCACCTGCAGAAAGGGAGGGGGCTGAGCAGTGAAGGAGGGTGAGTAATCACCACAAGTAAAAATAAATGAAAAACAGAGGAAAAAGATTAGAAGAGACAGTGAATGCATACAACACTAGAGTAAGCCAACCACACCTCAAATTCAAATAGCCCACCAGGTGGTCACAGGCCACACTCCTTTCTGACTCTGGCCCCGGAGTGGAGGGGGAGGATTGGGGAATCATCAGTGATGAAGTAAGGGGAAGTTCATTTCTGGAGATTAGTGGTGAGGACCATTTGTTGAAGACAGACCCTTCAGAAATAAAGAATTCCATAAAAGATGCAGAGAAGGGAAGATCAAAGATGAATCCTAGAGATCCAACCAGTGGTTCTTCCATTCAATGACACTTCTCAGGGAGTTTCAGAAACTTCCTGTCTTCCTTACTGGCCTCAGTTGGAGCATCTGGCTCAGATGCACAGGCTCCTTCTTTGCACGTATCCAAATGTACAGAAGGGAGCAATGATCAGATTACCCACGCCCCATGCCCACGTCTCCCTGGTTTCAGATTACCAACAATAATAAACCTCTTTGTCTCCATTGTGCAGACGACCACCTCAATTCTTTTTTTCCATGGTGAAGCTCCCTGTCGCTTTACTTTCACCTCTCAGATAAGTGGCCAGGCAAAAGGGTGCTGAGAAGGAAGAACAGAGCGGAGACAGAAAGGTAGCCCCAGGGAAAGCCCTTGCAGGATCTTGGTGAGCAGAGACAGTTATGGCAAATTTAGAAGATGGGCCTCATAACCTGTATTTATCTACTGGCTAAATAGTGTCGACCCTTTTGGAGTATAGGGACCTCTGTAACATAGGATGACCAGCCATCCCAGTTTGCCCAGGATTATCACCGGAAGTGTTTTAGCACTGAAAGTCTCTTGTCTCCACCTGGTGCATAAAAGCCCAATGGCCGTCAACATGGAAGAGCACAGGGAAAGTACAGCCCAAAAAACAGGGCCGAAAGAACACTGTTTTTGGTACCAAATGCATGTAACGCAGATTACCCAGCTTCTAGGGTGGCTATTGCTGCTTCCCCCCCCCCCCCATGACTTCTTTAGTCTGGGCTGCTGTAACAGAACACCACAGACCGAACAGCTTAGAAACAACAGAAAGTTCTTTCTCCCTCTTCTGGCCAGGAGTCCAAAATCAAGGCATTGGCGGAATCTGTGTTTGGTGAGAGCCCACTCCCAGTTCACGGAGGGCATCTTTCCACTGTCCCTGTGTGGCACCAGAGGCAAGGGAGCTCTCTTGGCCTCTTTTGTAAAGGCACGAAGCCCCTTCAGGAGGGCGCCACTCTCACGTCCCAATCACCTCCGAATGGCACCACGTCCTAACTCCATTGCCTTGGGGGTTAGGTTTCAATACATGAATTCAAGACGGACACAAATATTCAGACGACAGCAATGGCTGATGTGGACAACCATTATTTATAGTTCACAGTAATGGATTCTTCACTGTTGCATTACTCTGAGTGTGTGTGTGTGTGTGTGTGTGTTTGCATTATTTAAATCCAAGTTTGTTGATATACATTGTAGCACTGGCTTCAGGAGTAGAATTTGGCGATGCATCAGATGCATCACTTACATATAACACCCAGTGCTCATCCCAACAAGTGCCCTCCTTCATGCCCATCACCCATTGTGCCCACCCCCCCACACACACTTCCCCTCTAGAAACCTCCAGTTTGTTCTCTGTATTTAAGAGTCTTTTATGGTATGCCTCCCTCTCTGGTTTTATCTTATGTTTCCCTCCCTCCCTCTATGTTCATCTGTTGTGTTTCTTAAATTCCACACATGAGTGAAATCATATGATATTTGTCTTTTTTTTTAATTTTTTTTCAACATTTATTTATTTTTGGGACAGAGAGAGACAGAGCATGAACGGGGGAGGGGCAGAGAGAGAAGAAGACACAGAATCGGAAACAGGCTCCAGGCTCTGAGACATCAGCCCAGAGCCCAACGCGGGGCTCGAACTCCCGGACCGCGAGATCGTGACCTGGCTGAAGTCGGACGCTTAACCGACTGTGCCACCCAGGCGCCCCATGATATTTGTCTTTCTCTGCCTGAGTTGTTTTGTTTAGCGTGATACACTCTAGTTCCACCCACACTGTTGCAAATGGCAAGAGTCCATTCTTTTTGATCACCAAGTAGTATTCCATTATATTTATAATCCACATCTCCTTTATCCATTCATCAGTTGATGGACATTTGGGTTCTTTGCACGAGTTGCCTATGGTTGACAGCACTGTTAATTGTATGAACAGTGGGGTGCCCCTTTGGGTCAGCATTTTTGTATCCTTTGAATAAATACCTAGTAGTGCAATTGCTAGGTTGTAGGCTATTTCCATTTTTAACTTTTTGAGGAACCTCCATACTGTTTCCCAGAGGGCTGCACCAGTTTGCATTCCCACCAGCAGTGCAAAAGGATTCCCTCTCTCTGCATCTTCACCAACATCTGTTGTTGCCTGAGTTGTTGATGTTAGCCATTCTGACAGGTGTGAGGTGGTATCTCATTGTGGTTTGGATTTGTATTTCCCTGATGATGAGTGATGTTGACCATCTTTTCATGTGTCTGTCAGCCATCTGGATGTCTTCTTTGGAAAAGTGTCTGCCCATTTCTTCACTGGATCGCTTGTATTTTGGGTGTTGCTGTGGCCAAGGTCAAAGAGGTTGCTGTCTTTTTTCTCCTCTAGGATTTTGATGTTTTCCTGTCTCACATTTACGTCTTTAATCCATTTTGAATTTGCTTTTTTGTATGGTGTAAGAAAGTAGTCCAGCAAAAATAAATAAATATATATATAAATATATAAACATATATTTATATATTTTAAATATATAAACATATATTTATATATTTTAAAGAACGTGGCCCAGATTCATTCTTCTCCATGTTGCTGTCCAGTTGCCCCGCACCATTTTCTGAGAGACTTTTTTCCATTGGATACTCTTTCCTGCTTTCACAAAGATTGGTTGGCCATACATTTGTGGGTTTATTTCTGGGTCTCTATTCTGTGCCATTGATTTATGTGTGCATTTTTGTTCCAGTGCCATACCGGGAATGTTTCTCCATTTCTTTGCGTCTTCTTCAATTTCTTTCTATAGTTTTCAGGGGACAGATATTTTACCTCTTCGGTTAAGTTTATTCCTAAGTATTTTATGGCTTTCTGGTTCGATTGTAAATGATATCAATTCCTTGATTTCTCTTTCTGCTGCTTCATTATTAATGTGGACTTCCACACACTGATTTCATATCCTGCGACACTGCTAAATTCACATATCAGTTCTAGCAGGTTTTTGGTGGAGTCTTTCCGGGTTTTCCATTCGTGAAGAGTGAAAGTTTGACTTCTTTTTTGCCAACCTATATGCCTTTTATTTCTTTTTGTTGTCTGACTGCTGAGGCTAGGACCTCCAGTGCTATGTTGAACAACAGTGATGAGAGTGGACGTCCTTGTCATGTTCCTGACCTTAGGGAAAGCTCTCAGTTTTTCTCCATTGAGGATTATATTAGCTATGGGCCTTTCACACATGGCTTTTATGATGTTGAGGTATATTCCTTCTATCCCTCCTTTCTCAAGGGTTTTTATCAAGAAAGGTGCTATATTTTGTCAAATGCTTTTTCTGCATCTATTGAAAGAATCATATGGTTCTTATCCTTTCTTTTACTAATGTGGTGTGTTACATTGATAGATTTGTGAATATTGAACCAGGCTGGAAGCCCAGGAATAATCCCACCTGATCATGGTGAATAATTCTTTTAATGTATTGTTAAATTTGATTTGCTGGTATATTCTTGAAAATTCTTGCATACAGATGCATCAGGGATATTGGCCTGTGATTCTCCATTTTAGTTGGGTCGTGGTCTGGTTTTGGAATCAATATTTTTGTACCTGTTGAGGGCTGATTTGTGACCCAGTATCTATTCTGGAGAATGTTCCATGTACACTCAAGAAGGATGTGTATTCTGCTGCTTTAGGATGAAATCTTAACATATCTGTTAAGTCCATCTGGTCCAGCGTGCCATTCAAAAACATTGTTTCCTTGTTGATTTTCTGCTTTGCGATCTGTCCACGGCTTTAAGTAGGGTATTAAAGTCTCCTAGTATTATGTTATTATTATCAATAAGTTTCTTTATGTTTGTGATTAATTTCTTTATATATTTGGGTGTTCCAAGTTGGGGACATAAGTATTTACAACTGTTTGATCTCCTGGATAGTTATGATATAATACCCTTCTTCAGTATGGCTGAAGTATGGCTACTCCGTCTTTCTTTCAACCTCCATCAGCATATTAAATGGTTCTACATCCCCTCGCTTTCTGTCTGCAGGTATCCTGACATCTAAAATGAGTCTCTTGTAGGCAGCATATAGATGGATCTTATTTTTTAGTCCATTCTGATACCGGATGTCTTTTGATTAGAGCATTTAGTCCGTTTACATTCAGAGTGATTATTGAAAGATACGAATTTAGTGCCATTGTGTTATCTGTAGATTTGATGTTTCTGGTGGTGTTATCTGGTCCTTTGAGTCTTTGCTGCTTTGTTGTTGTTGTTGTTGTTGTTGTTGTTGTTTTCCTCCCCCTCAGAGAGTCCCCCTTAAAATTTCTTGCAGGGCTGGTGTAGTAATCACGAACCCCTTTAATTTTTGTTTTTCTGGCAAAGTTTTTCTCTCTCCTTCTATTCTGAATGACAGCCTTGCTGGATAAAGGATTCTTAGCTGCATATTTTTCTTATCCAACACATTGAACATTTCCTGCCACTCTCTTCTGGCCTGCCAACTTTCAGTGGGCAGGTCTGCTGCTAGCTTTATGTGTCTACCCTTGTAGGTTAAGGACATTTTGTGCCTAACTGCTTTCAGAATTCTCTCTGTATCCTTGTATTTTGCCAGTTTCACTATGATACGTCGTGCAGAAGATCGATTCATGTTACATCTGAAGGGAGGTCTCTGTGCCTCTTGGACTTGGATGGCTGTGTCCTTCTCCAGATCAGGGAAGTTCTCAGCTATGATTTGTTCAAGTACACCTTCAGCCCCTTTCTCTCGCTCTTCCCCTCCTGGAATTCCTATGATATGGGTATTGTTCCGTTTCATTCCATCACTTAGTTCTCCAAGTCTCTCCTCATGATGTAGTAACTTCCTTTCCCTCTTGTTTTCAGCTTCATTATTTTCCATTTTATCTTCTATTTCACTTATTCTCTCCTCTGCTTCTTCAGTCCTCGGTGTGACTATATCCAGTCGGTTTTGCATCTCGGTTATAGCATTTTTTAATTTCAGCCTGACCAGTTTTTAGGTCTTTGAGCTCTGCAGCAAGGGTTTCTCTGGTGTCCTTGACGCCTTTTTTCAAGCCCAGCTAGTAGTCTTATGCTTGTGATTCTAAATTTTGCCCAGATATATTGCTTATATCTGTTTTGAGCAAGTCTCTGGCTGTGATTTCTTCTTCTTGACCTTTCTTTTGGGGAGAATTCCTCTGTCTTGTCATTTTGGCTAAGTTTCTATCTTTTGCATGTTTTAAAAGCTTGTTATGTTTCCTGCACCTGAGAGTACTGCTCTATTAAAAAGGGCCCATACGTTGTCCAGGGCCTGGCACTTCGGGAAGCATTTCTGGTGTATGTTGCATGCAGTCTGCTGTTGCATTTTGTTCACTCTTTCCCACTGGCCAGTCCTCCACAGAGCTCCTCCTGGCTTGGACCCTTAACTAGATGTGCTTTTGTTTGTTGAAGTAACCCTGGAAAAAGAAGGGGGGAGGGAAGCCTGATCCCATAAAAAGAGAAAAGGAAAGGGAACACGCACGCAAAAACAGAGAGTCAGAAAACTATAAAGCAGATTCCAAGGAGAGAGAGAGAAAAAACAGCAGAAGAAAAAAGAAGGAAAAAGAAAAGAAAAAGAAGGAAAAACAAAAGCCTTCTGATCCAAGAAAAAAGATACAATGCCAAAAAAAAGAGAGAGAGAGAGAGAGAGAAACTGAGCCTGATTCCAAAAGGAAAGGGGAGGAGGAAAAAAATTAAAAATGAGTTGTCTGTAGGTCCCTGAGGGTGGCGGCTATACTGGTCTAAAGGGGAGGCCAGCTGTGTTGGCTCAGAATCAGTCTTGCCCCAGGAAATAAGCAGTTGTCAGGCCCAGAGGGGCAGGGTTTGGCGGAAGCGGGTCCCACCTCCAATGGGGGCTGCCATGTTGTTCTCTGAAGTCCCACCACGTTGGTGCTGGGGGTGGGGGGAATGGCGCCACCCCAGCTTCTCACTCCCAGACCGAAGATATCAATTCCCACCAGCCCTCACAGAATAGCGAGGGCAGCCAGATCGCCCTGTGCCACGAGTATTCCGTGCCTTCTCTTTGGCGCATGGCTGGGATTCAAAACCCAACGTCTTAAAGGAGCTGGCACGGTGTGGATCTGCTCCCCTCCTCTGGAGTAGACCCTCTCCACCCTGCTGATGGAAAGCCTTTGGTGGGGCCCTGCAGCATCTTTTAATCCCTGGGGACCCAATAAACCCTCTTCCAAAAGTACTCCAGGAAGGGGACTTCTCTCCCGGTGTGCACCAGAGATGTCTACACCATGTGACGCACCCTGGGCCAGCTCCCCGAGAGCACACACCGTGGCTCCACTCCGGAGAAAGCTGCACACTCCCCACACTTGAGAGTTTGAGCTCCAAAAGCTGTTTGCAAAAAAAGAACTGGGACACTCGGTACTTCTCGCTCCCCAGTCTGCGGTCCAGAGAGGTTTTCATCTCGTGTTAACTCGATGCTGCACTTTCTCAACCCCTCTCTCTTGCTCTCCCTTTTGTCTCTTCACAGAAGGGGTTTCCTCTCCTCCGTGGCTCTGCCATTTTTCTCTCCCCCAATTCACATCCACACACCTCGCGTCTGCCAAGCTGTCTCCCTCCAACTGTGGAGATCCTTCTGCCGCAGAAGATCTATTTCCTGGTTGTTCCAAGTACTCTGACCTTAATACAACTGTGTTTGAGGGACAAGGAAAGCCCAGGGTCCCCCTACTTCTCCGCCATCTTAACTCCCTTCCTCCAAGCATTAAGTGCACAACTTACGGGCGTGGTAGACCTAAGCATTTACACTCTGCTTTTTACTTTGCCCCTGGATCCATTATTGTGCTCCGAATCAGATTAAACCTAATTTTAATTTTTCCACATGGTGATGGTTGTGACCATGTTTTCTAAGAGTTCAGGTAACAAAAATGAGAAGGATTGCAATACCTACTGCAGCATGACAGGGAAATTGCTTAAAAAAAAGAAGGGGCAAATGACTCTGCTATTTTCATGACAGTTGGAAGGACAGGTACCACGGGACAGAGGGACTAAGTAATCAAAACAGAGCACGGTGCACTCACTATCTGCAGTAAAGAATTTAGATCGGGGCGCAGCAAAGGGGCACTTATGATGAAAGCAGGACTTGGAGACCTAATCTCGTCGGTTCAAAATGAGACAGGCACATATTTCTTTCAGTGTAGAGGGGTTGTTTTGTTTTTGCTTTTGTTTTTGTCTCCTAAAACACACCAACACTCAGTTGAGAAAAGCAACCAGTGAATTAGTTGAGGCATCCCTCACAATGAAGGAATGTTGTAATATCTTTCCCATGGCATCTCTATGAACCGGAGAAGTTATATGTTCTGACTCAAGTTACAACTGAAATGCCTGTTGTTCAATAAAAAAGAAAATTGGGGGGGGGGTGTGCCTGGGTGGCTCAGTTGGTTGAGCTCTTGATTTTTGACTCAGGTCATTGTTCCCAGGTCGTGAGATTGAGACCTGTGTTGGGCTGTGCATTGAGCATGGAGCCAAAATGAAAATTTTGATAATAGATGTGCTGGCCCCTTATGGTATATGTTGAGTCTTTCAGATATTACCAATGACCATGCTTTCCTCAGTTAATGCAGTGTTGAGTCAAGTTGAGGCAACAAAAAATGTCCTTCCTCGCTCTTCAGAACTCATGTTTGAAAAACGGGCTTTCCAATCATTCCCTTGAATTCTGTGAAGATTTTAAAGAAACCACAGACAACATAAAACAAAAGATCCTTGATATCTTATCTAACCACAGGCTAGACTTAGCAAATGTATCTGCATAGTTGACAGACATTGCAGGTGAATATCTGGGTGAATTCCACTCAGTCTATACACTTCTGATGAAAGCAAATGAAAGATGTAGTTGCTAAATGCCCTACCCACCTGGTACCCAATGCTGCTAAAAGCAGATGTGATTTACTACTCTGAAATTGAGGCTCTCATAATGAAAGTTTCTGCTATGAGGAATGTTTTGCTTTCCTCAAAATGTGCAGAAGCCTTGAATGAGATATTTTACAGAAATGAAAGGAGGTAGCCTCCTGGAACATGTGTCTCAAAGATGGCCATTGTTGTTACCAGCCATCAAAAAATATTTTATGGCCGCCCAATATTTTGACACCTTTCGCATGGCTTCCCTTCGGCAGATGATGTGGAGGGAGGAGCTTAAAACACATATCCAGAAAGTTTTGGGGACACTTCCATTTAAGAAGTGGAGGTTTATTGCCCTCCCGTGAAGGACGGCTTTGCCAGGTAAAGTATTCTTGGTTGGCAATTTTTTTTTTCCTTTCCGCACTTGAGGCTTAGAGAGGATCTCTTTAGGTTTACTTTCTTTGGTGACCTACGAGCTTTACGAACTTGGATATTCAAATCTCTCCCCCGGTTTGAAACATGCCCAGCCACTTTTTCTTTATATATCCACAAATGCGTGGTCCTTGGCAAGCACAGCAGTGAGTTTGCAGTGGCTAAAAGGGCTGGGGGGTCCTCTGTGGTGCCCCCAGGTCCAGCGACCAGGTCCAGCAGGCCACAGTGATGGCCAGAGCTGGTGGAGTACCACCACAAACGTAGCTGCAAGAGCCAGCTACAGGTGCCTCTGCAATAGCAGAGGCCATTTGCAGACATGCATGGCGATGGGGTCAGGGCATGCAGCAAGGGCCGGAGCCAATGGCAGGCACCCTGGGAGCTGCGGGAGCCCCGGATGTTGATGTGTACTGCCGTGGCTGCTGGGTTTTGTCATATGTGCACAGCAGTGGAGGCCAACGATGGGGGTCAGGCTGGGAGCGTGCAGGCACGTGGTTGGAAAGGCTGGTCACAGAGGAGTGAGGTCGTGCAGGTCAGGGACAGAAGACAGGCACCGCAAGCAGCTGTGGGGGTCCTGGCTTTCTGCAAGTGCCGGGGGCAAAATCTGCCATGGCTTTGTTAGTCCTCGGTTTCTTTAGAAATGAAATCTGCTAGGTTTCCCTGCCAAGCAGATCACCGGGAACCACAGTAGCTGTTGTTAGCAGACCCCGCGTTTCTTCCTTTTTCAACGCTGTCTCCGTACGTCTCAGTTCTGCCAACTTGGAGAGGGTGGAATCCAAGCAGGACCTTTCCCCGGTGCCCCGAAAGGCAAGGGAAGCTTGCCCCCATCTTCCTTGTCTGGCAAGGGCAACCCTTCCTAGCTGGGAGGCTCCCTTTTGGTGTTGAGCAGTACTGCCTTGGGGATGGGATAATGCAGGCCAAATGAAGCTGACATCACTCTCTTTTTGGGTGCTTATTCTCAGGTTTTGTGTTCTCCTGTGTTGTTGAAGTTCCTTAAGTGGACTCCAGAGCTCTCTTGGAGCTGCTTCTGTTTGTAGACGGCTTCTTTAATTGTTGATCTTTGTTGGGGGCTGGAGGTTGGGGTCTCCTATGTCACTGTTTTTCCAGACTTGAGCTTTGAGGTGACTGCGGGCCTGACTGAGAGCTTGATGGGAGTCCCGTGAAAGACCATCAACCAGAGACGCTCGGCCAGGCTGGGCTGACCCACAAAAACTGAGGTGAAAATACCCATCATTTTCAGCTGCCCCTTTTGGAGTCTGTTACATAGCAATAAAGAACCAATACGATGTGGTACTTGTCACAAGGGGAGATCTAATTCAAGTCACCCACTTGGGGCACCTGCGTGGCTCAGTCTGTTGAGCGTCCGACTTCAGCTCAGGTCATGATCTCGCGGTCCGTGAGTTCGAGGCCCGCGTCGGGCTCTGTGCTGACAGCTCGGAGCCTGGAGCCTGTTTCGGATTCTGTGCCTCCCTCTCTCTCTGACCTTTCCCCATTCATGCTCTGTCTCTCTCTGTCTCAAAAATAAATAAACGTTAAAAAAAAATTTTTTTAAATCACCCACTCAAGCTAGAACCTATCTCCTTCTGCCTCCTGGGGAACCTCACGCTGCCCATTCATCCTCGCCTCTTGCCTGAATCTCCCTCTCCGCTTCTGCTGTCACATTTCAGTGTTCAAACGTTCTCATAATAAACCCGTCCTCAACTGACATTTCCCCCTAGTGACTTCTCTAGCCTGTGCCTCTTCCTTCAGAGCTGACCTTCTTCAAACAATTCTCATTTCTTCAGGTTCCATTTACAAACATCACACCCCCTCTAACTGGGAGATGTTAGTTCAGATATCACTTGTATCTCACTCAATACACTTAACTCCAGTGACTTATTATGCGTCTTTCATTGGATTGTCCTACATGGACCCAGCATTTTCTGTACCTGAAACCTTGCCATCATTCTCTCTCTCTCTCTCGCTCTCTCTCTCTCCCACCGTCTACCCATCCTAACCATCACCAAGCTAAGCTCCATCCACCTCTTTACTGTCTGGTGTCTCCATCACACCTGGGGATCCAGGCTTATATAACCATTCACAGTCTCTTGAATGAACTTTCTAGATTCTCTTGCCTCTGGGCTTTTGTACATGCTCCTTTTTTCACCCCTTTCCCTTCCCCAACTAACTCCTAACATCCTCAGGGGTCTTCCTTAAATACCCCAGACTGGGTCGGGTACCCCTGCTCTGCATTTCTCTAACTCCTTGGGCTTATCCGTCTCATAGAACTTACCACATCACGTGATAATGACTTTATTTTGTTTGTCTGGTGTATTTTACAAATGTATTTTGCTCACTGTTATGTCCCCAGCACCTAGGGCAGGGCCTTTCACAAAGAGCAGTCACACAATAAATGCTTATTCGTATCTATGAATAAGTGATATAAGGCTATGTATTCGTTTTTTAGGGCTATCCTAACAAACTACCACAAATTTGGTGGCTTAAAACAGCAGAAATATATTCTCTCACAGTTTCGGAGACCAAAAGTTGGGAGCCAAGGTGTCAGCAGGGCCATGCTCACCATAAGGACCCTCGTGGAGAGTCCTTTCTTACCCCTTCAGCGTCTGTTGGCTCCTGGCATTCCTTGGCTTGTGCCAACAACACTTCCTTCTCTGTTTCCATCTTCACGTAAACTTCTCCCCTACATCTCTGTGCCTCTTCTCCTTCTCTATCCCTTATAAGGACACTTATCATTGGATTTAGAGCTCAACCTAATCCAGGATAAGCTCCTCGCAAGATTCTTAACTTAATTACATCTTCAAATACCCTTATTCCAAATAAAGTCACATTCCGAGGTTCCGGGTGGACATAATTTGGGCGGGGGGAAGGATCCCCTATTCAACCCACCACATTCTGCCCTCTGGTCTCTCTTTTTTTTTTTTTTTTTAATTTTTTTAATGTTTATTTATTTTGAGAGAGAGGCAGAGCATGAGTGGGGAGGAGCAAAGAGAGAGGGAGACACAGAATCCAAAGCAGGGTCCAGGCTCTGAGCTGTCAGCACAGAGCCCTACGTGGGGCTTGAACTCACAAACCGTGAGATCGTGACCTGAGCCGAAGTCGGACGCTTAACCGACTGAGCCACCCAGCCGCCCCTGCCCTCTGGTCTCTTAATTCATGTCCACTCCCTGTGAAAAAATATATTCACTCCATCCCAACATCCCCAAAGTCTTAACCCATGACGACATCAACTCTACATCCAAGGTCGTCGCTAAATACCATCAGCTCAAAAGGGCTTCCGTTTCATCACCTAAGTCATGTGAGTCAGGTATGAGTGAGAGACTCTAGGTATAGACTGAACTACAAGGCAAATCTACTTCCAAAATACATCAGTGGGACAGGTGTCAGGTAAGTATTCTCACTCCCAAAGGGAGAAAATGGAAGGAATTAAGGGGTCACTGGCCTCAGTAGAGTTCAACATCCAACAGGAAAAATTCCTGTAGGTTACAAGGCCTGTGACGAGTCTTCTGTGGCTCGAGGCTCCACCGTCTGGGCGCACGGCTCCATCACCTCCTACCCCTGCACAGCAGCCCCTTGGCCCCCACCCTGTGCCCTCAGCAGCTGCTCCATCACCTGAGCCCCCGGGCTGCATCTCTATCCTCCGGGTCATTCCTCCTCCCGGAAGAGGAGCACGTGTGTGCAGCCTCATAACTCTACGGGCTCATTTCCTGTCTGTAGAATCTGGGAAAGCTGACAACCTGGTTTTTGGGGGTGCTTGTGGGTAAATTATGCTCAGTCACTGCCCATTTAGGTCCAACCTAGAAGTGTTTCTGCTGGTTCTCCAAAATCTCATGGTCCCCTGTGTATGTCAAGAGGACCCACTCATTAGACAAGAGAATTCTCGACAGAGTCTCCCTGGAAAATCCCATGTCTACCCCAAGATTCTTCTGAGAGGTCTGACTGGATCCATGAGCCGTCTCTTCAACAAAAGGTTACACAGCCATATCCTTGGCCTTCTCCCCAGAGAAGACGACATAGAAAGAGATTGTGGCAAAGTTAGGGAACGTCACTTGTTACACAGCGTAAGCCAGCTAACTTCCCTGACAAAACACCAGACAATAACAACAAAAAAAGCTAAACAAAACGAACCCCTTCTTTGATGAACTTTCTGTAGCTGTGCGCCTGACTTTCAGCTGCGTGGGTTCAGAGACTCTACGTCCTGGAGTTGATTTAACGTAAGAAGCTGATTCAAGCTAATAAATCTCACCAGAAACCAATTTCTAGAGTCAGCATACCAAAGTATTAATTTAAAGTAAAACTATACTGAGTGAACTGGATGTATGTATCCACCTGACTATCCCTTTCTTCACCGAAAAGCTTCCTGGGTCTCATAAAATGAGATCAAGGGAAACTGAAAGAATCAAGTACTGAACGGACTTAAGGCTTTGCTAAACGAATGCTTCCACATGTACAGCAGGGATTGATTGACCGGTCACAAGAACCAAGTGCTTGTGTCTATCTAAACCGCTCTTTTCCAGAAAGAGCTTGAATAGCCTATTGCCAGTATCTAAATCCATGACTCTGCTTCTGTGTTACTAAGGCAGCTGACTTACATGTACAATCTAATTGTCGTATTCTTCAGCTACGTAAACCTTTTCAGTGTGGTTACAGTCCATAGTCATGTTGGCCTGTGGGCCAATCATCTTCTTGAAGATGGGCTAGTAGTCATTATAGGGACCCACTCTGAGCACATGCCCTTGATAGCCTCCTTGAATTTGGGGAGGTCATGTGACTAGCTCTGACCAGTAAGTTTCAAGTGAAATATCCAAGTGTCACTTCTATACTGCAACGTGTATACCAGCGTAAAACTCTCCCAAGTTCTCTTTATCTGCCAAGATACCCAACAACAGACAATGCTCCAGATGAGGTCTGCTGGAGGTCCCAAGAAGAAGAAACTATGGAACATAGGCCTTCAGATAACTTGTGAAGAACACATATAATGAACAAGGAACAAACCTTGATGTTTGACTATGGCGACTGTTGAGCTGGTTTTCTCAATAGTGAAGTCTGGCCTATTCTCACCAGTAAACTGGCACTACATGTTTTATCTGTGAGATTAGGTTATCTCTGAGGACAATTTTATTTCCCTTTTTCAAAGTTTTTGGCCAGTGCCTCGCTGTTGTTCGTCTCCATGAACCACCTATGACGTCATAAATAAGTGAATTCTACGTACCTAGTATTTATGAAGCAGAATACTTCCCTATCGAGCCACAACTCTGTATATATACCCTGCCACATCATTTCCACCCAATCAGATTATTGCAAAATACTGTGAAATTTTCGAATCAAGCTTCATTTACCACGTTCTTCTATCAGAAGAACCAAGAAGGGGCTGGGACGACGCCCAAATACACTTGGGAAGGAACTTTCCAGATCAGAGACTCTAGTTTTGCTAGAGTCGAATTGGGATATTGCTCTGACGCTGTTTTTCAAGAAAATTTCATCTCTATGACAGACAAAAGAAGGATATACAAGCATTTTGGATAAAGCACTTATGACCTGTGAGTATTATAGAAATTTTTAGGGACTGCCAAGAAATTAAGGCTGTAAATAACGATCACCGCAGAAGACAGGACCGCTGGCCGTAAGGCCTTGGGAACATCGCCACCAAGTCACCAAGTCCTTCACGTCAGTGTCTCTGGTCGGCGTCCAGCTTACGTCGGCAGTGCGCAGACGGCTCATCCCTTGTCTCATGACCATGCTGTGGCCTTTAAGAGATGAGTCAAGGGTTATTTTAACCAATTCCCAGGGATTTTTATACTAAACACTATTCTCTCATGACTGTGATACAAATTTAAGGGTAGAGTGGGCCAAAGATCCAGAAAACCTTGAATTACAAGGGATATTCAAAATCGCCCAGACTAGTCTCAGCCAGTGAGAAATCTCCTCCATAGCATCCTTGATAAAGTAATGTATTAAAGAAATTGCGCCTTATAATCCACAGATAACAGCTACAATGGCTACCATTTATCGAGTTATTATAAACTCGGGAATGTGTCCTCACCAAAATCCTGTGAGAAAAATAATTTTAGGGCCTCCTTTTTACAAATTAAGCCCTTGAGGATTAGAAGTGCTGAAGAATTTATCTGAGATCTCAGATTACTCAAAGCCAACTCTGGTGGTTTCTAAATTTCAAAATTATAACCCCTAATTTACAGTGTTCCTAACAGGTAACTATTAAAGGCTTTGAAGTTGAAAGTGATATAATGAGGCTTTTGTTTTAAGAAATTACTTGAAGAGCACAGAAAGAAGAGAGTTTATAAAAAGGCAGCGAAAGCCTGAACATCAAAAAAGGGAGAGAAAACCAAGCTACTGCATCATATCAAAGTCTAGGTGAGAAATCAGACGGAAAATGAAACTTGCATAGAATCTTCAGAATAGAGTTTAACAAGGGGTGAAAGGAGCTCTAACTGAAACATATGTAATTCATTTTTGTCATTCCCATGCCCGTGTATTTTCTGTTGACCTCCTTCCCTAACCTAATACCATTCTTGTTCATCATGGTAAACCCAACGTTTGGCATGAACTCAAGTGAGACAGACACAAAAAGCTGTTAGTTGGCAAAATGAGTGGCCTTTGGTTCTCTACTGTTCTTTGGTTGGTTGATTGGTTTTTTTTTATAACCTGTTTGCTTCAAGGAACCTGATGCTGAACACTTTGAGTAAATATTAACCTCACTTATATTTTTAAGTGATCATTATTATATTTTCATCTCATAACTGCCAAGATTGTTATGTTGAAGATAGGTATTTTTTAAAAAATTCAGCTTGGGGCCCTTCTTGTTGATGACAACAAGCAAATTAGGAACATTGATAGAGATGAAGAGATGCTCAAAATTCTCCATCCAAACCGCTGGGCAGTCTCAGATCGCTCCAAGGGCCCAAGCCTTCCAAGGACTTTATTTACTTTGCTCTCTTTCTCTAGAACAGTTGTTATCCCTCAAACTCTCAACAGGTGAATAAGTCAAACTCTGAAGGGTTGTCATACATCTCTCAAATGCATACATCAAAGGAAACTAAGCAATAGCAAATAGCTCTGATCAGAGAAACCATTCAGAAACAAATAAAAAAAATCAGTATATCCTTTTGACATGAGGTCAGTGACCTCCATTTTAGGAAAGGAAATGCTCATGATGTACAATGCATGCCCTCCGAACAGGGGGTCGGCATGGTTAACTTTGTTAACGAAGGATGGCAATGATTTTCCGTGGTGTTGGCATCTACTAATGGACGCCCACTCTTTAGAAAGAAGCCAGCCAAAGCTTCTGGAATCACCATTAAGTTGTGAGTCACTCCACTTATCTCTAAGTAATAATTTTGATGTTGCACGCTGCTACGATAAACCCAGAAAAATGAGCGGAAAATTATTTCTGGGCTGGGACATAAAATATTTAGAGGCACCAGGATTCAGTATGGCCAACGGAAGCCTTTTGAGACCCACAGTGCCCTAAAAAAATAAATCGAGCCCTCTCCAACTCTCTTTCCACTGGCAGGTCAAGTGTATAAAAGGCTTTCTGAAACTATGTTAGTTCAGCTAGGAAACATTTGGCCTTGCTCTCATGAATGGCTTGTCCTGTTGTCCCCATGTGTTAAAGGAAATGTTTGCTCTTCTTAAACGAGTCCAAAAACAACTGGTTGATTTGACCTATTTAACTAGCAAACTTGAACAAGCAGTGAGGGCACCCGTGCAGGAATTGCCCCCTTCAAAGCCCTCGCATTATGCACACGAGCACAGGGTGGTCACGTTCCCCACTTGCAGCCACAGCTGATCGGTTCAAGGGTAGATAACTGGCTCACCCTGACGAGTTTAGTTTTTGGATTTCCTTATGGACTTTGGACAAAATTAGCCCAGTCCTTTTCAAGCGATCAACACTGTAATCCAGAAAACTAAAACACTGCCCACAGCCATATTTTCTCATCTGGGGAAGGACTGACCTGTGGTGAAAGAGGGTGGAAGAAAGCAGAGGTGTGGCAAACGCAGAATTGAAAGAAAGAGCCCTGAGCACATTTCGGTCTTCAAATGCACTGGCTCCTAAGGGTCCAACGTGTCCAAGGCCTTTAAAGTGCTTTTTTGCTGCGGTAAAACTTTCCCCTGTGACCTATTAGATAGCCCAGCATGTGTGCAATGCACTCTCCTTCTAACTTGTCACGTTTGCAAGTTGGTTCTTCCAGCCCCCCATGACTGGTTCCAATTCCTGTACCAGGAAGTATAGACTGTGTTGAAGGAACAGAGAAACTTCAAACGGCTTTTAAACACAAAGTTCAAGTTTTGTTCTCATCTCTTTCCTGTCGAACCCAGGCCGACTAGACGGCCATCACCTCAAATATTGCTGGTCACGGTGGCAAAGGGAGAGAAATTATTTGAAGGTCTCACTTTGTTTACCACTTGGGGGTCAGAAATAGCCACAGACCTATCCAACCACCCAGGGGTCTGGAAGTGCAGGGGGAAGCACTGGATATATTTCTCATCAGCACCACACCCACATCTCAATGTGACTGGCATGGAAACTGATATTATTTCCATCGAATCTTCTACGTGTCGAGGCAAGGAGAAATCACTGTGGTATTCATTTTGCTGTGGGCCACAAACGTTCAACGTCTCAGCCGTCAGGTTGGTTTTGCTCAATAACTCAGAACTAGAGTCTGCTCATTTTAAAGACGTAAGATGGCTTCAGTTTCTTCTCCAAGAAAAACTAGGGGATCTGAGATCATTGGCTTTTTCCTGGGGGTATCCCTTAAGGATGAGGTTTTAAAGATCATGCCTGCGTAAAAGCAGACCCGTGCTGGCCAGCAGACCAGGTTCAAGGCAGTTGTTGCCGTCAGAGATTACAACGGACAGGTCGGTCTGGGGGGTCAGTGCTCCAAGGAGGTAGCCACTGCCGTCCATGGGGACATCATCCTGGCCACGCTCTCCATCATCCCCATGATGTGAAGCCACCCCCCGAGGCATCGTCCCAGCCTGTGCCCTAGAAGCTACTGATGATGGCCAGTATTGATGACTGCTATATGCCATGGCCAGGGGCTGCACTGCTGTCCTGGCAACTTGGCCACAGACACTTTTGGTGCCATTTCCAAAACCTAAAGCCAGGGGTGACCCTGACCCCTGGAAAGAGACTGCGTTCACGAAGTCTCCCTATCAGGAACTCACTCCCGTCTCGGAAAGACCTACGCCAGGCTCCAGCTGTGGCCACCATTTGGTGTCATCTGAGAAAAAGAAAGCGACTCAAGTCCTGTTCAAAGAAAGAAAGAAAGAAATTAGTAGCTTCAGCTGTGAGTTTTCTATTTGAACGCAGCTAGTGATCGTGTTACAAGTGAAAATAAATTGTGTAGCTAGTTTTTGTTTTTTGATGCCAAACGTGCTTCACGTGCAGACAACACGACGGAGGCTGGGATTAAAAATTATGTGATGCACAACAACCATGATCTAATGCGTGAAGGTATGTGGGGTTGCAGAAGATGAGACACAAACCTTCACCCACCCAGCCAATCACACTAGAGGAACAGCGTGAGCAAAAAATAAAACTTTGTATTTAAAAGCCTTTGGAAGCCTTTTGCTACTTCAGCAACACCTATACTTCCGAGCCGATCCAGAAATTGAAACTATTATTGGAGGCTGGAAGAATACTAACAGTGACAAGATATTTAATGAAAATGCTGCCAATAATAACTTAGAAGGCAAATGAGGTCCCTAATGAACTTCCGCGTTTGGGAGAAAATGCTATAAAAAGAACGGTAGCAGCATGTGTTTATTTCGCTGGCTGAATTTGACAAGGCACAAGAAAAAATAGAGAATATCCAGGAATTTGGCTATGTGTAGGGGTGGAAAAGGTGACATTTTATTATGCTAAGCAGTAAAAGGTAAAACTATTAAATTCAGCTTTGAGTAAAGCTTGGAATCAAGGGCGCAACCGTAAATAACACCCATTTGTGAAACCTCCAAATGTAATAAGACGTTTCAGAGCAGAGATCCATTTAATTTCAGGTTACCCAGGATATAGCTGCACTTGAGCAAAACAGTCGAGAGAGAAGAGATTAGACATGTGGTTTTCGGACCAAAGCCTGAGAAACTCACAAATAATTTGAAAGAAAGGCAGGAGACAAAGAAAGCATAAAAGTCACAAATGTCTGGGAAAGAACTATATAGGTGTGGCCATTGGCACAGAGAACTGAGAAGGAACAAACAGATAAGGATCTCAGTGAGTTTTTAAAGAGTTATATTGCCAAAGAAACTGTGAGCCTGGACCAAAAACGTTTGTGGCTACTCAAAATTCGACATGACGCTGGGGTCCCGCCAGTCGAGGGCTGAGAAAGCTGTTCAGGTCTCAAGGGGGGCATGTTCTAAAATGGCATTCTAGGATTATGGGAAAAAGAAGACTCTCCCCCGAAGGTAGACTTGGGGAAGATCCATGGAGAACATCGGGCTGGGGAACTATTCCAAGGGTCTGGGTTACTCAAGAAGCATTTCCCGCATCCAACACATCTGCCGGGTGAGAGTTCAAGGTTGCAACAGACCGGTGACTGGAGAGTCTCACATTCTTCTCGCTTCGGAATCGAAGTGTTTATTTCAGGCATCCTGTCTGTATTCCACGACCGTATATTAGACATGCGGGTCACAGCATCCAGTGGGTTGTTGAATGGTGGCCGCCTAGAAGATCTGTCCACATTCCACTCAGCAGAACCTGGGGACATGACCTTATTTGGGAAAAAAAAAGGGGGGGGGATCTTTGCAGTTATAATTAAGAATCACTGCCAGTTTGTACTGAAGAGACAGGAAAAAATGAAAGGCGGCTGTGGGATTTCCAAAATTCCACAGTCAGGAAATTAGTTGGTAGAATTACTCAGCTGCAGACATGTGCTACCCACAAAAAAGGAAAGATGGCTGAGAGGGCAGAAAGAGCAGGGTCGTAACAGGTGGCACAGAGACCAGCTGAGCCGTAATGGACCCCAAGAGTGGCGTCTTGCCACAAAGGATTACTCTCGGACTTTGGAACCTACCAGAATTCTCCCTGCTAGGCTTAGAATTTGCTCGGGGCCAGTGACCTCTTAATTTTCTCCGATGTTTCCCTTTGAGAATGGGAATTTCTATCCTATGCCTATCACACCATGGTGTCTGGGGAGCAGACAACTTGTGTTCTAGTTTCACGAGTCCTTAAGTAGAGAGGAATTTTCCCCCAGGGTCAAGTATATTCAGAGTCTCATCCATATCAGATTTAAATGGTTCAGGTGATGGCAGTGGGGATTTTTTGAACTGATGACATTTGGATAAGATCGGGACTTAGAGCTGACGTTGTTAGGGGCTAAAAATTTGGAGGGTGTTGGGATGAGGGGCTACATTTATTTTGTTTGTGGATGAAAGTGAATTTGGGCCAGAGGAAAGACTATAGTGAGTTGCGATGTCCATATCCTAATCCCTCAGCCTATGCATGTGACCTTATTCCAGAAAGAGTCTCTGCAGATGTAATTAAATTAAGGCTCTTGAAATGAGATCATCCTGGATCATCCAGGTGGGCCCTAAATCCAAGGACACACGGTGTCACACGCAGAGAGATGCACACACAGACAGCAGGGGGGAAGCCGTGTGAAGACAGCGGGAGAGAGACAAGTGGTGAAGCCATAAGCCATGGGACACTGCAGCTGCTAGAAACTGGACGAAGGAAGGAGGGAGTCTCCCTCTGAGCCTTTGGAGAGACCACAGCCCCCCTGCCACCTCGATTCCAAACCCCTGGTCTCCAGAATTGCGAGCGAATACAACTTCCGTTGTTTTAAGCCACCAATTGTTGGTAACTTGTTACGGCAGCCACAGGACGTCATACGGGCCATCAACTTGCCTTTTAATTGAGTTCATAGAGCTGCGCATGGTGGTGAGTCACGTCCAGGTCTGACGTGGACCCCACTGAGCTTTACCCCCCCCCAACAGAGGGGCTGCTTTGCATCGTCCAGAGCCCCTAGGCTTTCAGACGGTGACTAAGTGGCTTCCAAATGGTTCGGTCCCATGATACAAATAGACAGTAGTATTTCATGTCTCAGCCCCGTGAGCGTTGCCCGAGGCCGTAGAAAGGGTCCCGGCCACACGAGCTGGGAGCAGAAGCGACATCCGTCCTTTCAAATGTGGGACCCTCCTTCCCCGAATACTCGTGGTGGCTGCTTCCTCGGCCTGGATCCCAGATGAGGAGATAAGGAAGCGAGCTGCCAGCTCTGTCCCCGTGACGGAATGTGAGTCTCACCACAGGGTTTGTTTCGCTGTGGCTGCCGCGGCAACCTAACCATCCCTCCCGAATGTCTTAAAGATCCAGAAATTCCCAGGAGCGCCTTTGAATCAAGACAAGCCAGAAAGTGTTTACTCTTTCCAAGGAACCTACCAACGGGTGCGACAGAGAGCCGTGTCGAGCAGTGGCATTGATACCTGACAGGGCATGAGGATGACCCTCGGAGCTTGTGCACCGCCCCCCCCCCACCAGCCTCACAGACCTACTGAACCAGAGTCTTTGGGCAAAAGAGGAATGGGCTCCGGCTGGGCATTGGCGTAGTTGAATGGGAGGCACAGGTGTTGTCGCGATGGTTTCGGTCAATACACAATGATGGAGACCAACTACTACCAAACGCTTTTGGTCACGGAAGTCCTTCAGATGGCATCCTACTAGAAGCTCAGGAGGTAAACAGTCAAGGTCGAGTGGAGGGGGAGCCCGGACCCCCAGCCGTGTGCTTCTGTTGCCACCAGCTGGATGGAGCCCTGAGGGGAGGGACCCTCAAGAGACCGTAGAGAGGATAGTTCTCAGACGTGACTAACAGAATATGATAAACACAGTTGGGGTAAAGGGCGGTGTCTGGGGAATTCGGAAGAAAGTTGACGCGCGCAGGGCTGGATCGAGGGAGGCTTTGTGGAGGAAGAGGCATTTAAGACAAACTTTGAAAGACTGGAAGGGAGTCAGCAGGTAACAACAGTAGGGTGGTGAGTGGGTGACAGGCAGAAATAAGTCTCCTCCTCATGACCCTTCGGTTAAGGAATCCCGTAACTATTCATAAGCCGCTAGCCTCGAGCTCCACAAGACCAGAGATTTATCTGCTTTGTTCACTATTGTATTCCCAGCATCTGTAAGAGCAGAAGGGGTGTTCAGTAAATATTCATTAAATAAAATAAAATGCCGTAAAATACCACTTTTAGTGGCATGCCTCCCCAACACCCCAGAAGCTGGAAGAGGCTAGGAAAGATGCCCTCTAGAGCCCCTTAAGGGAGCACGGACCTGCCAGCGTCTTTCCTTTTGGCATAACATTACTGAGTCGGACTTCGGACTGGCCTCAAGAACTGTGGCCATAAACTTCCACGTATGTTTCAAGCCACTAGGTATGTGGTCATGTGTTACAGCAGCACCAAGAAACGAATTCAAAGCCCAAGGAGGTTAAGCAACTTGGCTCGGGATTCCCAGCTAAACAGGAGTATAGACAGAGATCAAGTGCATATATCTTTGTGGTGCTCTTTCTACTACAACATTTAGACCTTGGCTGGGGCAGAGTGGGGGGGGGGTGGCTTTTTATTAGAAACTCAAGGGCTAGAGGTGGAAGCTGGGGTGAGAGGGGATAGGGATGAACACATTAGAAATGATCTTTCCAGCACTTCTCAGCAATCTGGCATAAAGCTTTGGCGGCTGTTAGGACCCCAGTTTCACAGTAGAAAAGCAAGTTTCTAGGGCACTGAACTGGCATCCGCTTCTCCAGCCAAGAACATGAGTCAGCCCACGATGGTGAGCATCGCTGGCCAAGATCTGATGAGCCAGCTGTTTGTCTCGTCCTTTTCTCTGCTCCAAGCTTGCGAGTGGATCAGCATATTTTTCAACAGAAGAGATTCTGGAGTTTGGCACGCAAAAGTCTACAGAGATTAATGGCCCTCTTAGGCTGGGATCTAATTAATTGACTAAAATGATGAATGTGGCGAAGAGCTGTGGTTTGCTGTTGCAGGGCTCGCTAGGCACCACCCCTCCTCCCCCCGCATCAAGGTAATCTTCGTCAACTCGTTGACTCCCCAGCCAGTGGAAAGCATGTTTGCCCTTGGTCTTTCCAATTCACAAGGATAGTAGGACACATTCCATTAAAAAGCTCAGAGTCGAAGAGCCTCTGATTAGAATTCCGAGCTTCTTATCCCCAGAGGAGTCTGAGGAAATGGGAAATCATCAGCCTGGCTCAGGAGTTAACATGGTGCATACCAATGAAGGAACAGCTAGAATCGCCAAGCTCCCAGACCGCCATGTGTCCCCTACACGCAGGGCTCGGTCACCTCAAGTGACTCTCGGAGGGCGAAAGAGTAGTGCGCTGAGGGTCAGGGGACCTGGGGTCAGTCCCGACTCTCCCAAAAGTGGCTCGGCGAGTCACTTGACATGTCTGGACTTCAACGTTTTGTACTTATAAAATGGTAAAATTAGGGTCTTTAAAGGTCTCCCCAGGGAGCCCTCATGCACTGTTGGGAATGTAAATGGGTTCAGCCTCTGTGGAAAACGGCATGGAGGTTCCTCAAAACATTAAAAATAGAAATGCCACATGATCCAGTAATCCCACTTCTAGGTATATACCCAAAGGAAATGAACGCAGGATATTGAAAAGATTTCTGTACTCCCATGTTTATTGTCGCATTACTCATGATAACCAAGATATGGAAACAACCTAAGTGCCCATCAACGGAACAATGGATAAAGATTTGGTACACACACACACACACACACACACACACAGGAATATTATTCAACCATGAGAAAGAAGGAAATCCTGTCATTTGGGTTGATATGCATGGACCTTGAGGGCATTATGCTAAGTGAAATAAGTCACAGAGAGACAAATACTGCAGAGTATCAGTCACACGTGGAATCTAAAAAATAAAAAGCCGGACTCACAGAAACAGGGTTAGGAAAGTGGTTGCCAGGGGCCAGAGGGAGGGGAAATAGGAGGTGGTATAAACTTTCAGCCATAAGACGAATAAGGTCTGTACACCTGAAGCTAATAGAACATCGCATGTCAACAACACTTCAATAATAAATTTTTTTTGAGGATGAATAACGACCAAGGATCTCAGGTAAAACATGAAACTAGAGTTGATAATGCTGAGACTTGACATCTGTTAAGGGACTAGAACATAAACGTTCTCACCAAAAGAGAAACGCATAGGTGAGGTGATAGATGGATTAATTAACTACATGGCAGGGGGGGGGATCCCCTTCACAGTGGAACACGTGTATCAAATCACCGCAATGTACAGTGTAAATATCTTGCCATTTCATTTGTCAATGGTGCCTCAATAAAGCTGAATTTTAAAAAAAAAATGGAAAACAAAAGTTCTTCCTGGCTCCACCAACTGGCGTTCTACATTCCAGGTAACTGACATAACTGGGACTGAGACATCTGAACAGATCCCACAACCGTGCCCCTTGACTACCTCCTTCCGGTGCAACGGGCACGAGGGAGACAAGGGACTCTACTGCGTGTGACTGGAGTGCGTTGACACAGCGCTCTCTCCTTTGAAGGTATTTCTGAATCTCACGAGCACATACTCATTTGTTACTTCCCAGCAGAGCGTGGCTGCCGTCTCCATCACCAATTGGTGGGTGTTAGAAGTACCCATCTGCTCTGCGGGAGGACAGGAGCCACACCAGGATCAAGTGACAGCCTGAGGATCTACACAGACACCAAGGATTACCATCAAGAAGGGCTTGTTCTCCTCACGCGATAAAATGTTCCCTCCCCAGGTAGTGTAAGGAAATTCTCAACAACATGCAGTTGGGAAGAGTGAAAACATATACAGAAGAAAGTATACAATCCCGTGCGACTGATAGGCAAAGGGAAACCTGTACTCAAATTCCAAATGTTCATTTTACTAAGTCAACAAATGAACCCTGGTTTGCAAGGGGAGGTGGTCTAGATACTTAGGGGCAGTGGAGGACATTCTTGATTCGAACCCCAGCTCTTCCATGTGCTAGGAATGACAGTGGGCGAGTTAATTTTCTCAGACTCAGGGTCTTTATAAGATGGAGATAAAAGCCGAAGCGGTAGTCAAACAAAGAAAGGACTGCGAAGGTGATGGTGCCCTTGCCTGATGGCCGCAGCACACCCCGCGAGGTTACGATCAAGGTCCTCTGGGAGAAGGGGTGGCTGGGTGCTTGAGGAGACGCCCGAGCGTTCAAAATGTTGTTTGGGAGAACAACTTATATCAACCCCCCAAAATGAGTTTGCTCGTTTGCCCCAAGAAAGCTCCCCTGGGACCCACAAAAGACTCGCTAGACAGGACTCAGCAGAAGTTGAAAACTGAATTTGTAGGCACAGTTCTAGAAAATTATTAACATTCTCCCCCCGCAGAGAAAGAGACAGAGCAGGTTTTGGCAACCAAATGTACGGGTATAGAATACGGGTCTTCTAGGTGCTTCAGGAATGGGGCTTTGCTGAGCGATTGGAGTAAAACGACAATAATACTACAGATCAATCACATTACCGTGCGCGTACTCTTCGCCAGAGAGCATAGTGTGGACAGGGTCCAGAACATGCAAGTTTTAGGCATCCAGAAAATGGGACTAAGAGTGTCAATGACAGGACAGTTTGGGTTCATCATTATTACCATCCTAATGCGCAAAAGTCATTCAAACCTTAAAAATGGGGTTTGGTTAGCTGTTCGCATGGGTTTAAAATGTGCCTTAAATTTCCCTGCCTCAAAACCACTCTTCCCTGGGTCTCGTCCATCTCTGTGAATGGGGTCGCTGTTTCCCTCTCTGCCACTCTGCCCTCCTGCCTCACATCCAACCCAGGCCTGTCACCCCCCACGTCTGAAATAGCTTCTCAAGGTACCACTTACCTTCGATCTCCTAGCGTAGGGATTGGCAGACTCTTGCCACAAGGGCCGGCCATGGTCCCCGGACTATAGTCGGCCTCGCCCAGTCCTGTCCTTCAGCCTGTCTCATCTTTATCACTTGTACGCCCTCCATAGTCATCTCCCTGATTTGAATTAGCTCCCCTGTGGCCCATTCTTACGGTAGGAAGAGTAACCTTTTTGAAACAAAAATCAGATCGTCTTGCTTAGGACCCTGTAGCGGCTTCCTGTTATAACTAGAACCAAGCAGACTCCTGGCCTCAGAAGCACGTCATGACCCGGAGTGCCTCCCACCCCCATCCCCTCTTCCACCGCCCCCCCCCCCCCCCGCCTTTCACTTTCCCTGTCCATCCGTCTGTCCTTTGAACTCCCCCCAGCCTCTTCTGGACTCAAGCCTCAGCCCATGCAGTTCCCCCTGCTAGAAATGGACTTCTCCGGGCCGATTCTTCTTTCCCATTTATACCAGTTTCACCTCCCCAGGAAAGTCTTTTCTGGTCCACCTGGCAGAATACTCCCGTGCACACCCACCCATCCCAGCCACTCTGGGGCCCCTTAGCCTGCTTGGTTTCTCCCAGCCCAGCAATCTGAGCCATTTCTCTATTTATTTACAGACGAATCGCTCTAACATGCCCATAAACCCCACAAGACAGGACTTTGTCGCAGTTGTTGATGTGTCTGCAAGGCTCTGTTAATGCAAAACTTCTGTCAAACCTCAGTTATTTTCTTTTGAAGTTTATTTATTTTGAGAGAGAGAGAGCATGCGCAAGTGAGCAAGGCAGGGACGTGGGGAAAGAAAGAGAATCCCAAGCAGCCTCTTGCATTGACCTGGGGCTCAAACTCATGAACCATGTCAAGAACCATGAGATCACAACCTGAGCCAAAATCCAGAGTCAGACGCTTAACCAACTGAGCCACCCAAGTGCTTTTTAAAAGTATGCAGCCTTTGCCTACTTTGCCTTATTTTGCCTTTCGAACACAACAAGATCTTTGTAGATTTTTCATGTGGTACTGACCCGGGACACATCTGCCTTTTAACCGGAGCCTTCATTTAACTGGGCTAAAGAAAAGTAAATAAACAAACCACACGCTGGAGGAATTTTAGGGACCACCAAAAGAGGGCAGAGGAGGGAGATTTTATAAAAAGCACGAGTACTGAAGTCAGGCCTGGCTCTAAATCCTGCCTCCGCCGTTTGTTAGTTGAATGACCTTGGGGAAGTTACTTAACTCTGAGTTTGGGGTCACTAACCTGTACAGGGAAGACAGTAATTCCTGCTTCAGGGATTTGGGAAACGATGAAATGAAAAAATATGTGTTAAACTCCTGGCCCCACGCCCAGCGCCTAGGAGGAACAGCGAAATTCGGTTGTCTTTGCCATGATTCTTCTATTCTGGAGGGAAAAGAGCCCTAAAAAGAGTGTCCTTCAAGGACCTTTGAGTTCAAGGCGGATGAGGGGGGACGTCAGCCTTGGACAGATGCCCAGGGTGGGAACACGCAGCTCGGTCAGGGGAAATCCCCAAGGAGGACCTGAGGTCTGAGGAACAGCAGGAAACACTCCCGGTTTCTCTGACGTCCACCCATTTGTGGTGTCACAAGCGACATTTCTACCTTCACCAGGACAAGGCGGGAGAGCTCCTGCCCCACCTCCAAAGCCAACATCTACTGACCTACACCTGTCTCTGGAGCCAGAGACGTTTTCAAACTCCAGGTCTCCTTCAGGCACAAACTGCCTAAAAGTTGGGGACAGGGAACAGGTGCATAAGAGGCTTGGTCTGAGTCCATAATAGGGCAAAGGAAGTAATGAAATCTGGACGGGCCTTACAGGTGCATAAAGTGTGTTCATGGCTGACGACGGGTCCGCCAGGGTCCGCGGGGCCCTCACCACACGGAGGGTGGCACACTTACTCAATCTTGCTCACCAGGGAACCTGGCACGTGACCAAATAACAGCTTCTCTTTAAGAACCAAGGACAGAGGACCGCCGGTCTTGTGCTGGAGACGAGGAGTATCTGGTCTGAGCCAAGTGAGCGGCCACCCTCGGGGACCTCAGCTCAGGTTTTCCATCTCGGAGACACGTCACAGGTTGTTTCAAGCCATGAGCAAAACAGCTCCTTGCAGGACATTTGGGTGTTTAGGGTCAGCAACCTCAAGTGAGGTTCTCGTAACAGGTTCCCCTCCTTGCACAGAGCTCAGAAAACAAGCTTATGGAATGAATCGTCCCAGTTAGCGACTTGGGAAAAGGGACCCGAGTAATGGTTTCCAAAACGTCTGCTTTTAACTGCCTTAATGAGGAAATGAAAAAAGACTTTCCTAGGAGAAATTGTCTTTCCTTCATCATACAGGATCCCTGTTTTCATGTTAAAATAAGACTCTACAATGGGGGCGGGGCATAAACCTGCTTTTTAGGGATGTCTATGAAACAGATAAAACCAGTATCCTACCAAGACCTCTGGCCTCCAGCCAGGCAGCCTCAATGTTATGACCTTGTCCTCTCCTCTGCCAAGATCAGAGTTGGCCGAAGCATCCTACTTTTATCTTAAAAGCATTATCCTAGCCATTCACAGACATCTAAATCTTATTTTCTCTTAAATCTTTAAACCGCTGTTTCTGAAATTCTTCAAAGGTGCGTAGGCGAGAAAGAACAATGAATTTGTTTCTTCCACTCGCGGGTTTCGATCAGGTAACGATTCATGCTCGTGATATAAAAGTCAAACAATGCAAAACTAAGTCTCCTTCACACCCCAGTTTCCCACTTGTCCATATTCTTCCTCTAAGAAACCTAGTATTACCTGTTTCTTCTTTTTGTGTATCCTTCAAGAGGTGTCCCTCATACCTCCACAAAGTGGTTAAAAAAAGGAAGTGCTAAAGACACTCCGGCCAAATGTGTATGCTCCTTACAAAGATGGCCGCAATAATCCCGCCCATCCCTGTACGCACACTTCTTCACAATGGCCTTTCCATTCCTCACATCCTAAGGGACAGTCCGTTTCTCCGTGCCTTCTCTCTGACCTCGCCTTGTGATTGTTTTCTACAATAGAAAGTAGCAAACCTGACACCGTGAAAGTTCCAGGTCCCAGCCTGTTGCCAGTGCTGTTCAGTTAAGCGTCCGACTTGGGCTCAGGTCGCGATCTCACCATTCACGAGTTCGAGCCCCGTGTCGGGCTCTGTGCCGACAGCTCAGCTCCTGGAGTCTGCTTCAGATTCTGTGTCTCCCTCTCTCTCTGCCCCTCCCCCATTCATGTGCGCTCTCTCTCTCTCTCTCTCTCAAATATAAATAAAAATATTTTTTAAAAATGCAGATCCCTGGTCCTGAATTAAAATCCTCAGGATGGGCTAGGAATGAACACTTCTGCAGGCTCCCCCAGATGGCTCCTTTTCAATGTAATATTGGATGCGGAACTTACATGCTACCTTTATGTCTTACAAGAGGTTGTGAAGCAGACTAAGAAACCCCCGATAAACCCACTACCACCTTAAGGACTAGAAGTTACCAACACCTTGGTATCTACCTAAACGCGCCTTCCCTGTCCCCTTCCACTGTCTCTCGAACTAAAAATGGCAACAACATTCTGAATTGGGAGTTTCGCAGGTGTGTGTGAAATAGCGTTTCGCTATCATAAACAGTGTTGTCACCTGTTGTCACAAAGGGCTCAGCCAATCCTACAGGGGCTCTGGGGCTGGAGGGCCTTTCACAGCTGCCCCAAGTTGGGGCCAGAGGTCAAGACCTTCGTTCCCCACATCCACCAGTCAAGATTGTCACGCTGTACCAAACACCTGGGTGAGAGGCGTCATTTTTGAGGACAAAAAGAGCATAATCCATTTGGCATTTCAGGAGCTAAACTCAGTTGCGGGTTGACTTCCACTCTCCGTCCGTCATGGTGGGGTCGGGTGGAATTGGCCGAAGTCACCCCGTGCTGTGTGTCTATGCCATATCTGTCACCAACACACAGAGCAAAAATACAAGGCCTTCAGCAAAGTTGCCATTGGTTGATTCCGAGCTACACCAATCTATTGTTCATCTTCCCCCATCAACTTCCGGAAGGTCCATAGCAAAGAAACGTTAATACTGCCGAGAGTTTCTGTGTCTCCCTCTCTCTCTGCCCCTCCCCCGCTCACACTTTGTCTCTGTTTCTCAAAAATAAATAAATGTAGGGGCGCCTGGGTGGCTCAGTCGGTTCAGCATCCAACTTTGGCTCAGGTCATGTTCTTTCTCATGGTTCATGAGTTCGAGCCCCACATCGGGCTCTGTGTCTGCTTGAAATTCTCTCTCTCTTCCTCTCTCTCTACCCACCCCCACTCTCTCCCTCTCTTTCAAAATAAAGAAGTAAACTTTTAAAAACTGGTTCAGATAAATGTCAGGTGACTGGTAATAATCAAAAGCTGATTAAATATTGACTGTCTATAATCCAAGCTGGAGCGTTTGCTCACATTGGGGGTTTTCTAAAAGCTGATCGATAAAAACAGACTTGGGGTTTTCGTGTGTGGTGACAAGCAACGTCGGGACATACTCTGATCACAGATATGCCAGGCACAGTCTGGCTTTCATTGATCTACATTGTACCAAATGCCTAGCCTGAAAACACCCCTAGGCAAAAATTAAGGCCTCCGTACAAAAGAAAAGAGGAAGAACATTTTAGAAGCATCTGAGCTTAGGGGAGAGAGAGGGCATAAGTAAGACAAAGCTCTTTGGTCTTTCGAACGCTTTCTTTCCACAACCCCACTTATAAAGAGTGACAGACCACCATGGGACGTTTTTTTCTTCCTTCGTCTACCATTTTCCCAATATTCACGTGGTTTCTGTACGTCATTTTCTCCTGTATTTTTTTTTCCTTCCCCCATTTTCTCCTAATTAGAGAACAAAAATGAATTCCCTTTTGAACAAAACACCACGCAATAGAATGAACTGAGAAGAGTGCTCTACCCAGGAGCCCGGAAGACCCCTTTATCTACTTGCCTCTTGGACCCGCCCCAACCCTTCATTCTTGTCATAGTCAGAGCATTTGATTCTATTTCCCATTGCTCTTTCTGCACATTGAGCCAGTTAGGCATTTCTTTGCTAAGTCACTAGAGGATACAACCGAAGAAAATACAATCAATACAGCCAAGTTTCGGAAGTAGACTCCTTTCATAAGTGGCAAAGTGGTTGCTGGCTTGCCACATTCCAGCAATACAACGGCAGCTGCATTTCAAGAACTCTGCTGAATTATTTCCTGTTCCCGGCTTGTTGCCCTCGTGACCGCTGGAATCCATTCGTTTACCCTCCAAACAGGGCAGTCATCTACCGGGACAGCTTCGATTTCACAAGGGCCATTCAGGCCCTTTCACCTTCAGTGACACCTGTCGTGGTTTCGACACAGCAGTCGCCTGCTCAGACTCTCCCCTTCAGCTTCCGTCTCTGCTCCAAGAAACACACCTACTGGACAGTCGAACGACTGCCAGTGACGATCAACTTTCTCCAGTAACAAAGTGATGAGAACTGTCCTGGAACGGTTTACGGTCTGTGCAAAACAACATGTCTGTCTGTGAAGACTCGGGAAATTCTTCTTAATCTCACACACGTGCACACAGAACAAGGAAATCATTATCGTAGGAAATGTCTACCCATTACAGCTTCACAACACAATCGTACTAACCACTCATTGGACATTTGTGGCTCTACACTTAATAAGTGCTGGGGTAAGCTGGGGCTTGAACCTAGATCTCTTTGCCTCTAAAGGCCAGGCTCTTAACTACCACAGGCTTTCTCTATTTATTTGCCAATAATTAGTACACGAGAGAATGGAAATGAAGGGCCTTGCACAATGATGGGCACTCTTCTGCTCGCCTGAATCATATAACAACTCTAATATATGGGACCCAGAGGTAAGAAGAGAAACTTGAAGCCCCAAACGCTGTAGGAAGAATTAGAAATAAGGTGGTCACTTGGTTTAGTGCAAGGACACTCATTTGTGGGGGTTTTTTCCATCCTTAAGCCAAGAGTACCTTTAGCTTAGCTTTATATCAGAGCTTAATTAAGGAATACAGTAAAGGAAACAGGTGTTCCTCATTATTGATTGAGTATTATTCCTTCCCAATGAGTACATAAGTAGCTTATCTACAAGGCCAGGCTTAATCAGATTACTAGTGATAATAATTATAATGATTAACTTTATTAAGCATATATCATGAGCCGACTACTGTTTGAGACATTTTACATACTGTATCTAACTTACCCTTTAAGAAAAACCCTGTGAGGTCAGTTGTATTATCCCTATTTTACCTACGTAAACATTAGTTAGGACTCTACGAAGGCAAGTGTCTTGGCCAAGATCACAAGACAAGCAGACAGCGAGCGTAGAACCAGAACCCAGACGTGCCTGACTCCAAGGCCTTTGCTTTTTGTGTGTTGTCCACTTGACACATTTATTTACAGGTATCTCTGTGAGCACCTACTGAGCGCCATACATTAGACGAGGCTGCATGGATACCATTCTGAACAATACAATCTGTATTGCACTGGATGCCCGCCCTCGTGGATTCTTCAATCCGTTACAAAACCAATATGACAAATACTTCAGTACGCTGAGTGACACAAAAGAGGCAGATGGAGTGTTCTGGGCATGTTATTATCACAGAAATATCTAACCTAGTTTGGAGAGTCAATGAACACTGTACCGTGAAAGAAACATCTGGCTCAAAGAATGAGTAAGAGACAGCCAGCCAAAGGAGAAGAAAAGAATGTTAGTGGCAAAAGTGACAACACGTTTGGAGTCCTGGAAGCAAAATGATAGGGCTCCTTGGAGGAACCACGAGGTCCGATAACACTTGAGCACAGAGCTGCTCTATTACGGGCACTGGCCAGGAGAAGTTGCTCTCGGGGAGCCAAGGACGAGAACAAGTCAACGCGAGGGCCAAGTCCACACGAGCACGTAAACCACCTTACGGGTCCTGGGCTTCATGCTAAGCACATGAGGAAGCACGGAAAGGGTTTAGGGAAAGAGCGAGATACGCACAGAAGAAGGGCAAGATTGGACACAGGGAGCTACAGTCTGCCTTAGATATTGTACAAAGTCACAGAAGAAGAGAAGACTTCTTTTTTTCTCACGGCGCTTGGCGTCGCAAGATGGATATAACAACACGTAACGCTTCCGGAGAACCACGTGTCATTCATCCACCTGGAGGTATTTATCGTCACCTACTTTGTGCCTGGCACTGTTCCAAGGACTGAGGAAGCAGCAGTGGACGAAAATGCACAAAAAGTGCCTGTCGTCATGGAACCTTCCTTTGAGGCTGGAGCAACAGACACTGAGGACTTTACAGATATTAACTAGCTGAACCTCACCCCAGCCCTACGATGTGGGCCATCAGATTCTTTAACCTCACAAAGATACAGGGGCCGAGTGGTCAAAGACAGCCCAAGATTTGCCCGCAGGTCTGTCTGGTTCTAGAGCCAGTGCTTTGCTGGGGGAGAAATGTGAGACAAGGACAAGAACTTGGGGAAGGAAGCCTAAGGCATGGCCCCTAAAGGGACTTTGGAAGGGGGTCACTTGGGGTCCCACAAACGCTGGATCCACGAGCTTTCATTTCAACCTTGCAAAAGATGCTTTGAAAGCTTCCCACGATCTTTTGTTTTGCTTTGCAAACCATGATTGCCCTTTTCCTTATAATATTTCTTTCCATCAGTAGATTCTGTCCTCTGCCTGACACAGAAATGAGCTGTGCCCTCGGGAGACAGCATACCGATGGATCAGTTGGGTGGCTGACAGGGGGTCGATGACCACAGCTGCGTATCGATTTTCCTTTCACCCTGTTCTCCCTTCTCTTCACCGGGTCTTTAATGAAGGAAACTTTGCTTTGCTTTAAAATTGAGAACCGAATCCCCTGATTATTCTTCCTTCACTGTCATGCTCCTGAGCTCCTTAGCGATCACTACCTCTCAGGAAGTAGGCTCAAGCAGCCATCTTAGCATTGGTTTCTGGAAGAACGTGTTTGGGGACACTTCCCTCAAACTCCTGGTAAGGACAGTGGCAGTGAATGTTAGAATCAAATGACCATCTAGTCCATTAATAGGCACAACCTGGTGTGGACGTTGTTCCCCCTCCATTCTTCGGGTCCCTCCCTCCCCCCATCTTTTGGCCAGCTGAAGCGGTATGGAGTCCCCAGCTTTGTTCCGGCCCTTTAACCATGTCACGGGGTACCTGGGAGAGCTTTTCGATATCAGGTGAGTAAAAACCACTTCCTGGTCTGTCTCTGAGGAAATGCGGAGGGGGGAATACAAGGATGGGCAATTTGCACATTGGAGTCCAATCAGGCAAGGGTTAATTCTAATTTATGCCTGAGCCACATTATAAACTCCCCAAAGATGCCACTCCCGCTGCGTGAGAGTTGCGCATGGCTCCCTGTGTCAGGAACAAACTGCCCCCCAATCTCATCCGAGTTCCCATCCCCTTACCAGCTGTCATCCATTTATCTGTCAGCTCTCAGCCCCAGACTTCCCTGAGCCCGGGCAGGTGGTGCTCGCCTGCCCTTGACTCTTACAGGGTCAGACTCCTTTCCTCCATGACACTTTGTTCTCCCCATGTTTATGCACCTGCTGTGAGATCCTTTCATTAATTCGTTAATTCCACCAGACCATGATAGCAGGAGGGATCTGTCCCCGGCACAGCGCTTGACGATACAGGAGCTCAAAAATACTTGTTGAATAAATGAATGAAACCAGATTGTCAAAATGGGAGTTTATTAAAAAAAAAAAAAGGCATGGGGCGCCTGGGTGGCTCAGTCGGTTAAGCGGCCGACTTTGGCTCAGGTCATGATCTCGCGGTCCATGGGTTCGAGCCCCGCGTCGGGCTCTGTGCTGACAGCCCAGAGCCTGGAGCCTGTTTCAGATTCTGTGTCTCCCTCTCTCTGACCCTCCCCCATTCATGCTCTGTCTCTCTCTGTCTCAAAAATAAATAAACATTAAAAAATTTTTTTTTAAAAAAGGCTTTAATTGGTCATAGGAAATGGACTGAACTGTATGGGTCAGGGACAAAGGGAGGTCTGCCATGAGAGCTGAGGTCAAAGAGGTAAGGGCTGGCCTTGAACATGGTCAAACTTTTTCACATTCCCAGGGCGTCTCTTAGGGTATCCTCTCAGTTAATGGAAATCAGGCTCTCTGCTGTTGCGCCTGCAGAGGTAAAACTTATTCTTCCAACCTCTGGGAAGAACCAATTTGATCCATTAATTCATGCATCAATAGGTGTTTAGCAATCTAAGTCCCGTAAGGGATTATAGAGGAAGTGTTAATATGAACATGGCCTTGCTCTCGAGGAGCTCACATTACCGTATATGGGCTTTATATCCAAGTTTGGTTGCTTTGTCACTGGTTGGTCGCCAAGTGCTCAATTCATAGGGAATACAAACGTGAAACTTTCATTGAACCTTCTTATCCAACTAAGTAGTGGGTCCCTCCCTTATCAGAATCAGGGCTTAATCGCTTACCTTGCTGAATTTTGTGGCTATTAGAACGACCTCGGCTTAGCATTTCCCTATGTTGTGAACATTCCCTATGTTACGTCATTCCCCACGTTATGAACTTTCATGCAAACCTTCCTGCTAAATTAGTCAAGTGAATTTCCCATATCTCTCCTCACTTTCACCCCAAATGCTTACATTCGTCACTAACTTCCTTCTTTTCCAATTCCACTCAGCACTCAACCCTTTTCAGTTTCACTCCAGATTCTGCTACTATTCACAAACCCTTCCCTTGAAGTTCCAGTGGCCTGACCATATTCATTTTTTCCCTTCAGTTTGTAGGAAAAGACTGAGGGGAAAAAAATGGATATAAATATAAAGGCTAAATGGGTCAAAGATGGGGCTGAGGTTTAGGATATTTTAGAAAACTCCTAGCTAAGTGGAGATGACAATGGGAGCAAAAACACGTCAGGAAGAAACAAGGGCAGGTCCTAAGGAGGTGTCTGCATGACCAGCTGGGGACAGACCCATACTTATGACCAACACATACGGGTGTGCAGGTTGGTCAAACTGAATTGCAGAACAGGGAGAAAAGCATCCTTCCAAGCCCTCAAATTCTATGGTTCTTGTAACTCCTCTGTGTCTGGAGAATATTATAGAAGTCAACATAGGATGAGATCCCACTACTCTGGTAACTATTCGTCATTCCACATACTTACAAATACAAAAAGAACTATATATATCCTTGAATTTTCCCTCTTTATGGAAAGTGGACACAGGAACTCCTTGGCCCGTGTTTCCCAAAGTGTGTTCCATGATATGTCCCCATTTAGCAAGCCTCATGGGGGCTGTTGTGAGAACTCAATTAGATTATACATGTTCTAGGATGTAGCATCCCTCAAAAACCGGATATTAAAACCAGGCACGTCCAAAGAGGAGAAAAATGTGGTGAAGTAGGAGGATCCTAGGCTCACCTCCTTCTGCAAATGCAAGGTACGTAACTATCACATCATCTTAAATACCCCCAGAGATTCACATGAAGGCTGACAGGACAAACTCCACAACCAAAGGTAGAGAAGACACATCAAAGAAGGTAGGAGAGGTGGAGATGCGGCTTGGGAGAGAAACGAGTTGTGATCACCGCAGTGGGGAGGGAACCACAGTCGCCAAGAAGGGTGACAGTCAGACTAGCGCACAGGGGAGTTCACAGGGAAAATGAACCCCCATAACAATCGGCTTAAAAAGCAAGAGGGACCAAATCCCATGACTTCTGGCAACTAGCGGGGCTTAACGCCTAGGGTCTTAAAGGTCAGCGTGCTCGGCTCCAGGAGAACCCAGAGGCATTGCACTGCTCTTGGAGAGAAAGCAGGCAGACAACCCACAGACACGCCACGTGGAAAAGGAGATCTAAAGAGTACCTGAGGCACACAGAGGGGAGGTTATTTGCTTATCTCAGAGGACTCGATAAATGAAATAAACAAGCTTGATGGAATGTTCAGCAGACTAGAAGAAGCAGAGGAACGAACTAATGACCTGGAAGACAGAGCAACGGAAAGCAATCACGCTGACCAAAACAGAGAAAAGAGAATTATGCAAAATGAGAGCACACATATCTCAAACATGATATTAGAGGAGTCTCGGAAGAAAGACTGAGAACAGGGGGCAGGAATCTTATTTGAAGAGATAACAGCTAAAAACTTTCCTAATCTGGGGAAGGAAACAGATAACCCGGATCCAGGAGGCACAGAGAACCACCAAGAAAATCAACAAAAGCAGATCCACCCCAAGACACGATGTAATCAAATCGGCAAAATATAACGATAGAGGAAAAATTTTTAGAGCAGCAACACAGGGGCGCCTGGGTGGCTCAGTCGGTTGAGCATGTGACTTTGGCTCAGGCCGTGATCTCAGTTCATGAGTTCGAGCCCCACGTCGGGTTCGCTGCCATCAGCCTATCAGCACAGAACCTGCTTTGGATCCTCTGTCCCCTTCTCTCTCTGCCCCCATCCCCGCTTGTGCTCTCTCTCAGAAAAGAAATAAAACATTTATAAAAAACAAAAAGCAGTACCACAAAAGACTACAGTTACATAAAGGGAAGCCCAAAAGGCTAGCAGGGCATTTTTGAGCAGAAACGTTCCAAGCCAAAAGGCAGTGGCATGATATATTCAAAGTGCTAAAGGGGGAAAATCTGCAGCCAACACACTTCTATCATTCATTCAGAATAGGAGAGATAAAGAGTTTCCCTGACAACAAAAACTGAAGAAGTTCATGACCACTAAACCTGCAAGAAATATTAAAGGGGACCGTGTAAGTGGAAAGGAATGACAAAAAGTGACAGTATGAAGGTAACAAACACAAAAGCAGTAAATATGAATATTTTTGTAATATATCAGTCAAGGAGCTCACAACATGAAAGGATATAAAATATGACACTATAGGGACGCCTGGGTGGCTCAGTCGGTTGAGCGTCTGACTTCGGCTCGGGTCTTGATCTCGCAGCTGATGAGTTCGAGCCCCGCGTCGGGCTCTGTGCTGACGGCTCAGAGCCTGGAACCTGCTTCGGATTCTGTGTCTCTTTCTCTCTCTGCCTTTCCCCCCACCCCCCACCCCCCCCGCCTCATGCTCTGCTCTTTCTGTCTCAAAAATAAACATTTTTTAAAAATTTATAAAATATTACACTACATACCTAAAATGCGAGGAGTAAAGAATGGGCTCAAACTTAACCGATCATCAACTTAATAAAGACTGCTATATGCAGGAGAGGTTATTTACAAGCCTAATGGTAATTACCAATCAAAACCCACTAATAAATATGCGAAGGAGAAAGGGAGATAAATCCAGATAAAAGAAACCAGAAAACCATGAAAGAAAGGCAAGAAAGGATCAGAGAAACTCTTCAGAAACAACCACAAACCAGGTAATAAAATGGTGGCAATAAATACATATCTATCAATAATTACTTTGAATGTAGTGGGCTAAATGCTCTAATCAAAAGACGCAGGGCGACAGTACAGGTAAACAAACGAGGCTCATCGATATGCTGCCCACAGAGATCATTTTAGACCTAAAGACACCTGCATATGGAAAGTGAGGGGATAGAGAATGGATGCAAATGGATGCCAAAAGAAAGCTGGAGTCGTAATACTTACAGTGGATGAAATAGACTTCAAAACAAAGACTGTAACAAGGAACAAAGAAAGGTACCATATAATAATAAAGGGGACAATCCAACAAGAAGATGTAACCATGGTAAGTATTTATGCGCCCAAGATAGGAACACGCAAATACGTAAAACAGTTAATAACAAACATAAAGGAACTAATCGATAATTATACAATAATAGGAGGGGACCTAGCACCCCATTTACATCACAGGATAGATCACGTAACAGAAAATCAACAAGGAAACAATGGCTTTGAATGGCGCACTGGCACAGATGGGTTTAACAGATATATTCAGAACATTCCATCCAAAAACAGCAGAACACACATTCTTTTTAAGTGCACATGAAACATACTCCAGAATAATGACACGTTACCCCACAAAACAAGCCTCAACAGATACAAGAGGATTGAAGTCATACCATGCATCTTTTCTCACCACAACACTATAAAACTGGAAATCAACCACAGGAAAAAAATCTGGAAAGACCACAAATGCATGAAGGCTGAACAACATGCTCCCAAACAATGAATGGGTCAACCAGGAAATAAAAGAAGAAATTAAAAAGTACATGGACACAAACGGAAATGAAGACCCTAAAGTCCAAAACTTTTGGGTTGCAGAAAAAGTGATTCTACAGAAATACAGCCCTACATCAAGATGCAAGAAAAATCTCAAATAAACGACCCAACCTTACACCTAAAGGAGCTAGGGAAAGGGCAACAAAGAAAACCTAAAAGCAGCAGGAAGAAGGAAATAATAAAGATCGGAGCAGAAATAAATGATATAGGAACTAAAAAACAAACAATAAAACAGATCAAGGAAACGAGGAGCTGATTCTTTGGGGGGAAAAAATCAGCAAAATTGATAAACTCCTAGACAAATTTATCAAGAAAAAAGAGAAAGGTCTCGATTACATAAAAATCACTAAAGAAGAGAGGAGAAATAACAACCACCACCACGGAAATACAATATACCAACAAACTGGACCGCCTCAAAGACACGGCTGAATTCCTAGAAATACACTACAAAAACTGAAAGAAAAGGACTACAAAATTTCATCAGACCAATAACCAGCCAAGAAATTGAACCAGTAATCAAAGATCTCCCAACAAACGCAAGTGGGATTTATTCCTGGGTGGCAAGTATCATTCAATATCCACAAATCAATCGACATGATACATCACATCAATAAGGGAAATGAAAAGCATCGTATGATCATTTCAACAGGCACAGAAAAAGCATCTGACAGAGGACCGCATCCATTCGTGATAAGAACCCTCCACCAAGTAGGTTTAGAGGGAACATACATCAACACGATAAAGGCCATTTACGAAAAGTCCACAGCTAACATCTTCCTCAATGCGGAAAACCTAAGAGCTTTGCCCCTAAGGTCGGGAACAAGCCAAGGATGTCCACTCTCACTGTTTTTATTCAACATAGTACCGGAAGTTCTAGCCGCAGCCATCAGACAACAAAAAAGGAACAAAAGGCACCCAAATCAGTAAGGAAGAAGCCAAACTTTCACTGTTTGCAGGTGACATAATACTATCTATAGAAAACCCCGCGTCCCCCCAAAAACCGCTAAAACTGATACACAAATTCAGGAAAGTCACAAGATACAGAATCAACGTACAGAAATCTGTTGCATTTCTGTCCATTAACAATGAAGCAGGAGAAACAGAAATTAAGGAAACAATCCCATTTACACGAACCTAATTGCCGGGTCCCCGGGGGCCCCCAAGATCCCTCATTCAGCCCCCTACTCCCGGATCCAGGCCTCACCTCCACCTTAGAGCCACTCTTTCTCCGTCTGTCAAAACTTACCTAGACTCCCATTCATTTTTTAGGGTTTTAGCCTCAGCAATAAATCACTTGGCTTTTTTCCCCCACTTCCTTTGAAATGGTTTTCGGGCACCCAGGACAAACCGCCTCACGAAGACGTGTGGTTTTGCAAGGCCCTGTGGAGTAAAGAGGGGCCTCGATTCAGAAATCAACCTCATCTCTGAGAAGGGCGTGTGTGACCCCGAGGCCGGCTGAAGAGGAAAACTTGGGGAAGGCAAGATTTCCTAGACGCCGACTGGCCCGTACTCATCCATGTAATCACCGTCTCCTCCATCGCTGACTTTTTCTTTCCCCTGCTCTGTAGAGTCTGTTCTTCTTGCGTCAAGAGTAGGTGACACATCATATCAAACTTATGACATCGGTGGCAGCTGGAAAGCCATGGAGAGCGGAGTGAAGAAAGATGAGTTACGGGCAACAAGAAGTCTCAGGGCCTTAAGCGCCGCCGCTGAAGCTGTTGGATGGCTCAGCTCCCCCTACAGGACACTGCGTGACATAGCAGCACATACTCGGAAGGTACCATTGTGTTCATCTCTGAAGCCTTCCGGCGCTGTCACGTAAAAGCACCCAGTTTGGGCACCAGCCTTCCTCCGCCAGAACCTTCTTCCTGGCCATCTTTAACCTTTGCTAATAGTCTCAAATATCTGGCAGTAAAATGTTTTCCAAAATGAAAAACAAATGGACTCCGAACATTCTCAAGTGGGGCTCTGAACTAAAAAACATCCAATGTCTCCTTCCAGCTCCAGGATGCCATCGTCCTTCCTGCCAGATTACAAGCTCTTCGTGCAGGAGGCTCTGGCCTCAGCTCACGTATGACCTATGAAAACTTTAGCACCTCTGTCTCCAGACAGAAAAACAACTGCTAAATCTGGGACACAGGGGAGAAGGCATGTACGTCACTCTGGAAATCTCCAGACAGCGCAGGACGAGTGATCCCCACTTGTTTATTCTAAGAAAAGTTTCAGCAAGGTTGTGTGCACACGTGCGCACACAGCCTCCTCCGCATGGGTGTATCAGAAAGAAAGCAAGGACAAGCATGAGAGAGAACGAAAAGAGAGAACGCTCTCTGTTTTGTGTGGTCCTGTATTGCACTTAGAGAAAATACAAGCAGCCAGGGCTGAATCTCTCATTCCAGAAACCTCTTTCATCACAGTCAGACAGCCATTATTAATTGGCCACACTAGGGCCATCTAGCTCTCACGACCTCAGCCTGGTGTCCTACTCCCAGCCTAGGAGAGTTTAGGGTTAGTTACTGCCCAGTGAAACTCGGCTGATTGCCATTACACGATGATGAAAGCAAGCAAAATCCCCCAAAGAGATCTATGTTTAATAGTAACTTCTATTCAAGTTCTATGTCTGCATTTCATACCAAGTTTCCACTACAGATATCAAGACTTAGATCTTCCTTGTTGAACATAGGTTAAATGTTGCCTTCAGTTTTGTGAACCAAACTTCCACCAATGTTACGTTGATTACCGCCTATCGTCTTTGGAAAGCTGTCAGCAGATAGTGTCACAGATCACGGATCTGAAGTCAACAGATCACTGGTTTCATAAATTCCCCGGACATTTACAAAAAAATCTCCAAAGGACAGTGGTAAAATTTTATGCAGCATTAGATTTCCTCCCTTCAGTGAGTAGGATCATGGTGAGAGGAGCATGACCTTTGGCTTTTCAGACCTGGAATCAAATATGCAAAGAGGCACTTTCTAGACGTTTGGGGAAAATAACCTCCCTGAGCCTTGCAGTGTTATTGTAAAAAGGAGTGGCTATTGTACAGAGTATGTCTGTAAAATATCTAAAATGTGCTTCAAGTAAATAGTCCTTATTATTGTATGTAAATACTATGAGAACATCAAAGAGGAATATAACCGTGTTCTGGCATCTTTGGGGGTGTCATTAACGAGTCATTAGGATATCTGTATCCCTGGTAATCTGGCTATGATTTGAGCCAGTGATTTACGAGGGGCAAAACGTTCGCTATCACATTACCTTTCCTGTGCGTCATCTGGCTTCCAAAAATAGGGACAGTGCATCTTTTGGCAGAAATAAGTGGCTGAAATAGCTGTGAAACTGTCGGAGGGCCAGTCGTTAAGTATGAAGTAAATTAACCTGAAACGGAGCGGTAGCAGAAAAGAGTCAAGTGACTGTACTCAGCCACGGTCGTGGTGCTGATGAGCCGGATTCTTTCTGGCTCCAGGAAGAGTCCGTTTGGTCATAAAAACGAAAGAGATACTGTTTCTGCAAGAGTTTCGCCAATCACAGAGTCCCAAGCCAGTGTCGCTACCCCTCTCAGGGATCAACCCACCCCGCGGTGGCTCCAGCCAGAATCCAACAGCTTCTCTGACTCTTGTCCCTCTCTCCGGTCACCCACTACCTCCAACCTGTCCGCAGGGTCCATTCACCTCTACTCCCTAAACATGATCTCCATCTGTCCACTCCTTTCCACCTCTACTGGTACCACGCCCCAGGAAGGCACCAAATCTCTCATCCCAACCACCACGACTGCCTCCTAACCACACTGCCCCTTTGTCCTTTGACCTCACTGAGAAACATTCTCCAAACGGCACTCAGAATGACCTTTTTTAAACATAAATCCAGGGACAACCAAACATCACATACCTCCTTCTGGAAGTATTCAGCAACTTGATGCAAGATGCTTGGCAAATAAATTAACCTTCAACCTGACCAGCCCTGCCCACTTCCCCATTGGTGCCCAGATCCTCACCTCCCTCCCCTCCTGGACTCCAGCCTTCTCAGAGGGACCCAAGGTCACTGAGATTCTCTTGTCTCTTTTCTTCTAAAAGTTTGATGGTTTGAGCTCTTACCTTTGGCCCTGCGGTGACCCATATCAAGTTTATTCTTATATCTGCTATGAGGTAAGAGTCGAGAATCTTTTTTTTCCTTACATATTGGCTTTGGGGCGCCTGGGTGGCTCCGTCAGATAAGCGTCCGACTTCGGCTCAGGTCATGATCTCAAGGTCCGTGAGTTCGAGCCCCGGGTTGGGCTCTGTGCTGACAGCTCAGAGCCTGGAGACTGCTTCCGATTCTGTGTCTCCCTCTCTCTCTGCCCCTCCCCCCTTCATGCTCTCTCTCTGTCTCGAAAATAAATAAACATTAAAAAAAATGTTTTAAATGGTTTTGGCTTTCATAGATCCTTTGTTTTTCCATTTATTTTTTTTTTAATTTTTTTTTTCAACGTGTATTTATTTTTGGGACAGAGAGAGACAGAGCATGAACAGGGGAGGGGCAGAGAGAGAGGGAGACACAGAATCGGAAACAGGCTCCAGGCTCCGAGCCATCAGCCCAGAGCCTGACGCGGGGCTCGAATTCACGGACCGCGAGATCGTGACCTGGCTGAAGTTGGACGCTTAACCGACTGCGCCACCCAGGCGCCCCTGTTTTTCCATTTAAATCAACTTGACGTCTACCAAAAAAATCTGTCACCTAAATCACTTTCTATCCCATTGCTTGATTTTAATTATCTATATAACACTTAATTTTATTGTTTATCATCCATCTCTTCCTACTGGAATACAAGCTTTATGAGGGGAGAAGAAATACCTATTGTTTCCTTTTTTTTCCACTGTATCTCCAGCTCCTTGAATGAGACCTCTCACCTAACAGGTTTTCAGTAAGTATTTGCTGAGTAAATGAATTCATTAGTCTAAGGAGTTATTTTTTTCACGACAAACCCTGTCATTTATGACTGTTTCCTCTGCCGTTGAAGGACTCGGGGGCCGACCCTCCTTTCACGGTGTCTTCTTGAATTAGAGGAGTTTTCAAGGCTATCACTATCCCCGCTGTACCTAGAAAGATCGAGAACAGCTAAAATGTAATGGAAGGAGCATTGGCCTAAACTTTAGAAGACTAAACTGTCTAATTCTACTCTGCCGCTAACTAGGAGTATAGCCTTGGGAAAGTCATTTAACCTCTCCATACCTCTTTTTTTTTTACGTTTATTTATTTTTGAGAGAGAGACAGAGTGTAAGCAGGGGAGGGGCAGAGAGGGAGGGAGACACAGAATCCGAAAAAGCTCCAGGCTCTGAGCTGTCAGCACAGAACCTGATGCGGGGCTCGAACTCACCGACCAAACCATGAGATCGTGACCTGAGCCAAAGTCACACGCCTGACCAAATGAGCCACCCAGGCGCCCCATCCAGACCTCTTTCTTTTGAAATCTGTAATGTGGAGATAACCATTGCATATACCCCACAGGGACATTATGAGGATTCGATGATATTATTATGCAAATCATTGGCTGCATCGCCTGTCACATAACAAGTGATTATTATTATTGTCATTATTTAGATAATTAAAACCATTAGAAGCTTCTTTGGGGTTGTTTCAGGATATATTAAAAACTGGGTGGGGGCCTGGGGGGGGGGGAAACAACGAGAAAACAAAACAAAAATAACAGGAACTCTTCCAGAAGTGGGACTTGGGGAATTAGTCGTGACTCTGGGCCTGGCTGCCTTGGGGATAACTTTCTGCCACTGCCTGGTCTGAAACGAAGCTGTTTAGCTGACCCAGGCCTTGTTACAACAGCATTTCCTCACCAACAAGCTTCCTTTCTGGAAAGCAGGCGTTGTATCTCCCCCAACAAATGTTCTTTTATTCCCCAAGTCTCCTTTGTTTTAGCCAAACTGCTCGTCATGCCATTACCCTGGGACCTGGTTCCCGAAATGTCACAGAGACATGTCAAACCCACAGTTCATTCAGGCACCTAAGCCATAGCTGTTTAAAATCGGGTTACATGAAGTTGATGATTTTCCTCGTTAATGTCACTACGTGCTAGAAACAGGATGATTGGACAAGGTGGGAAGAAAGGCTGGGGAGTGGGAGGAGGGAGAGAAGGAGGGAGAGGGAGAGAGAGGGAGAAGGTAGAGAAAGGGAGGGAGGTAGAGAGGAAAGGAGAAAAGAAGGGAGAGAGGGAGGGAGGGAAACAGGGAGACGGAAAGAGCCAGAAAAAAGGAGGGAGGGAGAGAGAGAGAGGAAGACAGAGGGAGTGAGGGAGAGAAAAGAAGGGAGAGAGGGAGAGAGGGGGAGGAAGGAAGAGAAAGAGAGAAAGAGAGAGAGGGAGGGAGGGTGAGAGAGAAGGAAGGAGAGAGGGAGAGAGGGGGAGGGAGGAAGAGAAAGAGAGAGAGGGAGGGAGGGTGAGAGAGAAGGAAGGAGAGAGGGAGAGAGAGGGAGACAGGAAATCAGGGAAAGCATCCGCACTGGCAGGGCTTGGAACTGGAGAGGACATCAGGCCACCTCTTAAGGGCTCCATCAGCAGCCCTGTGTCTGCTGGGGGCAGGGCGGGACCCCGGAGCGCAGACTGGAGGGAAAGGCAGCTCTCCCTGCAGTCAGGACCCGTTGCACATGACGACTGGCTTGGGTCCGTTCACGCTTTGGCTGAAGCACTTGGCCCCAGTCAGGTGTAAACACAACACAGGGGGTGGGGGTGGGGGGGCAATGGAAAGGCATCTGAGCAACTGGGAGCGGGGCCTGTCTCTCCCAGGGTCCAGTGACCTGTGCTGACCATCACCACTTGAGGGGCACAAGTAGGAGACAGGAGTCTCCCCGCTTTCTAGGCTGTCTCAGTAAGGGCGGGAGCACAAAGCACGTGACGCAGTTAAAATAATATATTATAATTATTGCCCTGTTTTGAGTTAAAAAAAAAAAAAAGGCCTTAGAAACTGGCCTGAGCATCACTTACAATAACATCTCATGAAAACATACCCTCGTCTTCTTACGGTGACCACTTCTCCTGGTTTCCGCAATGGCAGGCATGGTTGCTTTTGTGTGCTCTTGAAGGACAAGGAGATGAACGAATCAATGATTTCATCCATCCCTCAAATATTCATTAACACCACCATCGTCAGGTGTTATGCTAGGTGCTGGGGATCGAGAGATAGTCTAGGGATGAAGGGGCTCGCAGTTGAGAAAGACAGATACATAATTAGGGAATGACGCAGAATGGGGAAGAGAGATGTGAAGAGGGAGAAGAGGGAGATAAATACAGAAGACAAGACCAGTGGGATACCAACATCCAAGAGTCTGATGAGGGAAGAGGAACCAGCCTCAATACCCCAGAAATTGACACGAAGCCTTTGCAGAACAAACTCCACAACTAAAGGTAGAGACAAGGCCACATCGAAGAAGGTAGGAAGTATGGAGACAGGGCTTGGGAGAGAAATGGATCTTGGCTGCTGTGTTGGGGCGAGAGCCACAGTCACAGAGAAGGACGAGAGACAGGCTAGCACACAGGGGAGCACACAGGGAAAACGAACCCCCGTGGCTATTGGCTTATAAAGCACGAGGGGCTGAATTTCGTGACATCTGGAAAAAGTGGGGCTTAAAGCCCAGAGTTTTAAGGTCACGGTGCTTGGCTCTGGGAAAGCCTGGAGATATTGTGCTGCTCTTAGAGAGAAGGCCGTCCAACAACATGCAGACACACAGAGTGGAAACAGTGATCTAAGGAGTACCTGGGGCACATATTGGGAGGTTATTCGCTCATTTGAGACCCCTCCTTGAAAAAAGAAACTGGCAGGTGCCATTTCCCTCCCCCACCCCTCAGCATAAGAACAGAGCAACCTGAAGGAACCAACACAGCCCCTACACTCACACTCACTATCCAACTTGCCCCTCCAAGGCCCCGCTTCCATGATCTGGTGGAATCAGCCTTCCCAGTCATGCTTGACTCAGTCCCAGTGCAGTGAACCCATACACCCTCCTCCCCAGAAGACTGGCCCAAACTCTGAATGTCTCCTGACCCAAAAGTCTTCTGGAGCCTCGGTTCCAACAGCTGTGGTGACAGGTCTCATCTCACAAACAGACCAGAGCACACCTTGTCTGGTAGGGAATTTAAAGTAATGATCATAAGGATACTCCCTAGACTTGGGAAAAGAATGGAAAACATGAGTGAGAGCCTGAAAACAGAGATAAAGAATAACAGGGCAGAGATAAAGGGCCAACAAATGAAATAAGAAACAAGCTTGATGGAAGGAATGTACAGCAGACTAGAAGAAGCAGAGGAACGAACTAATTACTAGAAGACAGAGTAATGGAAAGTAATCATTGCTGAACAAACCAGACAAACAATTATGCAATATGGTAATAGACTTAGGGAACTCAGTGTCTCCATCAAGTAATAACATTTGTATTAAAGGAGTCCCAGAAGAAAAACAGAGAGAAAAGGAGGCAGAAAGTTTATTTGAAGAGATAATAACTGAAAATTTCCCGAAGCTGGGGAAGGAAATAGATAGCCAGATCCAGGAAGCACAGAGAAACACCAACAAAATTTAAAAACGAAGCAGCTCCACACCAAGACATATTGTAATTAAGTTGGCACAACATAGTGATAGAGACAAAAATTTTAATGCAGCAACACAAAAGAGGCCAGTAACTTTCAAGGGAAAACCCATAAGGCTAGCAGGGGATTTTTGAGCAGAAATTTTCCAAGCCGGAAGGAAGTGGCATGACACAGTCAAGTGCTGAAGGGGAAGAAATCTGCAGCCAAGAATACTCCATCCAGCAAGACTATCATACAGAACAGAAGGAGAGATAAAGAGTTTCCCAGACAAACAAAAACTCAAGAAGTTCATGGCCACTAAACCAGCCCTGCCAGAAATATTAAAGGGAACATTTTGAGCGGAAAGGAAAGACCAAAAGTGACAGCATAAAGGTTGGAAACACAAAAGCAGTAAACATAAATATTTCTTACAGAAATATCAGTCAAAGAACATACAAAATAAAAGGATGTAACATATAACAACATACACCGAAAACATGGGGAAGAGGGAAGTAAAGAATGGGGTCAAACTTAAATGATCATCAACTGAATATAGACTGCTATATGCAGATCTTATATACAAAACATAATGGTAACCTTATATCAAAAACCACCTATAAACAGGCAAAGAATAAAGAGAAAGAAATCCAAATATATCACTAAAGAAAATCAGCAAACCAGGACAGAGAGAAAGACGAGAGAGGATCAGAGAAAATCTTCAGAAACAACCACAAAACAGGTATAAATGACAATAAATACATATCTATCAATAATTACTTTGAATGTAAATGGACTACATGTTGCAATCCAAAGATAAAAGGTGACAGAGTAGATTCAAAAAACAAGATGCTGTCTATATGCTGTCTACAAGAGATTCGACTTTAGACCTAAAGACCCCTGCAGATTGAAAGTGAGGGAATGGAGAAACATCTATCATGGACAAGGATGTCAAAAGAAAGCTGGAGTAGCAATGCTTATTTCAGACAAAATAGACTTTAGAACAAAGATTTTCCTCTTGATATGTAGCCATGACTATATGGCTTCCCCTGCATATTCTACCAAACATCTAAAAAAAGACTTAATACCTATTCCTCTCAAACTGTTCTAAAAAAAATAGAAAAAGAAGGAAAACTTCCAAAATCGTTCTATGAAGACAGCATTCCCTTCATACCAAAACTAGATAGAGACACCACTAAAAAAGAGAACTAAAGGCCAATATTCCTGATGAACAGAGATGAAAAAATCTCAACAAAATACTAGCAAACTGAACCCAAAAATACTTTTGAAAAAATCATTCACCACAACCTAATGGTATTTATTCCTGGGTGGCAAGTGTCATTCAATATTCACAAATCAATCGACATGATACATCACGTCAATAAGAGAAATGAAAAGCATCATATGATCATTTCAATAGGCACAGAAAAAGCATTTGACAAAGTACCACATCCATTTGTGATAAGAATCCTCCACCAAGTAGGTTTAGAGGGAACATACATCAATATGATAAAGGCCATTTATGAAAAACTCACAGCTAACTTCATCCTCAACAGGGAAAACCTAAGAGCTTGGCCCCTAAGGTCAGGAACAAGACAAGGATGTCCACTCTCACCACTGTTATTCAACATAGTACCGGAAGTCCTAGCCGCAGCCATCAGACAACAAAAAAGGAACAAAGGTATCCAAATCAGTAAGGAAGGAATCAAACTTTCACTATTTGCAGATTACATAATACCGCATATAGAAAAGCCAAAAAGATTCCACCCCCAAACTGGAGCTGATACACAGATTCAGTAAAGTCACGGGATATGCAATCAATGCACAGAAATCTGTTGCATTTCTATACACCAATAATGAAGCAGCAGAAAGAGAAATTAAGAAAACAATCTTATTTATAATATCACCAAAAACTAAAAGATACCTGGGAATAAACCTAACCAATGAGCTGAAAGACCTGTACTCTAAAAACTGTAGAACACTGATGAAAGAAAGTGAAAATGACACAAAGAACTGGAAAGACGTTCCATGTCCATGGACTGGAAGAACAAATATTGCTTCAGTGTCTATACTACGCAAAGCAATATACACATATAGTTCAACCCCTGTCAAAATTCCAACAGCATTCTTCACAGAACTAGAACAAACGATCCTAAAATTTGTATGAAACCATAAAAGACCCCAAATAGTCGAAGCAATCTTAAGAAGAAAAGCAAAGCTGGAGGCATCACAATTCTGGACTTGAATCTGTATTACAAAGCTGTAGTCATCCAGACAGTATGGCACTGGCCCAAAAACAGACACACAAATCAATGGAACAGAATAGAGAACCCAGAAATAGACCCACAACTAAAGCATAAAAATCCTGGAAGAGAACACAGGCAGTAACTTTTTTGACATGAGCCACAGCCACTTTTTTCCAGATATGTCTCCCGAAGCAAGGGAAACCAAAGCAAAACTAACCTAGTAGGACCATATCAAAATAAAGTTTCTGCACAATGACGGGAACAACCAAGAAAACTAAAAGGCAACCTACGGAATGGAAGAAGATATTTGCAAATGACATACCTGATAAAGGGTTAGTATCCAAATATAGAGAAAATTTATACAACTCAATACCAAAAAAAAAAAAAAGAAAGAAAACCCCACACAATAAAAAATGGGCAGAAGACATGAACAGACATTTCTCTAAAGAAGACGTCTAGATGGCCCAGAGACACATGAAAAGATGCTCATCATCACTTACCATCAGGGAAATGCAAAGCAAAACTATAATGAGACACCCCCTCACACCTGTCAGAATGGCTAAGATCAACACAAGAAACAACATGTGTTGGCAAGGACGTGGGGAAAAAGGAATGTTCTTGCCCTGTTGGTGGGAATGCAAAGTGGTGCAGCCCCTCTGGGAAACACTATGGAGGTCCCTCAAAAAGTTAAAAACAGAACTACCTTATGATCCAGCAATTGTACTAGTGGATATTTACCCAAAGAATACAAAAACACTAATTCAAAGGGATACAGGCACCCAGATGTTTATAGCAGCATTATTTACAATAGCCAAGATATGGAAGCAGCCCAAGTATCCCATTGATTTATGAACGGATAAAAAAGAAGTGGTATATACATATATAGATATATACCAGGTATATAGGTATATGTATATAGATATAGATACATATATGTATATATGTATATATGTATGTGTGTATACATATATATGTGTGTATACATATACATGTGTATACACATACATATATACATATATACGTAATATACAATGTAATATATATATAAGATACAATGTAATATATATGTAATATACAATGTAATAAAAAAGAATGAAATCTTGTCATTTATAGGGATATGGATGGAGCTAGACAGTATAATGCTAAGCAAAATAAGTCATAGAAAGACAAATACCATATAATTTCACTCATATGTGGAATTTAAGAAACAAAACAAATAAACAAAAGGGAAAAAAAAGAAAGACAAATCAAGAAACAGACTCTTCATTATAGAGAACAAACTGATGGTTACCAAAGGGGAGGGGAGCGGGGGGATGGGCGGAATCGTTGATGGGGATTAAGGAGTGCACTCGCTGTGATGAGCGCTGGGTGATGTACAGAACTGTTGAATCACCGAATTCAACTGAAGCTAATATAACACTATATGTTAACTAACTGGAATTAAAATTTTTTAAAAAAAATGTTTTTAATTGAAAAGAAGAAGCCTTAGGAACCACCCCCCCCAACCCTCCCGTGCACTGTATCACTGGGTAAGCTGGAGACAACGAAAACATCACTGAAACAGGTGGTCCCTCCTACAATGGGTGGGACTCTAAATTCACTAATTGAGAAACTTGAGGCACAGCAAGGGCTGCTGACATTTCCAGTAGTAGGCATCCTGCTTCATTGTAAAGGCACTTAATAGGTAGGGAATTAAAGCAGAAGTGGATCTAACAAAACTACCTTCAGCAGACGTTCAGCAAATCCTTTCCAATATGAGGGACTCCAATGTTAACTTTTTAATTCGGTTTCATCGCTTCTCAGGGATTTATATTAACAACATTTGGTATGACACCAAATGATGGAATACCGGCGGGGTAAAATTTTATTTTGGACCAATGGTTTTCTGATTCAATCTGCTTTCTTCTGAAGGACAGGTCTCTACAGGAAAAGTCTGTATCCCTGCTCCAGGCTCTGTGATATCCTACGACTCTAGGATTGCCTTAGAAACTTGGCTAAAACTGCTTGATTTTTCTCTGGAACACCTGTGAAGGTGCTGTCTAAAGTGTGTAATTTCTCTTTCCTCGGTATAATTCAGGAATCAATGACTGCTGGTTTGTGTCTCAAAGAATTTGGTTTTCCTAGGCGTAGACAGGTCTTGGCCATTGACAGTAGATTAGCATCACTATCGAAGGTCAGATTCTCTAGTTGCCATCATCTATCATTGTTTCTATGGGGGTCAAATGCATCCAAGTATATTTTTCTACCATTGTCTCAGCTTAGGGCACACTAAGAACTTAGCTCATGTTCTTACCAGGATGTGACCGTGTACAACTTTTCACCTTGCATCTGGTACGTAGGATGCCAAGGCCTGGTAGAAGCCAGAATGAGAATTCATTAGATAGAATGCTTGCTAAGGACGTGGACAAATAAGGTTGGGACAAATGGAGATCATCCACCATGATTAAGACATACTCAAAGTAAGGCATAGTAGGAGACACAAGAAAATAAGACAAGTTCCTTCTGGAGGTAAAAAAAAAAAAAGAGAGAGAGAGAGAGAGAGAGAGAGAGCATTATAGGTTCCCATAAAAATACAAGAACACAAGCAGAATTTGATGTTCCAAAAATAATGTCGTTCTCTTACTACATGCCAAGGCCAACATGACAAACATTCCCCATGCTGTTTACCCCAGTCTCTTCTTCAGCCCAGAGACTTCGAGCCAAACTTGGTTCTTGGGTTCCCGTCTCATACTAACAAATAGGAGCTGAAAGTTGTGGGTTAACTAAATTTTATCTATTCTATGCCAGACGCTGTGCTAAGATTTATGGCAGGAATAGAAAAGTCCCACACTATCCCTCTTTTGATGAGAAGTGTGGGGATTCAAGTAGAATGTTCCACTATCAATATCCGAGCCAGTGCGTGATGAATCTATGGAAGAAAAGAAAGAATTTAGGGAAGGAAACATATAGCTTTCTAAGCCCTCCAAATGGCCTTGAAGAATTCAGGATATCTCATGCACTTCTGGAGAGACAGTGACTTGTCTGCCTGCACAGCCACATTCCTACAGGGCACTGGGGAGGAGGCAAGCTTCACAGCACAGGGGACCTGCCCTAGGTGCTTCTGTGCATGATGTTGCCGAGGCCTTTCTCTCTTCCGCTGACGTCACCGATCTGTCTCTAGGATGAACTGCCCACTGGTGAGAGCACATGTGCCCTGGCACCTGCACGCCTTTCCCCCCTTTTCCCTTCCTCAGGGCCAGCCCCCAGGCCTGGCCCGAAGCAGCATGATGAGGCTTTGAGCAAATGTTCTTTTTACCTGTTGACCGTTCAGGGTGTTTCACTTCTCCTTATGGCTGCTGTAGCTTCTCTAATTATAAAAGAAAAGCAATTTGAGAAATTATGTCACATAAGATGTTAGGGATCTGAATGAGCATTGAGTGTTCTATGTAAGCGATGACTCACTAAATTCTATTCCTGAAATCATTAGTACACTATATGTTCACTAGCCTGGGTTTAAAGTTTAAAAATGAATTAAAAATTAAAAAATATATCTATTAGGGGTTTGATGTTCTGACTTCTCTCAAGGACATTCAGTTTCAAGGTTAACTTGAATAGCTATTAAGGCATCTTAGCCCCTGAAATGTCAGGTTGGGAAGGAAATGTGGGGCTTCCCAGAAGAGGCCTTGCTCCCCACCCTTGGTCTTCAAGTCACGACCACGTAGGGTGGTTTACGGATGGGGTGGGAATAGACAGAAACCAGTCTCTGGCCAGCTTTTGGCCCTCTGAGGAAATATTTGAGATATCGGGGATACGGGTGTTTAAACTTAACGTCTAACAAGGTCATTAGCTTTCAGTCTTTGCCATGGCCCCTCCCACTACTGCGTTAGTCCCCTGAAATATTTCATTTCCTTGTCAGCCCTTCTTATATCCCCCCCGCTTCTCCACCCTAGAATGTTGTCTGGAGAGACTCTGGGGTCAGAAGAGCCGGAACTGACCGTGCTCTACCATTGGCTACGTGAGAGACCTGGACTGTTTCCCTCCGCGGGGAACGGTTATTGCGAGTGTCAGATGATGTGGTAGATGTGAGTGTAGGTGTGAGTGTAGCTTCGTGAACACATAAGCCACGTGAACACTTAAAGCCCAATAGATACTGCTCTGGAGAAGAAACCGTTCTGCTGTAAGTTTCCGACTACACGCTAGTGACGTCAGGGCACAGACACTAGACCTGGGGGGGACATGTGCCTCAGGAGCAGCCACTGGAGAAGGACCACGAAAGAGTCTGTCAGAGACGATGGCGATTGTGGACCCACTAGTGACTCTCTCGGGCACAAAAAGCCAGCACTTAAAAATGGGAAGAAGAGGGGCGCCTGGGTGGCTCAGTCGGTTGAGCGTCCGACTTCGGCTCAGGTCGTGATCTCACGGTTGGTGGGTTCGAGCCCTGCGTCGGGCTCTGTGCTGACAGCTCAGAGCCTGGAGCCTGCTTTGGATTCTGTTCTCGCTCTCTCTTTGCTGCTCGTGTGCTCTCTCTCTCTCTCTCAAAAATAATAACAGTATTAATGAGTTATGTTATTAAAATAATGTTAATACGTTAATAAAATAAATATATAATAAATAAAATATATAATAAATAAAACAATATAATGTGTTGATAAAATCATAATTATGTTATTAAGATCATTATTATTAAAATAATAACATAACTACTAATAACAATATTGTTATTAAAATAAAAAAATTTTTAATGGGAAGAAGACCAGAACGATGGCTAGAGGAAACAGCGAGGCATAAGACCGCCAAGGCAGAATGTACTGAGGAGCAAGAAGGTGGAGCTGGGAGAACAGCCAAGAGAGGCAGAGCCACCACCGCGGGGGAAACGCGACAGCAGAGGTCAGCAGCTGCTCAGCGGGGAGGAGAAGACCGGGGTGTTCAAGCCACCCCAAACGACCCAGTTCCTGAACAACAGCCTGTGTGGCCCGGCCTCCTGATGCTTCACGAGGCCCATGCAACCGCCTTCTGTTTTCCTTAGTTCCCCGTGTTTACATTACACAAGCCCAGTCACGTACAGAAACCCCAACAGATCGCTTTCCGCCAGCCTCAAAAAGACTGGTGCCCTGTTTTGTGCGGGTCTCAGCCCATCAGGAACCAGTGCCGTGTTTGGACTCGCCCTGGTGCTTCTTATCAGAATCGCACGACCGCCTTCAGCAATAGCCACCAGGAAATTGAAAAAGTAAACGTTGATTTCTTACGAGACCTGTACGCAGCACAACCTGGGGCCACAAAGCAAGGTTACCAGTGGAGAGACAGAGAGAGCAGGAATTCTGCTTTTATTGGGGTCGAGGGTAGAGGGGGACCTAGGGTTTTGCAGGCTCGCTGTTGGTGAATAAAACAAGGGGCCCAGAGGGTCCATTATCTAAATCAACCACGATATTTATTTATTTTTAAGCTTTATTTATTTTTGAGAGAGAGAGAGACGGAGTGCGAGCAGGGAAGGAACAGGGAGTGAGAGGGAGATACAGAATCTGAAGCAGGCTCACGCGCTCTGAGCGGTCAGCACAGAGCCCGATATGGGGTTCAGATCATGATCTGAACCTACACCTGAAACTATGTTAATTAACTATATGTTAATCAACTATATGCTAATTACTATATGTTAATCAACTATATGCTAATTACTATGTTAATTAACTATATGCTAATTACCCTGGAATTTAAAATTAAAGTAGGGGCACCTGGGTGGCTCAGTCGGTTGAGCGTCAGATTTCCACTCAGGTCGTGATCTAATGGTTGGTGGGTTCAAGCCCCGCGTCGGGCTCTGTGCTGACAGCTCAGATCCTGGAGCTTGCTTCGGATCCTGTGTCTCTCTCTCCCTCTGCCTCTCCCCTGCTCATGCTCTGTCTTTCTCTCTCAAAAATAAACATTAAAAATTAAAAAAAAAAAAGGTGACATTCATACAGTGGAAAAGACACCAAAAAGACAATATTAATAAACTCTTTGGGGGTGCCTGAGCGGCTCAGTTAAGCGTCCAACTTCGGCTCAGGTCATGCTCTCATGGTTCGTGAGTCCGAGCCCTGTGTCCGGCTCGTGCTGTCAGCACAGAGCCCGCTTCAGATCCTCTGTCCCCCTCTCTTTCTCTCTGCCCCCCCCACTCTCGCGTGCTCCCTCTATCTCTCTCTCAAAAATAAATACACATTTTAAAAAATATATTAATAAACTCTTTGGCTCTCAGACCTGCCTGAGAAAGCTCCAGACCACTCACTGTCTCAAAATAATATGCATGAATAGAGAAAGCAGAGTCCCCCGAGAGGAGAGTCCAAACTCCCGACACTGCACATTTGAAACGTACATGCTTTTTTTTCATCCACAGATTTCATCTAATTCTCAAAAGCCACTGGCTTCGATGTTCCTAAACATCTTCCTTCTGGCACCCCTTTGACTCGGGCATATTTTACCAATTTAACCTTTTATTGGTGACACCATAGCTTGAGTTTCAGTCCTAAGCAACGACACTCTTTCCTATCCTCTCCCCAAGCCCCTTAGTGCTTCCTCTTTTCTGCTTCCTTCCTTCCCCATCCATCTCTTTCCTTCTCCTTTTCTGGCTCCCTTTCCAGGTTCCCTGTTTCTCCTACCTTGAGTTTTGCCCACCAATGACTCCCATGTTCCTCATCTCTCAGAGTTAAAGAAGGTACTACTCCCCCATTTAAAATATCCCACCTAAATCTCAGTCCTTCTCCTCCTCTCTCCCTATCTTTGTCAGTTGATGTCCACCCCCAACCCCCTCTGGTAAGTGCCTGGAGAGTCACACAGTGTGAGTCACTGTGATATTAATGTCCTTCGTGTAGGAAGATGACATCACTAATCCTCCATCAGCGGGCCCCTGTGCCCTTGAGCAATTTTCTCTATGGTAGGAAGGAGCGGGTACCAAGGTCTTCCCATACTCCAGCTCAGTGACCCTAAGAATCATTTCAAGAATTTTCTAAGCTGAGGGGCGCCTGGCTGCCTCAGTCAGAAGAGCATGTGACTCTTGATCTCAGGGTCATGAGTTTGAGCCCCATGTTGGATGGAGAGATTACTTAAATAAATAAAAAACTTAAAAAAAAAAAAAGAATTTTCTAGGGGCGCCTGGGTGGCTCAGTCGGTTGAGCATCTGACTTCGGCTCAGGTCACTGTCTCACGGTTCACGAGTTCGAGCCCCGCGTCGGGCTCTGTGCTGGTGGCTCAGAACCTGGAGCCTGCTTCCGATTCTGTGTCTCCTTCTCTCCCTGCTCGTCCCCCACTTGTCCTCTGTCTCTGTCTGTCAAAAATAAATAAATGTTAAAAAAAATTTTAAAACAATTTTCTAAGCTGGGATCTGGGGCACAAAAATGGGCCCAGGATGGAAAGAAGCCAATTTACTGTCTCTTGAGGTTTTGATCCAGGGCAAGAAGGGTCTTAGGAGGCCCATGGCCAAAACCAGAAGCGGTCAGAACATCTTAACTGCAATTAAGGTTGTTTATGGTTACTTACTTGATTATTCTTCTCAAACTGGAAAAAAAAAATCAGAGCATGGGCATGTCACATCATCTCTAATGCCCCAACCATCCTTGGGAAACAAAAATTCACTGTGATTAAGTAACCTGCAAAAACCGCAGAGCTAGTCAGAGATCAATCCAGGACTGAATCTCCTTTTCTTTCCATGACTCCGCACTGCCACGTGCCTTCCAGCTTCAGTTCCTCTCCTCCTGGATGTCGATAACTTGAGCCCCAGTCATGGCAGGAGAAGAGCCCAGTGGCAGCTTAGTGACCACGAAGTCCTCCTCTGGCCGACCCTGCCCTTAACAGTCTCTTTTTCTGCACCAAATCTGAGACTCTCTCAGTCACTGGGGATCTGATGACTAACCCCTGTCCTCAGGGGTTTAGGTGTACATCTTTATAACATGTCACCTTATCCCTGGCACGGAAGAGGGACCCATTTCTCGCCTCCTTTATCTGCTCTAATTACTTTGATCAGCTGGCGCAGGAAGCAGCTGGAGCTACCTGCGAATAGTTTTCTTCCTTTCCGTCATGCCTGGAAAGTGATCTTTTCTTGGCTGGAGCCAGCCCTGTCATCCTCGTGCTCCAAGATCCAGTGAAGGCTAGTAAATATCAGTCTTGTACTACGCTCCCGTTTCATGACTCACGTATCCTCTTGCCCTATCGAGATTATCAGGGGGAAAGGTATTGTGTGTTAGTGACGATGATCGTGGCTGCAATGGCAATAACCGTGATAGATAGAAAGGGTAATCTTGGGTACTTATGACATGCCAGGCAATATGCTACGCAATTGCTGACATGGGATTCCGGAAGACGTCTACGGACTTCGGAGACAATACAGTTAACCACGACCCCATAGCGTGCTCAAAATTCTGATAGGAAACATTGGGGAAGAGAGAGAAAGGAGTCCCTTCTAAATGCAGGTCTGTTTCCGGGCTTTGAAGATTAGAGAGAACTCCCAATTAATTCTATAAGCCTTTGTTGGATGCCTACTACATCCTGGCCTTTAGGCTAAATGGTGAGACAATTCAGAGAGGGATTAAAACAAGTATCTTAAAATCTATCTCAAGAAACAGACAGGAGAGAACGAAGACTTCCATGATGAATTTGGGGGGGGGGGGGTGGGGGGTGGGGAGAGAGGAATGATGCAAAGTATAAGAGGATCCCGGAAGAAAAACAGATTAAATCTTCCCTGGAGACTGCAGAGAAGATTCTTGCAGAGGCCGGCTTCAAGTTTATCCTGAAAGGTAAACTTCTCCCTACATGGAGAAGAAGAGGAAGGATTTTCCCATTCAGGAAATTACTAGTGATGACAGCTACCATTGTTGGATAGATACTACGTACCCAACACTATTCCCATGACATTGTATGTATTGATTTATTGAACCCTGATAACAATCTCAAGGCTAGGTGTTCTTTTCTTTAGTCCACACATCAGGAAAGTGAGAGTCTTACAGCCAGGTAGTTTGGCTAAGTACCTAAGTAGCTAAGTTTTCAGTCTCTGGCTGAACACCCCATGTCTTCCCACTACCCGACATGACGTCGTGGGAGGGACACATGACTTCGTGTCACATTTGTGATGTGCTTTACAGACGTGACTGCCATCTTTGTAAAAGGCCACATTAATCAGCCTATTAAACTTCGTTGTTTGTTTCAATAATATTTCCTCCACGGTCTGCAAAGAGACACAGAAACAAGAAGCAGTTTAGCCCTGGCCAAGGTGCAATGATAAAATGATAATAATTTATTGGCATTACTATTATGTTTTAGGCAGATACTGTTCTGAGTACTTTATGGATCCGAATGCTGAACTACTTGATGAAATAATTATTCACAACCTACAGAGATGAGAGCATCAACACAGATCTACACGTCTAGGTTACAGGCTAACCTCTTACGTCATTTACTTTGTGCAGTTTTTTTTGAGGGGAGGGACATTTTCTCTGAAGTCTATTTTATTGAAAGCACACACAAACTTCACTCCTCCCCCAGCTGCCTCCTTTCCTGACCCCTCTCTTTTCTTTAAGAAAAACTCCAAAGTTGTCTATCTCCGAATCCAGTCTGTTACTGTCCTTTGGGCAAACGGATTCCGTTGCGATGCAGACCAGGCTATGCTGACTGAGGTCCCCAGGGTCAAGGGGTCCCCTTGAGTCCAAGGGTCCCCTAATCCCTTCTAGCGTAAAGGTAAGTGGCATGGTCTGCTTAGAAGGGCTGCCAGTCTGGCTGCGAACGCATTTGGATGCTTAAAATACCAGTGCAGTAGAAGGCTGGCCTGCCAGATGAATGTTGACCGGCAGGAAGAACAGACATTCCAAAGAAAGGGCCGTTTCTCTTTCACCCCCAGCCATCATCTCGGAGTTTGAAGCAAATTGCCAAGAGCTTCAGAGTCCTGTTTGCTGCAAGAAAAAAATGAGGACAGAAAGAGAGCTGGTGGCCCATCGTTTTCTCCCTAAACCTCAGCCTGGCTGGAGGAAAACATCCAACCGTGCTTAACGAGTGTCACTTTCAATGGACAGCTACTAACCTCCCTGAGGTTCTCGGTGGTGGCCTGCCATCTTATTCCATATCTCTGGTTCATTCGGTCTCCTCTCCTGGACCAGAAATTCCCCTCTCCTCCCACCTTAAATCTCCAACGACTCTTCTCATTCTTGGCTGATGGCACTGCTTATTCCCTACAGAAATTAGAAACAATCAAAAAAGAACTTCCACCTGCTTCCACCTACCAACCTACCAGCAAGCTCCACCTATGTGAGCTGCCATCTTCTGGCTCAGCGCATGAACTACCCATGGTCCCAGCTGAGGCCGACCCTATACTCGCGTCCTCGGTCTCACCCCTTGCGCTTTCTCGAAGATTTTGCTCCCTCCGGCGTCCGATCTCTTTCCTCCATGATGAGTTTTCCTACCTGCACACAAACATACCGTTGTTTATCTCGTTTTAAACGCATCTCTCCACCCCACTGCTGCCTTCAGCTACTGTCCCATTTCTCTGCTCCCCATTGATAGCAACGGTCATCATTTGTCTTCATGCAGCACCTTCCCTTTCATTCTTGGACTCACTCCAGTAAGACTTTCCTTCTCCCGGATGCCTTAAAAACGGCTCTTGTCAAAATCTCCAGTCCCCAACCCGCTCCACACCACACACATAGCCAAATCCAGGGGTTCTCACACTTGACCTAACAATAGCACTTGACCACGAGGATCATGATTTCCTTCCTGAAATATTTATTTTCTGGGACCTCATTCTGGGTTCCTTGTCTACTTCATTGGCTGCTCCTCCTCGATCCCCTTTGTTGGTTCCTACTTGTATCCCTGCCATCCAGGTGCACACAGGCCGAGGGCTTAGCCTTCAGGTATCTTCACCATCTATGCCCATCCTCTTGCTGATCTCATCCAGTCTCATAGACTTAAATACCATGTCTATGCTGATGATCCCCCGGTCTATGCCTCAAACTTAATCTCTGCTCTAAACACCAGCCTCGTAAATACAACTTCCCCGTAATATTCCACTGGATTTTTAAATTTCTTTTAATGTGTATTTATTTTTGAAAGACAGACAAAGTATGAGCAGGGGAGGGGTATAGTGAGAGAAGGAGACACAGCATCGGAAGCAGGCTCCAGGCTCTGAGCCATCAGCACAGATCCCAACACAGGGCTTGAAGCCACAAGCCGTGAGATCGTGACCTGAGCCGAAGTCGGACACTCAACCAACTGAGCCGTCCAGGTGTCCCTCCACGGGAATTTTAGTAAACATTTCACATTTATCATGCCTCAAAATTAACCTCTTAATTTCCCATTCTATCCCCAGATCTGCTTATCTTGTAGCTTTCCCCATTTCAGTAAATGGTAACTCCATTCTTCCAGTTGCTTGGGCAAAAGCCTGAAGTGATCCTTGATTCCTCTTCATTTTTCCTTCATATCAACAAATCATGGCAACTCTTCTCTCAATTTATAGCCAGAATCTGACCACGTCTCACCACTTCCACTATTCCCGCCTTGGTTCCATCTACCATCACCTCTCACCTGCATTACTATAAAACTATCTCACAATTCTCCTTTACTCCATCCTTGTTCACTTATAGTCCCTTCTCCATCAGCAGAGTGATCTTCTAAAATGTCAATCAGATTGTGATTTACTCTAAATCTGCTCTAAAATCTCCCCGCTTCTCATATCATTCAGAGTAACACCCAGAGTCTTCACCATTTTCATCGGGATGGCAGGATGGTCTAAGTTTTTCCTATGTGATGGCCCAACCTGAAAGAATAGTACTGACCAGTATTCTCCCAGTTGTCCAGGTCAAAACCTTGGACTCACCCTGGACTCCTGCCCTTCTCTCACATTCAATCTCCACTCCATCTGCCAGTCCTGTCAATTCTGCCTTTAAAACATCCCTAGAATCCGGTCCTTTTTTACCACCTACATTACTACCATTGTAGTTCAAGCCAATATTATGTCTCATAAAAACTATTTCCGCAGCATTCTCATTGGTCTCCTTGCCTTAACACTTGCACCTTTCAGAGTGACCTTGAAAAGGCACAGGTCACATTGTGTCACTCCTCTGTTCACTGCCCACCTCAGAGAAAAATCCACGATCAGGTGGCCTGTAGATCTGGTGATACAGAGGTAACCACAGTAAGAGTAATTTCAGGGAAATAGTGAGAACAGAAACCTTATGAGCTAAAGAGTTAATTAAAGGTGGTGAAATGGTAACACCCAGTATAAACAACTATTTCAAGAAATAGATGAGCATTTCACATTTAGAATAGTTGCTCGAAAGGGAGAGATTGAACGTACAGTAGAGAGAGGTTGGGTGTAGCCCCAGAGGAAGCAGAAGGCATTGAGAACTTGGAGACTCAGTTGAAAAAGACAGCTTCAGAGAGGAAATAGGACATACATTCTAACGAGGCAGAAAAGGAAGAAAGGACTGGTGTGACGCAGACATGCTTGTAGGTGGTAGGAGTGAAAGTCAAAAATAATAAGGAGGTCCACGTGATTGGAACGTTTTCACCAATATTGATCATGCTCATTGAGTGCGCCAATATATTTTAAAAGCAATATCAAACTTGTAGCAATATCAAATACTATTACAATAAAACTGAATCTAATTCTGGATGGATTTTCTTTTTCAAAAAAGGGTTTTCAATATTACCTTCGGGAGCACATATACTTATTCGACGTCGGGTCTCTACTAAACAATGAGGAATATCAATGTTCTTACAATGGCAGTTTGCAAACCCCCACACGTTCAAAAATGGGTTCCGGTGAGTTAATTTTGTTAAAAACAATAATGTGTTTTGTTTCCACTGCTGATTTAAAAGATCAAGCAATAAAATAATTATCTGAAGTGTGTTTCATCACAAATGGAAGCTTAAGTGATAGTAAAAGAGATTATAAGGCAGTCAGTGGAATTCACGTGAGCACGCTCGTGACTCAGTGAGCTAGTTCATCACTCGGCTGAGCAAGGCTAGCTACTGGAGGTTTTCACTGGTATATAGATTCACATTTGTCTATTCTTAGTCATATACTATTTGATTTTCACATATCATTATTGTATACCCATAGTTAACCATCATGAAGACAGGCCACTTACGTCACGTTACAGCTGAAATACATAACAAGTTACTAGGGAACATAAAGGAATTATAAACGTTTGTGAGTTTCTCCAAGGGGCTCTTCCCCAGATACGTGTCGAATGCATTTGGTCCAAATTCTCTTGTATTCCCAATCCGTAAATGGTACACTACCCATTCAGTCTTTAGACACAAAAACCTTTGAATCTTTTTTATTCTTTTCCTTCTCTCAATCCCCATATCCAGTCAATCAATCAATCAATCAATCACATCACCAAGATGGCAGACACTACCCCCTTAACACCTTTGGAACTGAATTTTCAACCCCCTGCCAGTCTCCGCACAGAGCCCCCTCACTTGGGTCACTACCAGCTTTCTGCGTAATCCTCTTTCAGCCTAGAACCACACTTCTTCTGCTGCTCTGATCCCAATCCTTTGAGAGTCCCCTGGAGCTTTTAAGATAAAGCTCCAACTCCCAAGTGAGATCAAACCATAAAGCTCTGAATGGTGTGACCACCGCTGCCTGATTCTGACCTTCTTCCTCCTTATTCTAGCCCACCTCTCATTTTACCCCAAGCCTATCCATGCTTCGGTGACGACAATCATGAATGCCTTAGAGCATACCAGCACGACCAAATGCTACTCCCTTTACAGGAATTCCTTCCACCTCCTATGTCTAACTACCTCCTCTTTATTCTTCAAAGCAGAGTCCTGAACTTGATATATCCTCGGAGGGGTTTGTTTCTGTTTCCGTTTCTGTAGGAGGAATACGTTTGTCCTGACATAATCTTACTCTTGTCTGACCACTCTTGATTTTAGCAGTGTATAGGTTAAAAAAAAAAAATTGAGAAACAATTGAAGGCTTCTTACGAGAGAGAACTCTGATCCATACACTTGAAACTACCCCAACACTGTGTGTTAACTATACAGGAATTAAAATTTTTCTAATAACAATAATAGTGAAAGAACCGTGATTCGAAGAGACGGTCAGGGTAAAAGGATGAGAAGGACAATGACTGGACCATATAGCCCCCTTTGAAAGAGAAATGCACGAAAAGTGTTGAATATCTTACTCTGATATGACATAACATGGCTTTCTCTCCATGCCCGTACTGAATTATGTTGTTGGCTATCGCTGAATGATGCAGGGTATCAGCTTACTTACTAAAAAGGAGGTAGATACAGTGGTCACACTTCTAAAGAGTAACCATGGGCACCTGGGTGGCTCAGTCGGTTAAGTGTTCAACTTCAGCTCGGGTCATGATTTCAGGGTTCGTGGGTTCGAGCCCCGCACGAGGCTCTGTGTTGACGGCTCAGAGCCTGGAGCCTGCTTTGGATTCTGTGTCTCCCTCTCTCTCTGCCCCTCCCCTGTTTCCTCTCTCTCTCTCAAAAATAAATAAACATTAAAAACACTGTTTAAAGAGTAATCATAATGCCACAAAATATACAATCAAACAATAAAAAACAAAGTGATCTTGCTTTGGACAATTCAGAAGGCACTCTACAGAGATGGCATAACACAATCGCTAGATTATAGATGCTCGGAAGACGCCTGTTGAACAGAACCCTCTGGATGCTGGGAATGGCTCACAAGTACTGTATCTACATGTCACAACTTTCCTTCTGTCCCATCTCAAAATTAAAATTAAAATTCTTGTCCAGACCGTATGTCCTTACTTAAAGCAATGCTTAATTCATTTCTAGTTCAACTCTGGGCACTTCATCTTGGAGTCGAAGGGATCGTGCCGTCTCTTTTCTGGCACTACCTTGTGAAGGAGAGAGGCAAGATGCTCCTTCTCCCAACTTTTAAGGTCCATTTCGAATTTTGCCTCCTCCACAGGGCCTTCTGGGCAGTGGGCTGCTGATAAATGTGTAAGCTCTGGAGATGAGTGGGCAGAAGAGGAACACTGATTTACAGTGTTTGCCAATTTTCATGGTATAAATACTCCCACCATGGCCAACTTCAACCTACCAGTGGTTTAGCAACCAGCTGTATGTTTAACAATGAGCTCTCAAGGACAGGTTCCAGCCAGTTCCACACCACCACCGCCTCCAAGTTATGCTGGTCCACAGACACCTGTCGCTTATCCGAGCCCGACTCCACACTTCACTGTCCCCACCTTACACTCTGACAGGTTGAAACTCACCTGAGTCCTATGCTCCGGGAGAACAACAAAGGTTAAGAAATGCTCTCACCCCTTTGTTCTCAGGGATCCCCTACCCTTTCGGGTTTCTCAGATGGCTACCGGCAAAGGACCACCGCGCCCTCCGATATTCTGAATGTTCTCAGGGTAAGACCCTCCTCGTGATTCTTCTTTATTTGTCTATAACGCCAGGTCACTGTCCTATTCTTTGCGACATTGCTCCTGAACACATGTGCTCCCTCTTGGAAAAGTCCAAAGGGAATCATCTCTTGCCCCCAGAGCTCATAAGAAATGCAGGATCTGAGGCCCCGGATACACAGAATGGGAAGTTTCATCTCAACACCCCCGCCCCCCCCGCCCCTGGTGATTTATTTGCACATTACAGTGCAGGGGGTAGTTTCTATACAGTGTGCAGCGGGGCGGGGGCTCCTAACCCACTTTGAGTGGTCTCAAGGCAATTCCGATGAAGAGGTGGCATCTAAGCTAGAGCCTTAAGATCCACACCCGGTCGCCTACGATCGCAAAGGGGACAGAACAAGCGCACCCGCACCTGCAGGCCATTCCCCGAGTCCGGCTTCCCTCCCTCCTCTTCCCGCTGCCCTCTGGCTCTCCAGTGCCACGCTCCACCCCTTGGCTGCGAGCCTGGTGAGCTCAGGCAGTCCTAACACCACTGCGGGAGGAGAAAACCCCTTTGGCCCCGTGGATTCCCCATCGTCAGAATGGCTTCCACCCCAGCGGAGGGCAAGCTGGTCTTTGGAAGGATTTTTCTCTACGTGTCGCTTGGATAGAGGGATGACGGATGGCTTGATGAATTGTCCGCTGAGCTCTGACTCTCGGGCACTAAATATAGACTGTGCACACGCTGGAAGAGCTAAATTTAGCAGCACTGGCCAGGATCGAGAGGAGGGGCTTGGGGGCTCTCCCAGGACTGGATGGAAGGAAACAGCAGCCCTCAGTGATGCTGGACAGCTGCTCAGCCCAGGAGTAGTTTATTATTCCTGGCAGGGAAGGAGGTCCGCTGGGGATTTCATCTGAGGTTGATTTGTCTGTTGAAGGGGCTTGTTGAAAGTCATTTTTCTGTTAAAAGAAAAAAAGGGGGGGGGGAATGCAGATAGGGAGGCATCTCTCTGCCTCCGTCTGATGAGTCTTCTCCCATTTGGGTTATAGCACAGTGCTGTCCTCCTCAGGCGGAGTTCTGATCTCCTGGTGGGTTATTTCTAAATCTGTCCCGTGCTGCCCCAGATCTTCTTTGTTTAGTTAGATAAGAAGGCTCTAATTATTTAGATTGAAGGTCAAAATCAGCGTGGATCTCTAATGCGGCCCAATTGCAATGCTCTCTCCGGTTAGAAAAATCCCAAGGGCCCGGTATACTTTGGGGAAAGCCATTCAGCCGGCAAAGGGAGGAAAAAACAAGATCTTTGCTCAGGTTGAAGCAAAGGAAGGAAGAAACAAGATCCCTTGGCCCCCTGCCCCTCGTCCAGCAGCGTGAAAAGACGGCATTAGCACAGCACTTAGCGGCTCCTGGCAGCGTGCAGGCGGTCGGAACAGGGTGGCATCTGTTCGGGACACAAAGTGTGTCTTCTGGCCCTCCATCCCCCACACCCACGCCAGTGGCCATCTGCGGACAGAGAAGCCACAGTGAACGTCCGCTTGCCATTTGCCGCTTCATTATCAAGAGCCGGCGTCCCTCTCCTATGATAAGACGGAAAACGCTCATCCGCACTGTGATTGCTGTCTTCGGGCAAGGGCAACGGAAAACAGGCTCTGAGCACCCCCTAGAATCACTTCCCATGAGACCCAATCACGTGGTCTGAGTAAGGAACCGAGGAAGCTGTCCCCCTGATCTCTCAGCCCATAGCTGTATTCCAAGGAGCTGGGAAAAAAAAGTCTCCCAGTTCATGGAGACGGAACACGGCTCACAGACTCACGACAGACGGTGCTCGAGGAGCGGACATACGTCATGGGGTGCTTGTGGCCCAGGGGCTTAGTGCGGATCAGGCCACAGGAGCCTAGATCCTCCCTGCCCGAGCCAACCTCGGGTTTCCGTCTCACCCCCTTGCAGACCTGGGGCATGATTTCTCTCTCAAGGCTTCAGTGCCTCTGGAAGAGGAGTGGGCCGGCCACAGAAGCTCTCTGAGAAGCCTGTGAGCAGCCTCTGCTGGTGTCACCTACCACCTCGAAACTGTTTCACATTTGAAGGATGGCAGTCTTGATCCTGGGGACCCACGGTGTTGGATAAGGTGACATCACAAATATAGGTTCATCTCATTTTACCCAATCAACGGACAAGTGTGCATACGTCCCCGCAAATAAATCCCCCCCCCCTTTCCAACATGGGAGTTTATCACTTGGTTTATCTTTAACTGTCAGGGACGTGACTGGGTGCTCCTGCAGCAATGACCGAGGCATAGGCTCACCACAGACTCTCTGAGGGTTATTGGATACTATGGACTCGCGCATCTTCCCCTGTCTCCGCTCACTGGACAGCTTTAGAGCTCTGGAGGAATAGAAGTTAAGCTTTGGAAAACTGAGAGTAAAGCAAACGATCCTTGCCTATAGAAATGCAAATGAATTTTGTCTGGTAGAGATTTGATTGGTTTCCATCTCGTAAAAGAAGTTAACCCACATGCTGTATTTGGCTGCACTACAGATTTCTTTTAATTGTTTTAACGTTTAATTATTTTTGAGAGAGAGAGAGAGAGCGTGAGTGGGGCAGGAGGAGGAAGAGGGAGACACAGAATCTGAGGCAAGCTCCAGGCTCTAAGCTGTCAGCACAAAGCCCGACGCGGGGCTCGAACCCACAAACCGCTGGGTCATGACCTGAGCCAAAGTCGGACACCCAACCTACAAGCCCCCCAGGTGCCCCTGCACTACATTGTTAACCAGTGTTGCATCTATTAGCAAATTCATTTCTGCATTCCTGCTGGGGTGTGTGTGTATATGTGTGTGTGTGTGTGTGTGTTCTTCAGATCGTCCTTTGAACAGATGTTAGCATCTTACTCACTCCCCAATTAATGAATGGGTTAAATAACGTATTTGGAGTTTATTCATTTTTATATTTGTATGTGAATCATAATTTTTTTACTTTTTCGAAAAGCGTGCTTTAGCATAACCTTGTAATGTAATAAGAGTTATGTCATATTGATAATCATCCCCTATATCAACTTCAGTTTCCATTTTCTTTTTAATTTTTTTTAATGTTTTATTTATTTTTGAGACAGAGAGAGAGCATGAACAGGGGAGGGGCAGAGAGAGAGGGAGACACAGAATCCGAAGCAGGCTCCAGGCTCTGAGCTGTCAGCACAGAGCCCGACGCGGGGCTCGAACTCCCGAACCGTGAGATCATGACCTGAGCCGAAGTCGGACGCTTAACCGACTGAGCCACCCAGGTGCCCCTAGTTTCCATTTTCTTAAAGGGAAAGTGGCAAAAGAAGGAAAAATTATCTACTCATGCTAGACTCAATTCTGTGGTACAGAATGTTAGTCCAGAAGGGCTCTTCTGCTGTTCCCTAACTCACTGGAAGTAAAGGAGGGTGATGGTCACCTGTATGCATATTTATTTTCCCCATATTTTTATGTGCACTGTCTAATTCAGACGGCATAGCTACCTTGTGATGAAATTGTTATCGTCATTATTATTACGTGTTCTGTGCTGGCCGCTATTTTAAGCTCTATGCATCTATTAACACATTCAATCATTATAGCAACGCAAGGAGGTAGGTAGTATTAGCATGCCCACTTTCCAGGTGAAGAAATTGAGGCACCAGGAGGTTCAGCAACTTACCCAGGTCACACAGTGAGTGGTGGATTCCTATCGACACATCAGAGCCTGTGCTCTTAACCTCTTTTTACTTCAGCCCAACTTCACGGTTGAGAAAACTGACCGCGTGAACCGATGTGCCCAAGAACACAGAGCAAGTAAAGGCAGCACCAAGGCCTATACCCAGGTCTGTCTGATTTTAAAAGCGGGCTTACTCCACCCAAACCGAAAGAGTGAATTTCCTGATGTTGGATGGAAGCTGAAATGAACCTATAGACAAACAAAACAAAACAAAACAGAAAAAAGAAAGAAAGAAAAGAAAAGAAAAGAAAACCTATAGCTTTCTCTGGACTACCCAATCAGATTTGCAGAGATGAGACAAAGTTCCTCACAGTTTGTACCTACAGGGAAAAAAAAAAGCTATAGAGAAAATATACAAAAGATACTTTGTAACTCCCTCGAGGTTTTCAGGTTCCACGTTTGGCTATGTGCTTTATTTATCAGGGCCCTTGTCCTGTTTCTTATCATTACCCTGCAATACCCAGAGGCCAGGAATATGCCCTGAAGGGCCTAACCTGGTTCCTTGTGCAGAATCAAGTCAAATAAATATTGTGGAATTGCAACCACCTGCCCGGTGCAGCATGGGAACGTCCTCAAACAGGACTCCAGCAGGGAAGCTGAGGGGGGCAGCCGTGGGCCGTGGTTTAGGAGGATCAAAGACGGGGAGGGATGTGGCTGCAAGTTACAGGGAAGAAAGAGCGGGGCAGCGGCCCCGAAAGAGAAACAGTTGCTGCTGATCAGTTACAGGGGCTTGCCGCCTTGCCTTCCCCCTTAGAAACCGCCGGAAGGCCTCTGACCTCTTCTCTCTTCGGTCTCCTGAGTTCCCTCCCATGCTGCACGCCCCCACCTACTGCCACAAGGCAGTTCTCCCCGCCATCCCCAGACCCACCCCCGGAGCGTCGCCAGATTTAGGGCTCTGCGCCCCAGCACCCTGGCTGCTCCGGGGCTCGCTCCTCCAGCCCCGCCGCGGGCTCCGCATTGCGGCGGTGCGGGCGCCGAACCTCCCAGCGCGCTTTCCCGGCTGGGATCTGCAGTGCGGTGCCCGCCCCGCCGCCTCCCTGCCCCCGCACGCCCCCTGGGGCCCTGCGCCCAGCTGCTGCCGGCGGGTTGCATAAGCCCCGCGCGCAGGGGCGCTGAATTCAGCTTCCCGGTCATCCAAACTCCTGGCCAGACGGTGAAAGGTCCTCCCCTCTGCAGCTGTCAAAAAGCCGCGCCCCGCCCGAGACAACAAATCCAGCCGCGGCAAATACCCTGTGACAGGTCAGAAAGGCGGCCTTGCCTCCTCGTGAGCAGGAGGCAAGTTCCTTCCTCAGGAAACGGGAACACTTGGGAAGGGGCCCCGCGCAAGCCTCCCCGCACCTGCAGGGCAGGTGACGGTCCCGCCCGCTCGCGTGGGCCAGGGAGAGCCAGCCAAGAGAAAGGAAGCACAGACTGGTTTATGCTGACTCTTGTCGATTACCCCATAGGCTAATTGACGTTGTAGGTAATTGCCCCCAGCCTGACTTTACCAGAATGTTCTACCCTGGGAACAAGAATTTTCCCCGGGCTCCTTGAGACAGGCCTAATTGCCTGCAGGCAAGTATGAGGCACCCAGCCCCTCCTCTCCCACGGCCGCAGCCACTCTGTTCCACCCCAAGGAGCCTCTCCGTTCACACTGGAAGACCAGGCTTCGAAAAAAACCTGCCCTCACCTTCATGAGGACGTTCCTTGCCCTGCAGAGCAAGAGGCTAGCAGCCCAGTTCACCAATCCTTCTGCCTTTGTTAGATGTAGGTAGCCACACCCACTGTCTTTATCTAGCAAGAACAAAGCATTTTGCAGGGTCCGCTTCGGTGCCCCCACCCCCACCCCAGGCAGCAAGAATGACCTAGAACCCCAGTTTGTCCTGGATTAAAGGGAGCACATGAGATTTTCAACTGTGAAAGTCCCGGGCAGACTGAGAAAAGTTGGTCCCCCGAGGCAGGGTAGAGGACAGCAACGCATTTTTTTTTTTCTCGGTGACTTGAACTCTGGACTAAAAGAATTTTTTTTTTCCTTCCCAAAGTAGATGAGAGAATATTTGCTCCTTGAGGAGAGGCGAGGAAGAGGGACATCTCTTCATGAACAGGTGAGAAATTTGATCAAACTTGACTGGGGATGTAAAGAGAAGTCTGGGGGGAGGTATCCGGAACCCTAATGGGCTTAATAATGTCCAGGGCATTTCATCTTCAGCCCTGCCTTGTTTATGCCAGCTGGAACCGGGTGAGCCATAAAAAAAAAGGCTTCCATATCCAGGATGGCAGCCCTCCCCTGGCTCTACCCACCATATACCCCAGCCACCCCCACTCAAACTTAGAATAGTCACAGCAGGCTTCTGCATGGCATTTTCTGGGCATCGAGTGTGGCTCTCTTGGAAGCAGGCGGCTGCAGCATAATGGAAAGGGCCCTGGCCTAGAAGTCGGGACACCGGGGTTGTATTTTCATCACAGCGCCCTCCCCTCCCCTCTCCCCTGCCCTGCACTGTATGACCTTGGGCAGGCACTCAACTGTAAAGAGGAAAAAACAGTCCCTGCCCCATGCTCCTCCTGTTGTTATGACTGAGCTTCTAATGATTCCAAAGACTTAGACCCTCACCAGCAATTCCCAGGCTGGCTTAAGTCCTGATGTCCCAGGCTAACCCACGTTTGCCCCCATGTCAAGACTCATCAGATCCACCCCACTGGATTTTTTTTTTTAATGTTTATTTATTTTTGAGACAATGCGAGAGACAGAACACAAGCTGGGGAGGGGCAGAGAGAGAGGGAGACACAGAATCCGAAGCAGGCTCCAGGCTCCAAGCTGTCAGCACAGAGCCCGACGCGGGGCTCAAACTCCCGAACCGTGAGATCATGACCTGAGCCGAAGTCGGATGCTTAACCGACTGAGCCACTCAGGCGCCCCTCCACTGGGTTTTTTTTGTGCATCCTCTTCTTGTACGTTTGCACACTCTTGAATAGAGCTCCTTGAACTCTGAGGTTTTCAGTTAAATGTCTTTCCAGATATGTTTTGACTGAATTCACACACCGTTCACAAGAATTCAGTCACATGGATAGACACCCAAAGCTAGGGGCGGCGTGGAAGCCAGCCTTAACCAGAGGCTAAAAGCCTATAGCAACAGCTCAGATTTGGGGGCACCTGAAGATCCGCCGACCTCGGAAGAATTTGGGGGGCTAGACTCCCTAAACGATGAGCGTTTGAACCTTGAGCAGGAAGTTTCCCACTCTCTGCCACTTACTATGTGAATACCCTCAACTTCAAGTTCATCATCACTGTATCAACTATACACACACTTCTTCATTTAGAAAGTATTTCTCGAGTAGAACACACTGCATGAATATGTGGTTCGGGAGAGGTTTGCGAAAACTGAACAGAAAGATGGGCAAGTGATCAGAGAACTCTGGCCCAACCAACTGGTCAGCAGAAAGGCTACTCGCCAAGTGGTTCGGATGATAAGCAGACTCAGGGCTCCCTGAGATCCGTTGCTCAAGCTAGTGCCTATTCTTGGCTTACGGTCTCCAATCCCCAAAATTTACATCACTGTCTTCACTTATTTGGCCAATAATTTATGAAATTGGATTATTGTAATTTCGGCCTGTTGTGTGCTTGATGAGATGCACAAGATGTGTACAGAAGCATGATGAGATCCTGCCCCTGTAAATTGCCAAGTCTCCTGATGTGTATCTTTCCATTAAACCTCCCTGGCCCATCCAAATTGGGTTTTTTAATTTGCATGACGGAGGCTATATTCATTGTAAGTTGAGATGCTCAACGCAGAGACCTGCTATCTCTCCTTCTTCTCTCTTAGTTTTTTTCTCTGCCTCCTGAGGTTTTCGAAAGCTTTCCTTGTTCTTTTGTCAAGGAAAGGACGGGAAGCAAACCTCACCTGCTACGTCTGAGTGTGTATTCTCAGACCAGTCGACGGCAAGACAGAGAGGCTGAACGAGGAAAGGGAGCAAAGCATGAGAAATTGCAGCCATGTGAATTCCAAAATGAATCTGAAATATCTCTGAAGCTATAATCTGTGTCAAAGCAGACTATAATTAAAAGAAAGGAAAACAATAGGCTCTTATCCACAGCTTTGTATTTTCTATGTAAAGGAGGAGCTCAGGCATTCCAGGAAATAAGTAAACTGTGCCATTTAAGGGAAAAAAACCCAACATATCTTGTACTTCTGTGCCTTTGGGACAGGGACCACTATTTGTTCCTTGGTATGTGTTCCCTGCTGAACTCATCTGATACTTGGACAGAGACTGTATTTCCCACCCTCCTTGAAGCTGAACTTGGCTGGCTGGCTACCTTCTGGGCAATGAGCTCTAAGAGGAAGGGGTATGTGCAGCTTCTGCAAAGTATCTTCTAGCAAGCAGAAGCGTGCCTTCCCCTTCTCCTTCCTGCTGGGTGGCTGCAAACTTGGGAAAGGAAGGTGGATGAACCTGGTTCAGTGGCTCTCATACCAGGGGAGAGCCACTAGGAGACCCGCTATGACAAAGAGAAAAAAAAAAATCTGGTTTAACCCACTGGTATTTGGGATTTTGGCCACCCACGGCTCAACCTACTCCTTAGTGATCTATGCCTTCAACTTGTGGAAGAACACCTTTTATTCAGTCCACAATTAAAATTGCCACAATTACCATTGACTGAGACAAATATGAGGAGGGTGTTACTTTCCTCACAGTTTTAGAAGGTGTTGGTTTTCGGAGCCTCAAGGATACATGTGAGAGAGAGGGTTGGGGCATGATTCGCTTTAATATGGTGAACAAAGCAGCCTGTGAGAAATAGATCTATGTTGTAAATGTTATACATTATGCATAGGATATGTATACTTTACATATCCCATATATATAATATGGGGAAATATCTACCTAGGTGATAAATAGATACAGATAAAATACCACTCAGCCAAAGGTGCAGTGAGCCAGGGTTCCAGGAGAGGCACTGTTAACTAGCTGGCGGATGTATAAATTGGTAAGAGGTTTTGGAATCAATTTGCCAGTATGTATCAAACCTTCATGTTTATTCTCTTGTATACAGTAATTCCGTTGTTTGGGAATCTATGGGAAGAACGTGGGCAAAGAGTGATGTCCAAAAGTTTCCTCGCAGCGCTGGGTGCTACAGGTTCAGACGATAAACCCACGTGCCAAGAAATGTCAGAGTTGGCAGTTAATGGTGTCCTTTTGCACAAACTGATTTTCTTTTATAAAATGTTTTAACGTTTGTTTATTATTGAGAGAGAGAGAGACAGAGCGTGAGCAGGGGAGGGGCACAGAGAGAGGGGCAGACACAGAATCGGAAGCCAGCTCCAGGCTCGGAGCCCCGCGCGGGGCTCGAACTCACAAACCGGGAGATCATGACCTGAGCCCAAGTCAGACGCCCAACCCGACTGAGCCACCCCGGGGCCCCACGTGAGCTGATTTTCACGGGGAAAGGAGCTTCCGGGAGGGAAGCCCGGCTGGAGGTAGGGGCCGATGGAGAGGGCCTCCATTCAGGCCCAGGGGTCAAGTCCACCCTCGGCGGTGGGGGCGGGGCGGGGGGGAATCCACACAGGCTGGAGATGCTTTGCCATAAAGGAGCCGGCGGCCTTGAAAACGCGGTGCGGTGCTCAGGAAAGAAGCGGCGGCCCTGGCGCGGAGCAGCCGTCCCTCCGGGGAGAAGCCCGCTGAGGGGGGGGACCAGAGCCGCGCCTTGGCAATGGAAGGGGCCGCAGCTGGGGGACCCAGCCCCGGAGCCGCTCCCGCTGCACGGGTGGCGGGCAGGTGCTGCCCTCCAGTGGCGGTGCGGCTGGAGGTACGGCCGGGCCGGGAGTGGACTCGGGGGTGGGGGGAGAACCGCGGGTGGGCTGTCCCGGGCCCCCAGGCGGAACCGACACGGGGCGCGTACTTAAGACGGATGCGGGTGGGGCCGCGAGCGCTGCGATCTGAGCTACCGCCGTCCCATTCGCAGCCACGGGTCGGAGCAATAACTGAAACGTACAATTAGGGAGAAAAATGAAGTGAAGTCGGATTTGTCGCATCACCTGTGGCCCTGCCATGAACCGACGCGCCGCATTATCTTCCCTGTCCGCCTAAGCTTTCCCGGACGTCACAGGTGCTGCCAGCCCGGATACTGTTATTTCTCAGCAGGTGTCTGGATCTGATCAGTGGGTGGCACTTTTCGTGGTTTGCAAGGCGGAAGGAAAGGAGAGGCCATTATTTCTGGCGGGAGTTCTAGGCACGAGTGGGGGGGCGGGGGGCGGGGGTGGGGGGCCAGCCTGTGGCAGGTGCTCAGCAGCAGTGGCAAATAATTGGGCTTCCAGACCTTGGGCTTTCCTGTTCTCTTCCAAGTGCTCTCCTCCAAGGCGACGCTGTATACAAGGTTATATAAGCCTCACATTTCCTGCATGAAACCCCTCCATGCTGAAGAATGTGGAGTGGCCTCTCTCAAAAGTAAATAAATGTTCGGGGCGCCTGGGTGGCGCAGTCGGTTAAGCGTCCGACTTCAGCCAGGTCACGATCTCGCGGTCCGTGAGTTCGAGCCCCGCGTCGGGCTCTGGGCTGATGGCTCAGAGCCTGGAGCCTGTTTCCGATTCTGTGTCTCCCTCTCTCTCTGCCCCTCCCCCGTTCATGCTCTGTCTCTCTCTGTCCCAAAAATAAATAAACGTTGAAAAAAAAAATTAAAAAAAAAAGTAAATAAATGTTTAAAAAAAGTTAAAAGAAGGAAAAGGTACATATATAGTATAATCTCAATTATCTGAAATACACAAATAGAAATATACTAATATGTTTTCTCTCTATGGGTTTATAGGTGATTTTGTTTTCTTCTGTATATCTGTCTTATTTTTTTTTAATTATCTACAATAAGTGTATATGTACTACTTTATAAAAGGAACTAATGTATGTTATTAAAATCGCCTAGGGGCGCCTGGGTGGCTCAGTCGGTTAAGCTTAGACTTCAGCTTAGGTCATGATCTCGCGGTCCGTGAGTTCAAGCCCCGCGTCGGGCTCTGTGCTGACAGCTCAGAGCCTGGAGCCTGTTTCAGATTCTGTGTCTCCCTCTCTCTCCGACCCTCCCCCACTCATGCTCTGTCTCTCTCTGTCTCAAAAATAAATAAACGCGAAAAAAAAATATAATCGCCTTCAGGGAAGTTACTTAAGTACATATTCAATACTCAGCATCCGTCACAAATTCAACGTCCCATGCAAACACACTGAAATAATACTGTCTTCTTGGCATCTAATATTCACCATTGTTTGGTTCTTTACCCACCAGCCCCAAAACAAGTAAACATTGTTACAATTTCAGATCTGAAAACAGGAAAGCCCCCGTGCAGGGACTTCACAAAAGGTAAGCTCTGGAGGTGGCAGAAATTTTGTGAAATTATTCTGGGGAAACTGTTTCCCTCTCACTGCAAAGGAGAGGAGAATCTACCTCTGAGTCAGCGAGGGTTTGATATTGAGAAGGGATTTTAAGGGTCTTCAAGTGTCTTTATGTTTGGGTTTGCCCTTAATTCTTTTCCTTCACTTCGACAGCATTGCGGGACGAGGATGGCCACAGCATTGCGGGACGAGGATGGCCGCACTCCAGCTTTCTGTCGGCTGTGGTCACAGGGTAATTGTTAAGAACAGTGCTCCCTTTGACTTCCAAAAGTGTCTCAGTTTACACAACAATGGGTATGTGTATTCTGTGCAACACCTATCCAAATAGCGGTGACTCGGGTTTTAATAAAGATCTGTATACAGCCATACGCATAGAATCGCTCCTTAGTTACCTACCAAGAATGGCATCTGTTTTGTTTTTGGTTTTTTTCTTTGTTTAAAAAGTTTGTTTTCTTTTCATTGAGGTATAATTGCCATGCAACACTGTATTATTATACCTGAAGCTAACACAACGTTGCATGTTTTTTAATGTTTTATTTATTTTTGAGAGAGAGACAGAGCATGAGCAGGGAAGGAGCAGAGAGAGGGGGAGACACAGAATCTGAAGCAGGCTCCAGGCTCCGAGCTGTCAGCACAGAGTCCGACGCGGGACTCGAACCCATGGGCCACAAGACCATGACCTGAGCCGAAGTCAGTCGCTTAACCAGCTGAGCCACCCAGGCACCCCTGCGTGTTTTGGTTTTTGAGGAACTTCCCACTTGAGAGGTTGTAGGTGACTTCTGGTCTACCTGACACCCCCTGTACCTTATATGTTTCCCTTCTCCAGGAGTTAGCTGGGCCCCTTGGGTTCCTCTTAAAAATAAATGTTTTATTTAAGAAAATACTAGTTTCTTGCATATCTGTGTTCCTATTTATGACTGCATAACACGCCTACCCGCTAGGAAATTCTAAGCAGTCATATCAAATGTAACCCTATAACCATGTCTTATTTTTCTCTCTATCACCAGAGCCTCGTCCAGCAGCACTTTGAAGAAATGAGACAACCCTGATTGAACGGAACTGAATTTGTTGTGTTACTAACAGAGCTGATAGAGTAGTCCATTATTAGGGTTTATCTATCTATCGTTTCTGTGTCTGCGGTTTTCCAGTCAACATCTTTAGAAGAAATATTGTTTTGGTGGGGATTTTTATTTGCTTTTTAATTTCCCTCTTATTTCTTCATCGTACTTAGGGTCAGCATAGAACAGATGCATCCATCATCTGAGTCACTGGGCTGGATGCTGGTAAAGATAAAAAAAAATCATTAACACAGAGACGCCGCCTTTGAGTGATAGTGTAGTACAGAAGATCAAACATATACACGGCACGTTTCTGGTTTGTCGGGCATAATCTTGGTAACCTACGTGCGTCTGCATTTTCTACTTGTTACCTGTGTCTCCTTTCTTTGCTTCTCTACGTGAGCTTGAGGGGTGTTTGGCGGCAGGATGGAGTGCTAATTTCATTGAGGAAGACGTATCAGTGAGGATCTGAGCCCATTCCTAGAAAGGCCTACAGACACTCGTGAAAAGGACTCTCGTCCCTCAGGACAAGACAATCCCTGCATGGCAAGTGCTAGGTGAACACCATGGAGTCTTAAAGGGAAAAGAGGTGAGATGGGCTCTGGAGGGACAAGGAGAGGTCTTTTGCAGGAAGTGAGGGTGAACCGGGTCTTGCGATGAGCAGGAGGATGGCTCTTCCAGAAAAGACCACGCTATACAGACAGAGCTTGGGCCTTGGAAGAAGTTCTGGGACCCCAGATGGGGCACAAAAGCAGCAGCGTGATTCCATTGCCGCGGATTAGAGGAGACAGTCACGTGGACACAACTGGGGGGATGTCCCAATGGTGGCCGCATGGAACAGCGGATGCCAGTGTGAACCGAGCACTGGATGGACCCTTGCTCCCATGCGATGGCTTTCCCATATCTCCTCAAGCCAGAATAAACCCTAGGATGATAATGGTGGTGGGGAGAGAAGACTCCAAGTTGGCTGAGAAGACACTGCCCCATCCTAGCAAAACAGGGCTTGAAATTAACATTGGAGAGAGATTTGGAAAGCAAATAAAACTAGGTTTCTCGTACACTTCTGTTTGTAGACTGAAATGTACACTTGCTATTTGTGTCTCTGTGATGATCTCAAAGATGACAAACTCACTAACTGCTCATGCCGCTGGCTTGGGAAGGGGGCAGGGGACACGCTTGTCTCCAGGGCCCATCATCAGTCCTGTGGTACATGTGACATAAGAGATTGACTTGCAAAGCGGGGGTTGCGCAACAGAACAACGTGGGTCTGGACGCTTTCCTACCATCAAACTTACCATTTGCCTCGGTTCCTCCTGAACCCGATGGACAGTTTTCCCCGCTGTGCTAAATTTGACATTTCCGTCCCCTCATAAGCGTAAAAGTGGAGGTGTCAGAGCAAACAAAAGATTTCTTTTCATGATGGAATTAAATGTGTATTACACCGGTCAGCATACATGTTGCTTTGTTTCACGGAGCCTGTGGGTATCGTGTATATAACTACACATTTCCAAAAATAAATACATATTATAAGAACAGTTTGCATCACTGTGTTCTTTAGTACCTCAGATTTACGAGCCTTTCTTGCCAAAATCAAGTCAGTTAGCTGATTTCCAACATGAAGTGGTCCTGCCTCGTGGAAGGCAAGGGCTCGTCAGGAGAACGAAACAGCAGCAGAACCAGCCTTACCCAAAAAACATATTGTGAACATCAGCCTGGAAAATAGGCAGACAGGGTGACCGTAAATCCCCTTTTCTCAATTCTCTTGAAATAGGAGTTGGCCGAGCCAGTTCAGATTACCCACGGGTCATTTTGCAGACATCTCTCAGGTGGGGACAAAAATCTCACCAAACTCAGAACCACTGAGTGGCGTTTACGATCTGTCCCCCTTCCCAACATCTTGAGGTCCTAGTGGCACCTACCAATCGTAGCAGCTGGCTACGCTCTCCCCGGAAGTGAAGGCAAAGGTCTTCTGTTACACTGAGGCGGGGCAGAAATGGAAAAGACGTCAGGTCGCATTTTTTTTTTTTTTTCGGCTTAATGTTTTCTTCTCCTCGTGGCTGAGACTGTAGAGTAAGTAGGAGCTCGGCTCCGAAAGAGGCTTCCAGAGTTGCCTCCAAGGAAAATCAGCAGTGGCGGATGCTTCGTATTAGCTGTACTAAAATCTCACTTTATTTCACCTGGTTTATTTCTTCAATCAAATCCATCAGGAATAAGATCCTAAAGGAACCTCTGCTTATGACATTTGCTATCTTTAGAGGCAGGCACAAAATTAAATATAATCCCCATTCAATTTTTATTTTTTTTAATTTTTTTTAACGTTCTATTCATTTTTGAGACAGAGAGAGACAGAGTATGAATGGGGGAGGGGCAGAGAGAGAGGGAGACACAGAATCGGAAGCAGGCTCCAGGCTCTGAGCCATCAGCCCAGAGCCCGACATGGGGCTCGAACTCACGGACCGCGAGATCGTGACCTGAGCCGAAGTCGGCCGCCCAACCGACTGAGCCACCCAGGCGCCCCCCCATTCAATTTTTAAAGAATCCTAGGGGCAGAGGGAAAGCAAAAGAGAATTAGTAACGACGCCGTGATATCTATGGATCCTAAGATTATAGCTGATTTTTGTTTTCTCCTTTTTACTTTTGTGAGTCCTCTAGATTTAGTATTATAACCACAAATTTTACTTTTATGGGTTTTTTTGGGGGGGGGAGGAATTTGTAAGAGCCCATGAGGAAAAAAATACTTTAAAGGCATATACTCTAATAACCGTGACATATTGAGGGATACACAGAACCGACGGCGAATATGGTGAGAGCTGACCCTGAAAAGACTCTGGGGTCTATATCAGAATGAATAAATTGGGTTTAGCCCGGTTGAGTCGATAGGGATGGAAAATGGTTCTACCCATTCTTTGCGGAAGTTCTTATGCCAATATAATAAATTTTTCTTCTCAGCTGCTGGGCGTGTGCTTAGGTCAAATTCTATCTGATCCAGCGGGACAGAGGCACAATGAGATGCATGGCAAGCGGGTCTCCTTTGTGGAGGGGACAGCACCCCACCCCCAAGCATCTACTTGCATCCAGCGATCGACAACAGGGTCAGTGAGCCTAGAAGAGGGCGAAAACCCGAGAGAAAGAAGGGAAAACATACAGCAAAACCATCCTTGGCTCTGGGATACATGCAGAAATCGCGGTTGGATCCCTTGGTCGTGGCGGTCACGGGGAGAAAGCTGTCACTGGGGTCGCGTTGCCGCGAGATTGCAGGAACATGGGACAGAGTCTGAAACGGACAAAGGACCTTTGCTGTGATGACCAGACTCTCTGAATGGGAGGGAGTCACCGAGCGTTTATGAGAATGGATGCTTTGAACTTGTGTGAACTCAGATACCTGGATGAATGGCGGGGGCGGGGGGGGGGGGTGCTGTGTGAACCCACTGCACAGCCACCCGCTTTAACGCCTCAGGGCTCAGTGGTCCTCTTATGGGACCCTCCCCTCCCCCACCTACACGTCCTTGGAACGCACGTTCTCACTCTTACAGCCAAAGAGCGTCCTGGAGGTAAGCCAGAGGCGACCAGGAGGCGACAGACCAGCTAGAGAGGCAGGACTCAGCTCAGCACACCTGTCAGGTGGCCGGACTAGCAGCTCTGCTGACCATGAGGGCTGCTGAGTTTGCACAGTCGCAGAAGCCACAGCGGCGAGGAGTAGGGCTATTATCATCATTTTAAGAGCCCTCTTAGGGATCCCCAGAAACGCTGGGAGGAATGTGGCTTCGTAAGGGGCCCGGGAGCTGCATCCACAGGCTCGAGTGTAGAGCCTGCATGCCTGTTCCCAGGACCCCGTTAGATCCAAAAAGCTGACGTTGCCTGGGTGCAAACGCAACAGCAGAAAAGGGCCCTCGCTCGTGGCTTCGTGTCCCTTAAACAGTTACGTAACTTCACGTAGAGAAAACGCAAGTTCACAGCCACAGGAAGAGAACTAAGTTTGACCCACCACCCCACCTTCAGGGTGCGTCACGCTGAGGGAAAATGACACGGCTGCTTTGAGGGCGTTCCGGAGGATCGCTGTGTGTGTGCGTGTGTGTGCGTGTGTGTGCGCGCGCGTCCCAAGAAATATTGCCGTCTGCTGAGAACACAACCAAGCATGGATGTGCCTTAAAAAGCAGACTTTAAGTAGCGCGAAGGCCATGCCGCCGCAGACTGGAAGCGAAGGCAAATGACAATTTGAAAAGCAAGACGTGCAGGTTTGGAAGCGCCTGCTGCCGACTCAGAAAAGGGAATGAATGTTCTCGGCGCACCTGCCCTGAACCAGGCACACGATGGCCGTTTTGTCTCCTGCCCGTCAAACGTGGCTCGTCTGGCGACAGATTAAGCAGCCTCCTTGCATTCATTGCTGCCTCCAAACTGCTGCTTCTCCCTCTCCCCTGCCTGCCCTGCAGAGGCCGGAGACGGGATCATGAGACAATACTACCAACCCCCCACTCTGGGTTGCAGGCTTCTTCAGAATCAAAGGATCCTGACCTTCATTGCTTGAAAATGCTCACGTCCGGTGCTGGACTCTGTCTCATTACACCTGCTGTGATTCTCCCTGGCGTCAATATCCACGTGGCCTGTGTTTTCAAATACTGGCCTGCTCTCCCCCTTCCCTACCCCTTGTTTTCCACTGTGCCTGAGATCCTCACTCCCGTGGTCATACTCTAAACACTGCCATCACCAGAGGATGACATCTCCTCTGTCATGTTGACTTCTTTTTTTTCTCCTTTCCTTTTTTTTTACTTTTATTTATTTTTGAGAGGCAGAGCACAAGTGGGGGAGGGGCAGAGAGAGAAGGAGACACAGAATCCCGAAGCGGGCTCCAGGCTCCCAGCTGTCAGCACGGAGCCCGACGCGGGCCCGAACTCGCAAACCGTGAGACCCTGACCTGAGCTGAGGTTGGACGCTCAACCGACCGGCCCACCCAGGCGCCCCTGATTTCTTGTTTTAATGTTTACTTTTTTTTGAGAGAGAGTGAGAGAATGAGTGGGGGAGGGGCAGAGAGAGAGGGAGGGAGAGAATCTCAAGCGGGCTCCTCACTGTCAGCGTGGAGCCCAACCCAGGGCTCCATCCCACGAACCGTGAGATCATGACTTGAGCTGAAACCAAGAGTCTGACACTTTACTGACCTAGCCACCCAGGCACCCCGTCATGTTGGTTTCTGACCCACATACCCTATCTTTGGATCTCATTCATTCTAGTATCCTGATTCCAACAACTCTTTGACCGCATTCCACTATGGCCCCAAATACATTGACCTTACCACCTTTCCACTGGCTGTCACCTAAGGTCCTCACTCACCTCCCCTCGATTCCAGGATTCATCATTACTATCTCTCCCTTACATCCATGCCCCCTTTTCCCTCCTTCAATCTCATCCACTAACTCCCACTCTCCTAGCCATCAACTTTCTGCTCTCTTCTCTCTCCCCAAACTAACAATTCCTTTCTCTCCTCCTTTCCCCTCTCAGCTGATAACCCTGAAACAATAATATCAAACAGAAGCAAGCTTCCCCGTACTCCCATCACCAAGTTCCACCATATACACCTCTCTTTATGAACAACCCGCTTTGTTTTTACAATGATCAACCATTCGTGCTCCTTTCTATAGGCACGTATTCACCAAGACTCAGCCATCACACCCTCGGGGATCTCACTTCTACAATTATCTCCCCTCTCTCCTGGCATCAGTTTCCCCCTGTCTGTTGTAGTATCACCCATATTTTTAAAAAGGAAGGGAGGGAGGGAGGGGAGCAGAAAGGAGGGAGAGAAGGAGGGCACGGAAGGAAAAGAAACCTCCCTCCACCCCACATTTCCGTCCAGCTACTATCCCATGTTTCCTCTCTTCACTGTGGCTCATCTCTTCGTTATGGCTAAAAGTCATCCCTAACAACACGCTGTACTCTCTCCTTCAATTCTCTCTTTCCCCCGTTCTAATCAGACTTTAGTCCTCATTATTCCACGAATACTGTGCTTGCCAAGAACACCAATGACCTTCATGTTGCCAAATCCAACAACAAATTCTCGGTCCTACGGCCCTCACGTATCTGTACCTTGAGCCAGTGTCTTTACTTGTCCCCCAGAACACCACTCTCGTGGTTCATTTGACATGCCTGACACCCTTCTCAATCTCCATTCTGATTTCTCTCCTTCTCCCTCACTTCTATTAATGTAAGTGCTCCAGGAGTCAGTGCTTTGAAATCTTTTCTTCTGTGCGCATTCATACCCTAAGGAATGACCTACAAGCTGTGGCTTTAAATACTCTCTTTCTGTGATGACTCTTGTATTTCTATCTCAAACAGCTGGACTCTAACCATCTAAATCTAACTGCCTGGTTCACACCCTCACTTTGACACCTAATGAGGATCTCAAATGTAACTTGGTTAAAACAACTTTGGGTTCCCACTGCCTAACTTTTTCCTTCCCAGTCTTTATTCACTTGATAAATGAAAATTCCTTTTTTTTCTGATTGCTCAGAACATAATCTTCAGTCATCTTTGACTCCTCTTTTCTTCCCGACCCAACATCAAACCCATCATCAAATTCCGTTAGATTTGCCTTTAAAATGAAAAAAATGTTCTTAGATATGTCACCAAAAGTAGATACGTTGGACCTTATCAAATTTTAAAAATTTTATGCTTTAGAATATATGTCAAGAAAATTAAAAGGCAAGCCACAGATTGGGAGAAAATATTTGTAAAGCATAAATATGACAAAGGGTCTTGTGTCCCAAATATAAGAAGCATTCTTGTAACTCAAAGGTAAAGGAACAAACAAGTCAATCAAAAAGTGACTCGAATATTTAAATACTTCATCAGAGAAGACGTACACACGGCCAATACATGTTCAACATCATTAGTGATGAGGGACACGCAAACTGAAATCACAAGATACCTACTAGAATGACTACAATTTAAAAAAGGTAATAACAAGCTCTGGTGAGTGAATGGAGAAACCTGAGTCCTCACACATTGTTGAGTGTTAATACATAATGATACAGTCACTTTGGAAAACAGTTTTTCACTTTCTTAACATAAGAAGTGCTTAATGCCAAATATAAGCTTACAGTAACATCCAGTAATTCTACTGCTAGGTATCTACCCAAGGGAAATGAAAACCTATGTCCACACAAAGACTTGTACATGAATATTCACAGAAGGATTAGTCATAGCAGTCATTAAGGAAGACCATCCAAATGACCATCAATTGGTGAACAGATAAACAAAATACGGTGTCTTCATGCAACGGAATACTATTTAGCAAAGAAAAAAGGAATAGACTACTGTTCTATGCCACAACCTAGATTTTCAAAAAGAAAATGCTAAGTAAAAGAACCAAGACTCAAAAGGTTACATGTTGTATGATTCCACTCATATGAAACGTCCAGGAAAGGCAAACCCACAGAGAGAGAAAGCATATTAGTGGTTGCCTGGGACCAGGCGTGAGAACAGGAGTGAAACGTGAACGGGAATTGGGGGATCTTTGGGGGCTGGTGGAAATGTTCTAAAACTGGGTTGGGGTGATGGTTGCATAAATCTAGAAATTTTCAAAAAATACTGATTGTACATTTAAAATGGATGAAGTGTATGGTATGTAAATTATGCCTCAACAGAGTTGTTTAAAAAATAGAAAACAATCTTCCAAATATGACCATTTTTTCACCACCTCTCCTACCCACCACCTCAGCCACTATCTCTTGTTTAGGTTAATTTACTAATCGAACTGAACTTTCTGCTTCCACCTTGACCCTCTAGAATCTATTTTTCATGCACCTGATGGATCCTTTCAAAATATAAAACAAATTGCATCATGACTCTGCCCAGAAATCTCTAATGACTCCTCATTCAGCTCGGAATAAAATCCGGAGTTCTGTGGCCAATAGGGGGCTCCTGCTCTGTTCTGTGAGCCCCCTGACTCCCCCTCCAGTATTCTCCTGTCACTCATCAGTCCTGGGCACACAGGTCTTCCCCTGCTCTTCAACACACCAATCCTGTTCCTGCCTCAGGGTCTTTGTTTTAACTCCTCCCCCTGCCTGGAATATTCTTCATTGAGATGTCTTCGTGGCCACTCTCATGTCATTCAGGTCTCCCCAATATTATCAAAGAAGACCTCCCTGACCATGCCCTCTTGAAAGAACACCACTCCTTGCCCCCCTGCCCCCCATCATCCCTATCCTTTTACAATGGTTTCATTTTCTTTACAGTACTCATCACTTCCCGACACATTTTGATTGGTGTGTGTGTGTGTGTGTGTGCGCGCGCGCGCGCGCAGTTTCCCCACCACCCTGCCTAGAAAGGCAGTTCCATGAGGACAGGGATCTTGTCTCTGGTCTGTTTTGTTCATCACTTTATTTCATTTGAGTCCCATAATTATCACGTGAGATAGGTCTTATTCACAGGGGGAGACACTGAAGGTCTGAGAGGTGTCGCAGTTGATTAAGTCACACAGCCAGTGATTATTCAAGCTGGAATTTGAGGCCAGGGCTGTCTGACTCCAATGCCATGGAGTCATCATCACTACGTCAAGACAGACTCCCAAGAAAAGCAGTTAAACCAGATCCCGCTGAGCAAAGTTTTGTTTCCTGCGTTCCTCGTAGATCAGAGTTAATGGTCTTAATGATTTTGAATTCTCTGAGTCCGTGTACCTCAGCCTGATCTATAAAAAATTAACAAATGTAGCCGTGCTTTCTTGGCTTTCTCACATTTGCTCCAGCCCATAAAGAAGTCAACCTTCTTGTCCTAAAAGTTGAAATAAACACACTTCAGAAAAATTAAAAATTCGAAGCGCTCACATAAATCCAATCTAACATCAAGATTAGAAGGGCAGGAATATGTAAGACGGATGACACCAATTCATCATAGTAACCTTCTTCCTCCAGAGTGTAATATATTACACATCTTCGTAGCAACCCGTGTGATTTATTAGTGTAATCAGAGGATAGCTCTCCCTTTTGAAATTGTTTTTCTGCTCAAGAGGTGTGCACACAAGATGTAATCCAGGAAAGAATAAAATATTTATGCCTAAGCTCATCTCAGTGTCAAAGAGACTCCGTTTTTGCAGTTTTCTTCCTTCTATCTCTTCCTTTATAGCTTCGACATATTCCAAATATACAGACGTACTTACGGACGCGGTGATGAAACCAGAATGCTCTGAGCATATTAGTTAGGGCCAGGGAGAAAAGAAAGAACAGAAAGGGAATACGGCACCTTGGGTAATGGCAGTAGGATCCACCTCTCCTCCAAAAACACAGGAAGCTATTACCAAGCCCCATGTCCGTCCCTTGGTAACGGACGTCCCTATGTTGTGAACATAGGGACGGAGCATGGTCCGTCCCTATGTTGTGAACAGAGGCGGTTCTGTATAGAAGATGGTGCTCCCTCCAAAGACCACACCCATTAGCCAGAAAGAAAGCCAATAATATCCTCCCTCGTCCTCTCCCTGGAGTTCCAGAAGGTGAGGTAGAGGACTCGGTCATGTAGCCGAGGCTGAGAGTCATCACCATGGTTACGACCGGAGGCAAAATAAGCTTCCTGCAGCCAACCAACCCCAATTCCAGTTTGGGGCTCAATACAACCTTAATATGATGCTTGGAGAAAAAAAAAATGCATCTTGACACCATCGTGGCCCAAGAGGAGAAAAAAAAAAAAAGCCGATTAGTATTCCAGGCTCGTATGCCAACACAGGATAGTAGCAAAACAGAAACAAGCTTTTCCATCCGAAATCCGCAGCCAGCTTTACGAAACAGTGTTTTAAGTTCCTTGCTGTAAATTCCTAGGCCGTCTATAAGGTTCCTCCCCCAAGATCTGTTGTGAAGCCTGTCGGCAAACCCTGAAATCACTCATGCATCCATTTTCAACACAGAATAATAAAATACTATATATTTGTGCATGAAGCGATACATCACGTTCATTCGGTAGGAGCTGGAGTTAGAAATCATCGTACCTTCACGCGATCCTTGCAGATTGCCCCTCCCTAGTCACAGGCCCTTGGTTTAGCTGTGCTAATTAAGGATGGCTTGGCTCCCATCGTTATTCTTGAACTTCCGTGCCACATTCAGGTCCTCAGAACTTCGAACACAGTCTGCCAGTGTCTTAAGAGAGAGCATTAATGCAAGAGTTACTGCAGTTTGCTCGTAATTTTTAAAACGCACCCCGCCCAACTTGAGAAAGCCAAGGACCTGGCTGGAGGAAGATACACACTTAATTAGAAAGGATTTGTGGATTCTCTCCACTGCCCAAGGCACCCGGCCCTCTGCTTTATACGAGATGGACACTCGATAAAGAGTTATGCGTGTCTGTTGCCGAACGATCCTTATTTACATCGATCCTAATTATTAAAATAGTAAATATTCAATGCAGAATACTTGAAGGACATAGAACACAGAACCCGACCAGAGTCAAAGCCATGGCTGAGTCCTTACCTTGGCTGGGCAGCCTCTTCGTCCTCATTTGTAAACATTACAATTCCCATCTTCCTCCCTGATCTCAGGGAAAATGTTCTCACAAAGGACACTTGCAAACAGAGGCATTTGGTGTTGTTTCTTACTTTCAAGGCATCAAGATAATACGCCAGGGGGATACATCAAGGGTGTCCTGGGATCTTTTTATTTGGACGCAGTTTTCCTCTGCTTGTTGATCTTGCTTCTGACCAGGTAAATGGAGAAACACTTCATTGGGCAGGGGGAGCAAGATTTCCACACTGGTGATTATGATTAATATTATATCAACTCCATGAAATTAATTGTTCAAGGTGAACGTAATGGGAAATAGCTGTCTTCTTCCACTTCTAGGGACCTTAAAACTTTCACCTTTAAGACAATCTGCTACTGGGGCACCCCTGGCTGGCTCAGTTGGAGGACTGAGTCGCACAACTCTTGACCTTTGTGTTGTGAGTTCAAGCCCCATGTTGTGTGTAGAGATCACTTAAAAATAAAGTCCTTAAGGGGCAGCCGGGTGGCTCAGTCAGTTAAGCATCTGCCTCTTGGTTTCAGCTCAAGTCACGATCTCACAATTCATGAGTCTGAGCCCCGCGTCGGGCTCTGCGCTGAGAGCACAGAGCCCGCTTGGGATTCTCTCCCTCCCTCACTGTCTGCCCCTCCCCTGTTTGCATGCACTCTCTCTCCCTCTTTCTCTCATAAATAAATAAACTTAAAAAAAAATAAAATCCTTAAATAAATACATAAATACAAAATTTTGTCAAATTTAACTCTTGTGGATTCTTAAAGAATTCCAGTATCAAATATGATGAGAACAGGTGAACTTCTTTCCATTTTACTTGAATGATAACACACATAGCGATAAATACACATAAGTTAACAACTAAGAGAATTTTCACGAACTGAACACCCCAGTACAATCACTAGGCAGATCAAGAAACAACCCCAACTACATTAAGCGACTCACTTTAGAATCTAGTGTTCAAAAAAAAAAAAAGGATCTAATGTCCATCCTCAAAGTATTCTTTACGAAATATCACAAGTCTATTACATGGGATATAAAATTTAGTATAGTCACATTCGCTCCACGTAAATGTGAGCATTAATCCAAACATAGGCCGAACGGTTTCTTGGACAAATGGGAAAGGACTGTTGGTAGCAATGAGTAGAACGACCTGTCATCTAATCTAACCATTAGATTCCCCTGCTGTTGTCGATCAAAACACTTAAGTAATTCTGATTCCTTGACACCCGAGACAACTTCTTCCAGACACGCCACAAAATGTCAACACTGTGATGAGGGAGTCAGTCCGAGAATTCCAGCCAAGGCAGAAAAATAATCACCGGAGTGATTAAAGCCGTCACGACACCACACTAATGACCCACTTGCCTTGTCTGTTTACCGTGAAAACGAAACACGAAGGCCTATATTTTGTCCAGGTGGAAAGTCCACGGCTTGGATGTGTAAATATTCACTGTTTCTCTCAACCCATTGTGATGGGATGTGCAGGGAGGCCTCACACACAGCTCTTTTCATGCAATTGTCCTGCGGAATGAGATGAATCTTCCTCCCAAACTGAGCTGCCCCTCGTGGAGCCATGAGGCCAGAGGAGAGGATTCAGGCTGCAGGTGTCTCCGTTCATGACTATGTCCCGGCCCTGAAGCCCACTCACAAACGGCCTGCGCTCCTGCGACAGGCGAGAGTGCTCTCTCCCTGGGAACCTGGGGAGCCTCTGTGCACAGCCCCAGAAACGTGTTCTGGGCACCCACGCTTTACTGAGACTTACATTTCCTACTGGCGTGGGTACAGGTGTGTAAGGCTGTGATGAGGTCCAATCATGGGAGACGGATCTAAATGCATCGCCTTAATTCAGCTGTGAGACAGAGTACTCAAATACCACCGACGTCTCAAGGGAACTCAGATTGTCCCCTAAATAATTTCACCTCCCCAGAGGGACTCAAATACACCACCGATGTCTCAGGGGAACTCAAGTTGTCCCCTAAATAATTTCACCTCTCCAGAGGGACTGCAAAATAAAGGTAATTCTTCAGTCTCAAGAAGCCTTCCTAAGCCACATTTGCATTTATCCTACTTGTCGGGTTAACTCTCCTGGCCATGCTCCTGGCTCATTCAGTGCATATTTGCTGAGTGTTTGTACTGTTCTGGGCACACTGCCGGCCATTGGTATACAGTCATGAGGAGAGCAAAAATGAGCTTTGACTTCACAGCACTGATAGTCTAAGAGAAGAGGCAAATTCATTAAATAATCCACAAAAATATCTTGGTCTTTTACCCCCACCATACCTTTTCTCTTACATCACTTCTCCCCGTTAGGTTTTTTTTTTTTTAATTTTTTTTTATGTTTATTTCTGAGACAGAGAGAGACAGAGCATTAGTGGGGGAGGGGCAGAGAGACAGAGGGAGACACAGAATCAGAAGCAGGTTCCAGGCTCTGAGCCGTCAGCACAGACCCCGACTCGGGGCTCAAACTCACAAACCATGAGATCATGACCCGAGCCGAAGTCAGTCGCTCCACCGACTGAGCCACCCAGGCGCCCCTCCCCATGAGTTTTTAATTCCTACTCCCTCTCCATGGTCCAGTTGCAATATCTTTATCCATGGCACAAGCTCTCTGTGACCAATCCCAATCGGCCCCTAATAACCTGCTTCTTCTCAGCCCCATGCATTGTTGACCATAAGCATCACCAAATAATCTAAATTCATGCCACCAATGAGCTCATATCACCAGGAAGACACCAATAACTGACCACGGCCCTCTTTCCACGGAGCCAAGAAGTACCCTCAAGATCTCACCAAATACAGAAGATTGCTACCAATCAACTGGAACTGATTCTTTGAAAGAAATATAAGGTCATCCTCAGTCCATCCCATTAACTAGCCAGTTACTACTCACCTCTACCTTCTGTTGTCTTTGTGCCCTCCTTTGTACCCTTTGGTACCTTTGTACCCTTTGTACCCTTTGGTACCTTTATACCCTTTGTGCGTACTGTCTCCACAACCGCAACATAAATGACTTCAGTGACAGGGACCACACCTTATGTTACTTTTAACAACTCTAACTCAGCAACTGTATGTTGAGCACGGACTCTGGGGATGCCCTGTTGTTGGCACTACAGGAAATACAGAGATGAATGGGACACAGTCCCTCCTGCCAACAACCCCCCGTCTTTTGGTGGGTTTTTTCTTGAGGGATAAAAATTCACAAATAGCTACAACTTGAGACAGAGTACAATGAATAGCCTAAGAAAAGGCTGGAAGTTGAGAGAAGCCACCGATGAAATCCAGCTGGAAGCACAGGGAACGTTTCTTAGAGGAGGTGGCATCTGAGATGGACACTGACGATTGGAGAAGGAGGAAAGAGGAAGCAGGGTGTCGCTCTCCGGGCATAAAGAAAGGCATACGCAAATCCAGAGGAAGAGGAAAGTTTAGGATCCTTCAAGTATTCTCCTTTGGCTCCAAAGTACTTGGCATGACATCTCATTCATAGTAGGTATCCAACAGGGGCTGGTAAGTAGACACTTTAGGCAGTACCTGGTCAATGACAACACAAAGGAACCAAAGGGTCCGGGAGCGCCTCACATGCACGCACACCCACACACACACCCCACGATAACAGACATTTTCTAAAGTGGGTCTCTAGGCTCCACCAGAGACAAGAAATGAGCAGACCTGGAGTAGATGCCTCGTTCTGGTTATGTTGGTGCCGTTACCGGATTGTAGCTCCGTTCTTGCAAGGTTATGGATCTGAGTAGATTTTCGGTCTCCAGTGTTTTGAAAAACGTAGGTGTTCCTCGGATGTTGGCAAATGATATAGGGAAAGGAGTTTTGTACTCAGGTTAACCTGAGGACGCAGTGAGATAAGTGAGCTTGAACACTGTCTTTTTCACAGTACTTCTCTGAGACTGGGAGAAGCTACGTCACCGTGATCCTCCAAGAGGAGGGGGGATAGTGTGATAATTTCCTAAATGCGTATGGCCATAGTAGCTTGTATTAAAAAAATGGCGACTCTCGTGGTACAAGTATTCCATAGAACACTCTAGGATTTGGTGGGTTAGATGCAATTAGAAAGAAAATGGAGGAAACTCAATCCAGTTTCGCCTAAATGATGGAGACCGAGGCCGCAGCCAGTAAGTGTCAGCTTCCAGGAAATCTGGTGGATGTGCCACGTATCTATTCCTTTTTCCACCCACCCTCCATTTTACCACATCCTTTCCCATCCTACCCACTTAGGGATAATAAAAGCTAACATTCGTTGAGCCTTCCCTTTGTGCGAGGCCTTTGTGTTTTAACTGCTTTAACCCTCACGATAATCTTCAGCACTATCATTATTCCAATTTCATAAATGAGGTGGCCAAAGGCACCGAGAAATTGAGGAATTTTCCCGTGGTCACCTGTATAGTAAGTGGTAAAGACAGTACAGGAGTCCAGGAGGAGCTAAGGCTCCTAAGGGCCACACTAGTATCTACCCCCAGGTGGTGAGAAAGGGGGAGGGAGATCGCACGAGGACCCCTGGCTTCTCTCTTTCCCCCACTGCTTATGTTGGGTTAGTCTGCCAGTGCTCCCCTCCCCCATCTACCCCTTTCCCCACCCCAGCCCCCATCCAGTCTTCAGAGAAACAGAATCCAATGGCCCCTCACACAGCATCTGCTGGTTCAGATTAAGACCATCTCAGTCTGGCCTCGCTCATCACCCCTGCTCATTCCTGTGCCCTCCCCCCATCCCCGAGCCTCCAAGCTCATCACCCCTGCTCATTCCTGTGCCCTCCCCCCCCTCAGCCGTCTGTCCCAATGTTTACTAGTTCCTCCCAAGGAAAGAAAAAAGACAAGTCCCTTTGGCCTCTGCCCCCCGCCCCCCTGTCCTCAAACACCGCCTCACAGTCACCCCCGATTCCCACTCCCAACCTTTTTTTGTATCTCTTTTCTCTCTTCTCTCATTACAGATTCATCTCTCCTCTCCTCTTTGCCTCCCACTGCCGAGTGACAAATCCCTCTTAAAATAACACTGTGACTCACCCAGCGGATACTGTATTCCATTTATGGGTACCTTTGTTTCCCCAAGGGGCACAGAGCATCTCACAGATACTCAGTCTTATTTTTACCTCGCCCTTGGCAAAAGAGGGTCTGTCAAAAGGGAATAAGAGTGTAGCTCGGGCTTTTGTCTGAAGGACAGGAGCGCTGGGGCCGATACAGTCTTTTTACACTCCCAGGCCTCCTCCTTCTCATCCCCTTCTCCTTGGTGCTGTTTGACTTCAGGCTCCATTAGTAACCTCACCAGAAATTCGACGAAAATCTTATTAATCACCTGTGCTCTTTCTTGACCAGCCACCCAAGCTGGAAGCCTCGGAACAGCCCCACTTCCTTCCTCCCACCGGTTCTGCCCGCACATCCGGTTGACAACCAAAGCCATGCCGGTCCCGCCTTGGGGCTCTGCTCCTATTCCCACCGCCGCCACCTCATTCGGGCCACCACCTCCTCCAGCCCGGCCTGATGCAGTGGTCACCTCGCTGTTCCCCCCCACCCCCAACCATTTTCTGCACACACACGCGCGCGCGCACACACACACACACACACGCTCCAAGGTAGTATTTCCAACCTCAATCCGATCACGCTGCCCCGCTGAGGGGTGCTCCGGTGAAACCCCTCCCCTTTTCCAGGGCATTCGGGGCTTCTCAGTCTAGCCTCAGCGACCTTGCCTTTATGACCCCCTGCGTCTTCACCCCAGCAGTCCCAGAAAGAAGCGGTGTCCCTTGACGTTCCTGGATTCTCCTGCCTCTGGGCTTTCATACCTGGGACCCCCGCCCTGGGGAAGGAGCACCAGCCTGTAGCATCTCTTCCCGGAAAGCTCCTTCTCGGGTGTAAAGGTGCAATTTTTACATCACCTCTTCTGCAGAGCTTTTCCTAGCCTCCCTGGGGCACTTTGAACTCTTCTCTCTTCTCCATGCCTATTGCTTTTTCCAATAACTGCTAGAGTAGAGATACGTATAATGTAGTCTATATTCCACCAATTGGAAGCCTGCGATGTCCCGGGCACTATGCCAGGCACTAGGAAACAGAGAGATCAAATTCACAGTCCCTATCCCCACGACGAAGATGGGAAATAAAGAAAAGTAATTGGTATTTCAGAGTGAGATGAGCCATAACAGAGCTAAACCCAGGGGCCGAGTGGGCACATGAGAGGCTGTCACCTAGGCTGGGGACATCACAAAGCTCTGAGAAGAGACCAGCCCTGAGCTGAGCTTCTGGGAATGTCCAAGTGGGAACGGCTTTGGGGACTGCACTTTCTCCCCCACGAGACCGCGGGCTCCAAAACAGCGGACCAGATCCTGTGCCCCCTGTACTTTGCAAGGGCTCAGCAAATTCGCAGGAAACCGAAAAATCAGAAAAGGTGAGGGCTGTGGATCTCTAAAACCCCCACCGATACCAGGTTTATGGCTTCTCAACCCAGCCTCCTCCTTCCTCTTGGTGGTTGACTCATCTTGGTCCCACAGATCCAATCTTAGCCGGTAAATAATGCAAATAATAAGGTGATTCCACAAATGCGGTTTTTCCGCATCCCGGCCCTGGCCGCCCGCAGCCCAGGAGTCGGGGACCCAACTGGCTGGCCTGAGGCATTTGGCGTGACAGCTGAGCCACCCGGTCAGAGTCAGGCAGTCACGCGTCCCTGACGGGCACCCGGGCTAAGCAGAAAAGGCCCGAGAGGAAAAGGGAAAATGTGTCACCCCAGGCCAGGCCAAGTTCAAAAGTCACCAGGTCCAGAACCACCTCCCAACTGGCTCCCCAGCCCCCCCCCCCCCCCCGCCTCATTCTCTGCCTTTCAATTTCTACTTCGAAACCAGGGTCATTTCCCACAGCCTTGCACGTGTGGGCATGCTCCTTGTTTTGGCTGACAAAGCCCCGGCGACATCTCTCTCTCTCTCCCTCACTTTTGCCCCCACCCAAGATTATTCTCTAACCTTCTCTTTGTCCCTCAGTCCTACGAAACCCTGTGCATTTCCTCAACCCATCTCTCTCGCCTGCAGGCAGCTTGACCGGCTGCTCGTTCTTTTTGCCTGGAACGCCTCTGGACAACTGGCTCAGCCTTCCGTCTCAGGTTAAAGGCTACTTTCCAGGGGAAGCCCGTCCTGTCCCCAGGCTGAAGCCAGGGCAGCTTTCCGCCTGCCAGTGACTGCCCCCACTCTCCGCTCTCCCTCTCGTCACCCCTGTGGCCCTCTGGTGAACTTGTCCCCTGAGCTGGGTAAGCTCCCCGCAGGGAAGGACTGTGTCTGGTTCCTCCCCAGACTGCGTGCATCAGGCACACGTAAGCGTCTGCCGGACGAGTGCGAGAAAGAACACGAACGAATTAATTAGTTGGTTCGATGAAGGTATTATGTAGGCCTGCTCGTCTCTTCGTGGGTTCTGTGTATGTGGTCTGGCCTTCAGGGGACTGGCCTCTGAGGAGAGGAAGGCAGCACGACCTAGCGGTCACGAGCTTGAACTCGGACCACACCTCCAGGGGCTCAGATCTGAGCTGTAGGCCTCACAATTTGCACACGTTCGTTGTTTTGTCTCCAGTCGAGGTCGGTTATGAGATTCACTGTCTTAACAGTTGCAAAGCAATCCACTAGCACTGGTGATGTAGTCACCCCTATTTAAGTCTTTGCTGTAGAAAACAGAACGGTACTAACACATGCAAAGTCAGGACATGCTGCCCGTAGGTGACAGGACAAGAAATAAATGATAGGTTTATGACTTAAAGCTATAAACAGAACGAACTGAAAATAGCCGCGTAATCATACAGAGACAATGGCAGAAACTTGGGGCTAAGTGAGCTAAGTTCTCGTGGTTCGTAGAGACAGTCACAGATAATGTCCAAATCGACAACCCGGAAGACAGTGGTGTGAAACTCTTGGTGATTTGAAGGTAACTATGGGAAGGACCCTCCGCCAAAAGAGTGAAAAGCAGTTGTTTGTAAGGAGGAAGATTAGAAAAGAGAACTCATAGGGCTGGGGACTGTGGGTTTCCTTGGCAGCCCTTTTGTGCTATTTAAATTTTGACCATATACATGGGGCGCCTGGGTGGCTCAGTCGGCTGAGCGTCCGGCCTCGGCTCGGGTCACGGTCTCACAGTCCATGAGTTCGAGCCCCGCGTCGGGCTCTGGGCTGACAGCTCAGAGCCTGGAGCCTGCTTCGGATTCTGTGTCTCCTTCTCTCTCTGCCCTTCCCCTACGTGTGCTCTGTCTCTCTGTCTCTCAAAAATAAATAAAAATGTAAAAAAAAAAATTAAATTTTGACTATATATATATATATATATAGAGAGAGAGAGAGAGAGAGAAGGAGGGAGGTGCTGTACAACGTTTGGCTGAAACCCCTCGGCATCACACAGCACCTCTTTAGATAATGTGATAAGTTAACAAGACGCACATACGTACATTCTTCCACATATCCCATGATCTCATGAAAACCTATAGCGTCTGGGAGACATCGGGGAAAGGCACATACGCAGCTCATTCAAGAATCCATGCCTTCCCCATCCGTGACTTTGCCGTGACTCACCCCTCACAAAGCGAGTATTTTATCCTTGGTGCTCGTTTCTTCAAGACCGGCTTTCCAACTTAGGGTGGGCAAATTGAAGCGGGAGGGATAGATGGGTCCACAGTGTCCTGGGAAGCAGCTTTCTGGTGGTTTCCGCTCTGGCTCGCTAGCTGAATGACTAGAAGTGAGCTGATTCCAACCAGCTGCCCTCGGTTACTCTCTGAAAGCATTTGATAGCGTGGAGTGCCCCCTGAGGACTAGAGAGTAGTAAGTCCTCTCTCTTCCCTTCAAACGATCAAGGCACAGTAAGTTCCTGCAGTTTAGAGTCAGACCTAGATGTCCGCATCACCAGCTACTGGGGTAGTATAGCCATAAACGTGAATCAAATCGGCAATTTAATGAAAACGTGAGAGAGCGTGAGTCTGGGATATTGAGCGCCTGGATGCGCGTTTCATTAAAACTTTACCGCAAGTTGTGATCACATTCAAGGAATGTTCCAGGTTGACAGTGTTTGAGGTGTTTAAAAGCTTACTGGCAGGCAAGCGTGCCTAGAACGCTCCCTGAAGTGGTGACAATTACAGATGTCACAGAAAGGCAGCATTGCCCAAAGAGCATTGACGGTCATTTGAATAAAGTATCTTCTCACCAAATGTCTGACCTTTGCTACCTTGACAAAGAACAGACACGTCCTGTGTCTGCGTTCTTTCGCGGGAGACCCAAAGAAACACAGAGGGATAAGAGAATTTGCTAGAGATCAAACATGACTGAAGCCACTTTTTGAGTAGGTGGACGCTCAGGATAGAAATGCAATGACAGTATTTTCTCCCTTATTCCACAAACAGAACTCTATTAGGAAAACAGGTTGAGGTAGATCTTAAATTGTTTCCATGGTCACCATTGTCACTTGTGACTCGTGTGTGGAGAACCACTGCAAGCTGGAACCTGAGAATGGTGAATACAGCTCTCGTCTCTGACAGACACTGGCCAAAATCGCTCCCGTCATGAGTACCGTCGAAGGGAGGTACGGTTAGGACGGAGCTAGAACTTACGTGATGTATTACGCTTTCCCAACACGCAATGCATAGGCTTTGAGACTCTTCTGAGTAATAAATATTTATTAATTAAAGCATCTACATGAATATGAGAGACACGAAAAATAAAAATACAAGAAAATAAGTGGACTCGTGCAGCACTTTTATAAAAAGTGAATACAATCTAATTAGTCCAGGAGTTTGTAAAGGGAAATGAGCTGGCGGGCTAGCGAGGGAACAAGGTGCCAGAAGGCCACTATGTGGTCAGGGTCACAGCTGAATTGGTGAAATGTTGGGCTCCTGTTGGCTGGGTCTGTTTCATGTTTCTTCTGGTGGACTTGTCCACGTTTTCTACTGCCTTTTTCACCCACTCGGCTTGTGGATCCGCGCAGACCTTGAGGCCACGTCTGGTAATGAATCTGCAAAGCAAGGCAAAGATAGAGTCAGTCACATCCGTCTTGTTTCGGGGACAAAGGTGATTTCCTTATTTAATTTCTTTGGGTAAAGTTGCACTTATGTGTTGGGGGAGCTGCTATTCTGAAAATGAGATCCTGGAAAGACAATGGTTCCCTGTAGGCTAGTTCGTCACACATTTCCTCAAGATACAGTAACTGCTAAAACATGGTGCCCGACTTTAGCACACCATAAGGAAAGGGAAGGGAGGTGAAGGGAAGGGAAGGGAGGGTGAGGGAAGGGGAGGGAAGGGAGGGGTGAGGGAAAGGAGGGGAAGGGAAGCATCTCACACCAGTGTGGCCCTATGGTCAGATCCTGACCCAAACCAGCCATCTCCCAACCTAGCCTTCAGAACAAAGCACAATATTCATCCGATTCCCAGTCAGACTCTTCTGCTAAGCTAAATCAGACAGAAGGATGATATTCTTTATCTGATTGCCAAATTGCTTTCAAAAATTGCCACTCGGTGCTCCATAAAGACGTGGCTAATACAGAAAAACAAAGGGGCTGTTGCTTCGCTTGAAGTCTTCCTCTGGGCCAACTTCCTGAGGAGGGCAGTATTTCTATACGCTGTGTCCCATCAAGCCCAGCTTTTGAGGAAACAAACTCACATCACTGCTTTCATGGAGCCCTCCTTGATGGTGTAGGTCTTGATGTTTTTAACTGGCAGTTTCTTGGTCGTCAGGCTCACGCAGATGCTCCTTTCTAGAACTTCACTCCCCACGCCTGGTGAAGAAAACCAAGCAAACAAAAATAAAATATCGTTTCAAATAGCATGAATGTTGCAATGCTACGAATAAACTGACAAAGGGTGATGTGATAAAGAGTAATTTGGGGAAGGCAACAGAAAATGTGGGGGAGCCACATGTATTATTTTAAATGTTAAAGTGTGAGATATATAAAGGATGTCGTTCATCAACTGTTCGTCCTCAGTGGAAACCCCCCCAAGGGGGATTACGCTTCAGCTTAGACAGCCATCTTACATTGAAGAAGGGGAAATAACTGGGGAGGGGTAATAATAATTAAGAGTTTGGTAGAATCTCTTTTTTTTTTTTAATGTTTATTTATTTTTGAGATAGGGAAAGAGGAAGGGCATGAGCAGAGAGAGAGCGGAAGGCACAGAATCCGAAACAGGTTCCAGGCTCTGAGCTGTCAGCACTGAGCCTGATGTGGGGCACTGCTTGGGAAACAGCATTTTTCTCTGAGAAGCACCTAACATGGATTCCCCAAGACTCCAAGAATCCTCTAGACTCTAAACCCCCACATCTTCTTATTCCAGCAGCGTCTGTGCGCGTGTGTTACGGCTGAAGGCATCGCCCTCGCTCATATTGCTGAGCTGAGTCAGAGCACAGATTGCTAGAGGCTAAACCCCAGTGGGACGCGTAGCGGTCGTTCAGGGAAGAAACTTGGGAAGGGACTCAGGGAGGAAACTTGGCTACAAATTAAGAGACTGAAAGGAGAGTTAGCTGAAACCTTAATTATACTCGAAGGATAGTCCCTCTTACTGCCAGAGCCATGAGAAGTAAACTCCAATCAACTGTGGGGGAAATGATCCTTTAAGAAATAAAGATGCGTAAGGGTGCATGGGTGGCTCAGTCGGTTAAGCGTCTGACTCTTGATTTTGGCTCAGGTCGTGATCTCAGGTTTGTAAGTTCGAGCCCCACGTCGGGTTCCACACTGATAGTGCGGAGCCTGCTCGGGATTCTCTCTCTTTCCCTCCCTCTCTGCCTCTCCCCTGCTCTCTCTCTCTCTCTCTCTCTCTTTCTCAAAAATAAATCAGTAAACTTAAAAAAAAGAAAGAAACACGTAGAACAGTCAGGTGAGGCTTAGTATAGCTACGTCTCATCTTGGTCTGTCTTACAGGATTCTCTGAATGGGTATAAGGCATTGATCTGTCAGCCCTTATCACATGGTCTCTTATAAACTAAAGAAGTTTATCATTAATGGGAACAACATTCATAGCAGTAATCATAGACTCTCCTTCCTACTTGAAGGTGATACTGATTTCCTGGGTATGAAGGCATGAGCTCCCATTCATTTTTTCAAACAGAAATTTATGATTTGCCTCAAGACATCCACCCTCCAATTCATCCTCACATTGTGGCGAAAATTTCCAGAATTCTGAGAATGGATCAAGGGAGCTATTAAATAGGCAAAAGCTACAAAGGTGTAGACAATCATCACCACCAGGCCACGGCTAACGTTAATCAAGAAATTATTACTCGTGAGGAAATCTGCTAAGTCGCCCTAATTTTTTTCGTTTACATGTTAAGCCCAGGTGAGAGTGTCTGTCATGATATTCAACTTACAAGTAAGTGTAGGTCCAGAGAGGCTACGAAACGTACCCTCAAGTCACCCAGTTACGAAAAGTTGGAGCCCAGACTCTAAGCGAGTTCTGTCTGTCTTCGGCATCCATCAAGTCCCCCGAAAGCAAAATTACCCTTCCCATTCTGCGCAGGGGAAGTCTGAGGCTGACCCCGGGGGAAGCAGTTTTCTCGAGTCAGAACCTGACTCAGACCCCAGACGTGTGCCCACCTGCCCGCATTATCTGTTGCCCGTCTCACGCAGAACCTATCGGCTTACCTTCCGCCATGAATTCGGTGAGAAAGCAGATGGCGAGCAGGGCCAGGACGAGAGGTCTCATGGCTGAGGTCCTTCTGAGCTGTGCAGGCAGAGTGAAGATGCGACTGCTCTCAAGAGCCTCTTTATTCCTCCAGTGGTGAGCGCACTTCCTGTGGTAAGAGGGGGCTTTCGGGGTGGGTGTGGAATCGTGGAAAGTCTTTGCAGTACAGATGCCTTTCTCTCCGAAGAAAAAGTTCCTTTGCCCCCCCCCCCGCCCCCCCACTCGCGCTAACCCCACACCTTGTGGCCTTGGCCCCTTGTGGTGAATGTGTCAGTGAAACCAAATGCAAGCAGACGAGGAACGTGGTTTTGTCTCATCTCCTGCCAGCGATCTGAGTTCAAATCTTCCGCTGCAGGCATGGCCCAAGGCCACATCGGTACCGTGGCCCAGTGTGGGGACAGTGTAAGGAAATGAGGTGCGGTGGTCACAGCGGTCCTGCTTCCCCACCTGTCTCATGTCACATCCGCTGTGACGTGAGGCTTCCCCCACCGTGGCCCCCCGGGTCCCTGATGCCATCCAGAGAAACCGCCTTGGGGGACAAAGGGCTGCTGCTGGGGCCCTGAGTTTCTCAACCCCTTTTTCTTCTCATTTCTCTCCCAGACCCTCATTCCAATGACTCCCATTTCTTTACACGCCCCCCCCACCCCCATACCCAAGAAGCAGTTAAATAAGAGTGTTTGGAGCATGTCTGCATGCACATGTTTGCTTTATTACAAATTAATATCTACCTTCTAAAAAGCTCTTGATAAGTAGTTGGCCTGACATGAACTTTCTTTTGAAAGAAAGAAAGAGACAATTGTCTCTGATCATGCCATCCTGCCAGCGTTCATCTTTAACATTTTTTCCAGTAAGTCTCTATGGGTAGACACATGTTTGCGCACTTGTGATCAAATACTATTTTAGCATCAGTGTAAAATATCCTCGCACGGTCCTTCACAGTCTTTGTGATACACACACACACACACACACACACACATTAAACCCCTCCCTTCTAACATTGTCACATAGATCCCGTCTATAAGGTAAGTTTTCATGAACAGATATGGAGTCACTTCCCCTTAGTAACCAGAAGTAGAATCACTCGGCAAAATCGTAAGACCATCTTCTAGTTCTTGCTACCTGTCGCCATGGAGTCTTCCCCAAATGTAGTGTCCACTCGCAGACCTCTAGCAGGACTCAAGTATATCCGTGGCACCTTCCTGGTACTCCACTCAAAATGCTTTTCCTCCTATTCCTCCCTGACCTGGAAAACGATGCTATTTTCCATCCATTATTGAAACACAGAACCTGGGGCCATCGTAGACTCATTGCTATCCATTCACATGTCGCCCTCAACCAAGGTGCACTAAGTATACCTTCTAGGTAGCTGTTCAGTACACCTGCTCCTCTTTCCACGTGGCTCTAGGCAAGCCCTCGTCAATCTTGGTAGGACCACTGCAGTAGACCAACTGGTTTCCCAGTGTCAGGTCTCTCCCGCTTTCCAATCTATTGTCGCAACACTGCCGGACTAATCATTCTAATATCTCAATCGTGTCATTTCCCTCCTGAGAAGCTCTTTGCCAATATCCATTGCCTACAGAATCTATTTCCGGTCTCTTCTTGTCATACACAAGGTCGTTCAAGATCAATAGAACGTTTCCCTTTCAGGTTCCCTTTCTGCCCCTCACGCACAGTTCCCGAACCTCCTAGTCTCAACAAATGTGTGTGTGCTCAACCAAATATACCATCCGCGCTTACACCCCCCCACATATCACTTCCCAATGCCCATCCCAGCTCCATACTTGGAAACTGCATGTTTTCCTGAATTCTCTAGATAAAATTGAGTTGCGCCATCGTCTGTGCTCCCTTGGAGCTTTGTCTCCACCACTGTTTTTATCGTTTATTGCCCTGCTCAATTATATTTCTGCGTCTCCCACTAGATGGCAGGCTCCTGCGCCTGTGATTTTCCTCTTAGGCTTTCAATCAAACAGACAATTTGACCCACGGCTGAATTTTTCTTTAGCATATTGAAACGAAATTGGTTAAACTCTCAGAGTGAATTATTCACTTCCAGTTTTTCAAAGCAGGACTGCGGTCTCCGGTGGGGAAGAATTAGGCGACAAGAAAATAGAAACCTGGGACAAAACAGGTTGATGTGCTAGCGTGCGAGTGCGCAGACGCTAATTGCCAACAACCTTCACATTACCGCTGGCCACCTGTACGTCTTTGGAAAAGCGTCTATTCAGCTTATTTTTAATTGGATAATTTCGTTTTTTGCTAATGAGTGAGTCGTAGGAGTTGCTGATATATTTTTGATAGTAGCCCCTTATCGGATAGATGGCTTGCAAATATTCTCTCCCACTCTGCCTTTTCATTTTGTTGATTGTTGTTGTTGTTGTTGTTGTTGTTGTTTTATATTGTGCGGAAGCTTTTGGGTTTGACAGAGTCCCACTTACGTATTTTTTACTTCGTTGCTTGTGCTGTTGGTGTCGTATCTGAAAAATCACTGCTAAGACCAATGTCAAGAAACTTTCCTCCTATGTTCTGTTCTAGGAGTTTTACGGTTCTAGGGACGACATTTAGATGTTTAATCCATTTGGAGTGAAATTTTGTGAGTGGTTTGGGATAGAGGTCCAATCTACGATTTTACGTGTGAATATCCAGTTTTCTCGGCACCATTGATTGAAGAGACAGTCCTTTCCCCACTGAGTAGTCTTGGCTCACTTGTCAAATATTAATTGATTATGTAAGTATGGGTGTGTTTCTGGGCTTTTGACCCTGATCCCTTGGACTGTATGTCTGCTTTTTTGCCAACACCATACTGTTTTGATTACAATAGAATTGGAATATAGTTTGAAATCAGGAAGTGTGATGCCTCCCATTTTCGTCTTCTTTCTCAGGGTTGCTCTGGCTATTAAGGATCTTTTCTGATCCCACATGAATTTTAGGACTGTTTTTCCTATTTCTGTGAAAAAAGCCATTGGAATTTTGATAGGGATTATATAAACTATCAATGGCTTTGGATACTCTGGACGTTTTAACAATAATAAATCTTCCAACCCATGAGCACAGGATTTCTTTATTTTTTTTTATTTAAATCCAAGTTAGTTAACATATAGTGTAATAATGGTTTCAGAGTAGAACTTAGTGAGTCATCACTTACAAATAACACCCAGTGCTCATCCCAACAAGTGCCCTCCTTCATGCCCCTCACCCATTTAGCCCATCCCACCTCCCACAACCTCTCCAGCAACTCTCAGTTTGTTCTACATATGTATGAGCCTCTTCTGTTTTGTCCCCCTCCCTGTTTCTATATTATTTTTGTTTCCCTTCCCTTATGTTCATCTGTTTTGTCTCTTAAAGTCCTCATATGAGTGAAGTCATATGATTTTTGTCTTTCTCTGACTGACTAAATTTCACTTAGCATAATACCCTCCAGTTCCATCCACATAGTTGCAAATGTAAAGATTTCTTTCTTTAAAATAATTTTTTAATAAAAATTTAAAAAACTACCTAGTAGTGCAATTGCTGGGCCATAGGGTAGTTCTATTTTTAATTTTTTGAGGAACCTCCATACTATTTTCCAGAGTGGCTACACCAGTTTGCATTCCCAACAGCAGTGCAAGTGTTCCCTTTTCTCTGCCTCCTCACCAATATCTGTTGTTTCCTGAGTTGTTCATTTTAGCCATTCTGAAATGTGTGAGGTGGTATCTCATTCTGTCTTCCTGATGATGAGTGATGTTGAGCATCTTTTCATGTGTATGTTAGCCATCTGGTTGTCTTCTTTGGAAAACTGTCTGTTCATGTCTTCTGCCCATTTCTTCACTGGGTTATTTGTTTTTTGGTTGTTGAGGTTGATAAGTTCTTTCTAGATTTTGGATACTAACCCTTTATCTGGTATGTCATTTGCAAAAATCTCCCATTCTGTCTGTTCCCTTTTAGTTTTGTTGATTGTTTCCTTCACTGTGCAGAAACTTTTTATCTTGATGAGGTCCCAATAGTTCATTTTTGCTTTTGTTTCCCTTGCCTCCAGTGATATGTTATAAGAAGTTGCTGTGGAGAACGGAGTCTCCGGACCCAAGTGCAGACGAGAGGCCCACGGAAGAGGGTAGGAAGGGCGGCGAGGCGGTGCGCGCTCCACGGACTGGCGGGAGGGAGCCGGGGCGGAGGGGCGGCTCGCCGGCCAAGCAGAGCCCCTGAGTCCGGCTGGCAAAAGCGGAGGGGCCTGACGGACTGTGTTCCGACAGCAAGCGCGACTTAGCGTCTGGGAGGTCATAAGTTAACAGCTCTGCTCGGAAAGCGGGAAGGCTGGAGGACAAAGGGAGGGAGAGCTGCGGAGCCCCCGGACGACAGAGCTCAGTTTGGCGGGGAACAAAGGCGCTCGCCAGCGCCATCTCCCCCGCCCATCCCCCAGCCAAAATCCCAAAGGGAACCGGTTCCGGCCAGGGAAATTGCTCGCTCCGCGCAAACACCCAACTCTGTGCTTCTGCGGAGCCAAACCTCTGGCAGCGGATCTGACTCCCTCCGGCTGCCACAGGGCCCCTCCTGAAGTGGATCACCTAAGGAGAAGCGAGCTAAGCCTGCCCCCCCTGCCGCCGTGCACCTTGCCTTCCCACCCCAGCTAATACGCCAGATCCCCAGCATCACAAGCCTGGCAGTGTGCAAGTAGCCCAGATGGGCCACACCACCCCACAGTGAATCCCGCCCCTAGGAGAGGGGAAGAGAAGGCACACACCAGTCTGACTGTGGCCCCAGCGGTGGGCTGGGGGCAGACATCAGGACTGACTGCGGCCCCGCCCACCAACTCCAGTTATACACCACAGCACAGGGGAAGTGCCCTGCAGGTCCTCACCACACCAGGGACTATCCAAAATGACCAAGCGGAAGAATTCCCCTCAGAAGAATCTCCAGGAAATAACAACAGCTAATGAGCTGATCAAAAAGGATTTAAATAATATAACAGAAAGTGAATTTAGAATAATAGTCATAAAATTAATCGCTGGGCTTGAAAACAGTATACAGGACAGCAGAGAATCTCTTGCTACAGAGATCAAGGGACTAAGGAACAGTCACGAGGAGCTGAAAAACGCTTTAAATGAAATGCAAAACAAAATGGAAACCACCACAGCTCGGATGGAAGAGGCAGAGGAGAGAATAGGTGAACTAGAAGATAAAGTTATGGAAAAAGAGGAAGCTGAGAAAAAGAGAGACAAAAAAATCCAGGAGTATGAGGGGAAAATTAGAGAACTAAGTGATACACTAAAAAGAAATAATATACGCATAATTGGTATCCCAGAGGAGGAAGAGAGAGGGAAAGGTGCTGAAGGGGTACTTGAAGAAATAATAGCTGAGAACTTCCCTGAACTGGGGAAGGAAAAAGGCATTGAAATCCAAGAGGCACAGAGAACTCCCTTCAGACGTAACTTGAATCGATCTTCTGCACGACATATCATAGTCAAACTGGCAAAATACAAGGATAAAGAGAAAATTCTGAAAGCAGCAAGGGGTAAACGTGCCCTCACATATAAAGGGAGACCTATAAGACTCGTGACTGATCTCTCTTTTGAAACTTGGCAGGCCAGAAAGAATTGGCACGAGATTTTCAGGGTGCTAGACAGCAAAAATATGCAGCCGAGAATCCTTTATCCAGCAAGTCTGTCATTTAGAATAGAAGGAGAGATAAAGGTCTTCCCAAACAAACAAAAACTGAAGGAATTCGTCACCACTAAACCAGCCCTACAAGAGATCCTAAGGGGGACCCTGTGAGACAAAGTACCAGAGACATCACTACAAGCATAAAACATACAGACATCACAATGACTCTAAACCCGTATCTTTCTATAATAACACTGAATGTAAATGGATTAAATGCGCCAACCAAAAGACATAGGGTATCAGAATGGATAAAAAAACAAGACCCATCTATTTGCTGTCTACAAGAGACTCATTTTAGACCTGAGGATACCTTTAGATTCAGAGTGAGGGGATGGAGAACTATTTATCATGCTACTGGAAGCCAAAAGAAAGCTGGAGTAGCCATACTTATATCAGACAAACTAGACTTTAAATTAAAGGCTGTAACAAGAGATGAAGAAGGACATTATATAATAGTTACAGGGTCTATCCATCAGGAAGAGCTAACAATTATAAATGTCTATGCGCCGAATACCGGAGCCCCCAAATATATAAAACAATTACTCATAAACATAAGCAACCTTATTGATAAGAATGTGGTAATTGCTGGGGACTTTAACACCCCACTTACAGAAATGGATAGATCATCTAGACACACGGTCAATAAAGAAACAAGGGCCCTGAATGAGACATTGGATCAGATGGACTTGACAGATATATTTAGAACTCTGCATCCCAAAGCAACAGAATATACTTTCTTCTCAAGTGCACATGGAACATTCTCCAAGATAGATCATATACTGGGTCACAAAACAGCCCTTCATAAGTTTACAAGAATTGAAATTATACCATGCATACTTTCAGACCACAATGCTATGAAGCTTGAAATCAACCACAGGAAAAAGTCTGGAAAACATCCAAAAGCATGGAGGTTAAAGAACACCCTACTAACGAATGAGTGGGTCAACCAGGCAATTAGAGAAGAAATTAAAAAATATATGGAAACAAATGAAAATGAAAATACAACAATCCAAACGCTTTGGGACACAGCGAAGGCAGTCCTGAGAGGAAAATACATTGCAATCCAGGCCTATCTCAAGAAACAAGAAAAATCCCAAATACAAAATCTAACAGCACACCTAAAGGAAATAGAAGCAGAACAGCAAAGGCAGCCTAAACCCAGCAGAAGAAGAGAAATAATAAATATCAGAGCAGAAATAAACAATATACAATCTAAAAAAACTGTAGAGCAGATCAACGAAACCAAGCGTTGGTTTTTTGAAAAAATAAACAAAATTGACAAACCGCTAGCCAGGCTTCTCAAAAAGAAAAGGGAGATGACCCAAATAGATAAAATCATGAATGAAAATGGAATTATTACAACCAATCCCTCAGAGATACAAACAATTATCAGGGAATACTATGAAAAATTATATGCCAACAAATTGGACAACCTGGAAGAAATGGACAAATTCCTGAACACCCACACTCTTCCAAAACTCAATCAGGAAGAAATAGAAAGCTTGAACAGACCCATAACCAGCGAAGAAATTGAATCGGTTATCAAAAATCTCCCAACAAATAAGAGTCCAGGACCAGATGGCTTCCCAGGGGAGTTCTACCAGACGTTTAAAGCAGACATAATACCTATCCTTCTCAAGCTATTCCAAGAAATAGAAAGGGAAGGAAAACTTCCAGACTCATTCTATGAAGCCAGTATTACTTTGATTCCTAAACCAGACAGAGACCCAGTAAAAAAAGAGAACTACAGGCCAATATCCCTGATGAATATGGATGCAAAAATTCTCAATAAGATACTAGCAAATCGAATTCAACAGCATATAAAAAGAATTATTCACCATGATCAAGTGGGATTCATTCCTGGGATGCAGGCCTGGTTCAACATTCGCAAATCAATCAACGTGATACATTACATTAACAAAAAAAAAAGAGAAGAACCATATGATCCTGTCAATCGATGCAGAAAAGGCCTTTGACAAAATCCAGCACCCTTTCTTAATAAAAACCCTTGAGAAAGTCGGGATAGAAGGAACATACTTAAAGATCATAAAAGCCATTTATGAAAAGCCCACAGCTAACATCATCCTCAACGGGGAAAAACTGAGAGCTTTTTCCCTGAGATCAGGAACACGACAGGGATGCCCACTCTCACCGCTGTTGTTTAACATAGTGCTGGAAGTTCTAGCATCAGCAATCAGACAACAAAAGGAAATCAAAGGCATCAAAATTGGCAAAGATGAAGTCAAGCTTTCGCTTTTTGCAGATGACATGATATTATACATGGAAAATCCGATAGACTCCACCAAAAGTCTGCTAGAACTGATACATGAATTCAGCAAAGTTGCAGGATACAAAATCAATGTATAGAAATCAGTTGCATTCTTATACACTAACAACGAAGCAACAGAAAGACAAATAAAGAAACTGATCCCATTCACAATTGCACCAAGAAGCATAAAATACCTAGGAATAAATCTAACCAAAGATGTAAAGGATCTGTATGCTGAAAACTATAGAAAGCTTATGAAGGTAATTGAAGAAGATTTAAAGAAATGGAAAGACATTCCCTGCTCATGGATTGGAAAAATAAATATTGTCAAAATGTCAATACTACCCAAAGCTATCTACACATTCAATGCAATCCCAATCAAAATTGCACCAGCATTCTTCTCGAAACTAGAACAAGCAATCCTAAAATTCATATGGAACCACAAAAGGCCCCGAATAGCCAAAGGAATTCTGAAGAAGAAGACCAAAGCAGGAGGCATCACAATCCCACACTTTAGCCTCTACTACAAAGCTGTCATCATCAAGACAGCATGGTATTGGCACAAAAACAGACACACAGACCAATGGAATAGAATAGAAACCCCAGAACTAGACCCACAAACGTATGGCCAACTCATCTTTGACAAAGCAGGAAAGAACATCCAATGGAAAAAAGACAGCCTCTTTAACAAATGGTGCTGGGAGAACTGGACAGCAACATGCAGAAGGTTGAAACTAGACCACTTTCTCACACCATTTACAAAAATAAACTCAAAATGGATAAAGGACCTAAATGTGAGACAGGAAACCATCAAAACCTTAGAGGAGAAAGCAGGAAAAGACCTCTCTGACCTCAGCCGTAGCAATCTCTTACTCGACACATCCCCAAAGGCAAGGGAATTAAAAGCAAAAGTGAATTACTGGGACCTTATGAAGATAAAAAGCTTCTGCACAGCAAAGGAAACAACCAACAAAACTAAAAGGCAACCAACGGAATGGGAAAAGATATTTGCAAATGACATATCGGACAAAGGGCTAGTATCTAAAATCTATAAAGAGCTCACCAAACTCCACACCCGAAAAACAAATAACCCAGTGAAGAAATGGGCAGAAAACATGAATAGACACTTCTCTAAAGAAGACATCCAGATGGCCAACAGGCACATGAAAAGATGTTCAGCGTCGCTCCTTATCAGGGAAATACAAATCAAAACCACACTCAGGTATCACCTCACGCCAGTCAGAGTGGCCAAAATGAACAAATCAGGAGACTATAGATGCTGGAGAGGATGTGGAGAAACGGGAACCCTCTTGCACTGTTGGTGGGAATGCAAATTGGTGCAGCCGCTCTGGAAAGCAGTGTGGAGGTTCCTCAGAAAATTAAAAATAGACCTACCCTATGACCCAGCAATAGCACTGCTAGGAATTTACCCAAGGGATACAGGAGTACTGATGCATAGGGGCACTTGTACCCCAATGTTCATAGCAGCACTCTCAACAATAGCCAAATTACGGAAAGGGCCTAAATGTCCATCAACTGATGAATGGATAAAGAAATTGTGGTTTATATACACAATGGAATACTACGTGGCAATGAGAAAAAATGAAATATGGCCTTTTGTAGCAACGTGGATGGAACTGGAGAGTGTGATGCTAAGTGAAATAAGCCATACAGAGAAAGACAGATACCATATGGTTTCACTCTTATGTGGATCCTGAGAAACTTAACAGGAACCCATGGGGGAGGGGAAGGAAAAAAAAAAAAAAAGAGGTTAGAGTGGGAGAGAGCCAAAGCATAAGAGACTGTTAAAAACTGAGAACAAACTGAGGGTTGATGGGGGGTGGGAGGGAGGGGAGGGTGGGTGATGGGTATTGAGGAGGGCACCTTTTGGGATGAGCACTGGGTGTTGTATGGAAACCAATTTGTCAATAAATTTCATATAAAAAAAAAAAAAGAAGTTGCTGTGGCCGAGGTCAAAGAGATTGTTGCCTGTTTTCTCCTCTAGGATTTTGATGGTTTCCTGTCTTACATTCAGGTCTTTCATCCATTTTGAGTTTATTTTTGTGTATGGTGTGATAAAATGGTCCAGGTTCATTCTTCTGTATGTCACGCTGTCCAGTATTCCTAAGACCATTTGCTGAAGAGACTGTCTTTTTTCCATTGGGGACTCTTTCCTGCTTTGTCGAAGATTAGTTGGCCATACGTTTGCGAATCCATTTCTGGGTTCTCTATTCTGTTCCATTGATCTGAGTGTCTGTTTCTGTGCCAGTACCATACTGTCTCGATGATTACAGCTTTGTTATACAGCTTAAAGTCCAGAATTGTGATGCCTCCAGCTTTGGTTTCCTTTTCAACATTATGGTTCCATTTTCTGGCTCCATACAAATTTTAGAACTGTTTGTTCTAACTCTGTGAAGAATTCTGTTATTCTGATAGAGATTGCATTGAATGTGTAGATTGTTCTGGATAGTATCAACATTTTAGCAATGTTTGTTCTTCTGATCCATGAGCATGAAATGTTTCTCCATTTCTTTGTGTCTTCTTCAATTTCTTTCATAAACTTTCTATAGTTTTCAGCATACAGATCTTTCACCTCTTTGGTTAGGTTTATCCCTAGGTATTTTATGGTTTTTGGTGCAACTGTAAATGGGATCAATTCCTTGATTTCTCTTTCTGCTGCTTCATTATTGGTATATAGAAGTGCAGCCAATTTCTGTACATTGATTTTATATCCTGTGATTTCACTGAATTCACATATCAGTTCTAGCAATTTTTTGGTGGAGTCTTTTGGGTTTTCCACATAGAGTATCATGTTGTCCGTGAAGAGTGAAAGTTTGACTGCTTCCTTGCCAATCTGTATGCCTTTTATTTCTTTGTCTTGTCTGATTGCTGAGGCTAGGACTTCCAACACTATGTTGAGCAACAGTGGTGAGAGTGGACATCCCTGTTGTGACCTTAGGGGGAAAGCTCTCAGGTTTTCCCCCATTGAAGATGATATTAGCTGTGGGTCTTTCCTATATGGCCTTTATGATCTTGAGGTATGTTCCTTCTATCCCTATTTTCTTCAGGGTTTTTATCAAGAAAGGATGCTGTGTTTTGTCAAATGCTCTTTCTGCATCTATCGAGAGGATCATGTGGTTCTTTTCCTTTCTTTTATTAATGTGATGTATCATGTTGATTGATTTGTGGATATGGAACCATCCCTGCATCCCAGGAATAAATCCTATGTGATTATGGCGAATAATCTTTTAATGTAGTGTTGGATTTGTGTGCTAGTATATTGTTGAGAATTTTTGCATCCATGTTCATCAGGAAAATTGGTCTGTAATTCTCCTTTTTAATGGGGTCTTTGTCTGGTTTTGGAATCAAGGTAATGCTGTCCTCATAGAATGAGTTTGGAAGTTTTCTTTCTATTTATATTTTTTGTAACAGCTTCAAAAGAATAGGAATTTACTCTTCTTTAAATGTTTGGTAGAATTCCCCTGGAAAGCCATCTGGCCCTGGACCCTTTTTGGGAGATTTTTGACGACTGATTCAATTTATTTACTCATTATGGGTCTGTTCAAATTTTCTATTGCTTCCTGTTTCAGTTTTGGTATTTATATGCTTCTAGGAATTTGTCCATTTTTTCCAAGTTGCCCAGTTTGTGACATATAAATGCTCATAATATTCTCTTATTGTTGCTTATATTTCTGTGGTGTTGGTTGCGATCTCTCCTCTTTCATTCATGATTTTATTCATTTGGGTCCTTTCCTTTTTACTTTTGATAAATCTTGCTTGGGGGTTATCAATTTTGTTAATTCTTTCAAAGACCAGCTCCTGGTTTCATTGATCTGTTCTGGTTTGTTTTTTGTTTTGTTTTTTTCTTTTTTGAAATCATTGATTTATACTCTAACCTCATCATTTCCCTTCTTCTGCTGGTTTTGGACTTTATTTGCTGTTCTTTTTCCAGACAAGGATTAGGCTGTGTATTTGAGACATTTCTTCCTTCTTTAGGAAGGCCTGGATTGCTATATACTTCCCTCTTATGACTGCCTTTACTGCATCTCAGAGATTTTGGACTGTCATGTTTTCATTTTCACTGACTCCATGTACTCTTTAATTTCCTCTTTGGTTTCTTGGTTAAGCGATCCATTCTTTAGTAGGATGTTCTTTAATCTACAAGTATTCATGGTCTTTCCAAATTTTTTCTTGTGGTTGATTTCAAGTTTCATAACATGTGGTCTGAAAGTATGCATGGTATGATATCGATCTTTTTATATTTGTTGAGGGCTGATTTGTGACCCAGTATGTGATCTATTCTGGAGAATGTTCCATGTACACTCAAGAAGAATGTGTCTTCTGCTGCTTTAGGATGAAATGTTCTGAATTTATCTGTTAAGTCCATCCAGTCCAGTGTGTCATTCAAAACCATTGTTTCCTTGTTGGTTTTCTGATTAGATGATCTATCCATTGTTGTAAGTGGGATAATAAAGTCCTCTACTTTGTGGTATTATTATCAATGAGTTTCTTTATGTTTGTGATTAATTGATTTATATATTTGGGTGTTCTAAGTTGGGGCATAAATATTTATAATTGTTAGATCTTCATGGTGGATAGATCCCTTAATTATAATATAATGCTCTTCTTCATCTCTTGTTACAGTCTTTGTTTAAAAATCTAGTTTGTCTGGGGGCGCCTGGGTGGCTCAGTCGGTTGAGTGTCCGACTTCAGCTGAGATCAAGATCTCGCGGTTTGTGAGTTCGAGCCCCATGTCGGGCTCTGTGCTGACAGCTCAGAGCCTGGAGCCTGCTTCAGATTCTTTCTGTCTGTCTGTCTCTCTCTCTCTCTGCCCCTCCCCCACTCACACCCTGTCTCTCTCTCGTTCAAAAATAAAATAAACATTAAAAATTTTTTTAAAAAATATCTAGTTTGTCTGATATGAGTATGGCTACTCTGGCTTTCTTTTTGATGTCCATTAGCATGATAGATGGTTCTCCTCCCCTTACTTTCAATCTTCAGGTGTCTTTAGGTCTAAAGTGAGTCCCTGTAGGCAGAATATAGGTCGGTCTTGTTTTTTATCCATTTTGATAGCCTATGTCTTTTGATTGAAAAATTTAGTAAATTTACATTTAAAGTGATTATTGAAAGAAAAGAGAAGGGAAAAAAGTTTTAAAAAATTTAAAACTGAAAAATATTAAATAATAAAATAGAATAAAAAAAACAAAAAAATAAAATCAAATTAAAAAAGAAAAAAGAATTTGCTCTTGTAACTTGGCCCTTATTATTTCTTTCATTATGCTAACTTTAAGCTTAGTTTGCTTTTCTTTTTCCAGTTTCCTGAAGTGTGTAAAATTAGGTTGTTTGAGATCTTTTGTTCTCCTGATGTAAGTGTTTATCACTATAAACTTCCCTCTTAGAACCACCTTTCCTGAATCTCTTAAGTTTTATGATTCCATTTTCAGTTGTTTCAAGATATTTTTTAGTTTGCCTTTTGATTTCTTCTTTGACCCATTGTTTGTTCAGAAGTTCGTTGTTTAATTTCCACATATTTGTAAATTTTCCAGTTTTCTTCCTGTTACTAAGTTCTAATTCATACTCTTCTGCTCAGAAGAGATACTTGGTATGATTTCAATCTTCCTAAATGTGCTAAGACTTGTTTTGTGACCTACAGTATAATCTATCCTGAAGAATGGTCTGTGTGTGCTTGAGAGGAATGTGTATTCTGCTGCCGTTGGATGGAATGATCTGTATATGTCTCTTAGGTCCATTTGGTCTAAATAGTAGTCCAAGTCCAATGTTTCCTTATTGATTTTCTGTTTCAATAATCTACCCATTGTTGAAAGTGGAGTATTGAAATCTCCTGCTATTCTTGTATTATTGGTTCTTTCTCCTGCAGATCTCTTACCATTATTTGATATATTTAGGTGCTCCAATGTGTGTTAGTCACTTAACTCTAGTGTAAATGTTAAAGAACAAAAGTATTAACAATAAATATAGCTACTATAATTTGCTAATGGATACACAATATAAAAAAGAGGCAAACTATAACATAAAAACATAAAATGTGGGGGGTTGGGTAATAAAAAGATAGAGTTTTAATATGCAATTGAAGTTAAGTTGTTATCAGCTTACAATAGACTGTTATATCTGTAATATGTTTTATGCAAGCCACATGGTAACCACAAAGCAGAAACCTATAGTAGACACACAAAAGATAAAGAGATAGGAATCAAAGAATGCCACTACTAAAAGTCTAACTCACAAATAAATACAGAGAGGAAGAAAGAAACAAGAGAACTGCAAAACAACCAGAAAAAAAAATACGGCATCAGTAAGTCCTTACCCATCAATAATTTCTTAAATATAAATGGGTTAAATTCTCCAATCAAAAGGCATAGAATGACGGGATTAAAAAAAATAACCAACTATGTGTTGCCTCACTTCAGCTTTAAGGACACATATCAGTTCAGAGTAAGGTGATGAAAGAAGATATTCCATGCAACTGGAAACCAAAAGAGGGCAGAGGTAACTATACTAAGACAAAACAGACTTTATATCAAAAATGTAAGAAGAGGCAAAGGACATCATATTATGACAAAGGGGTTAATTCATCAAGAAGATATAAAAATTATAAAATTACTATGTATATAATTATATGCACCCAAAATCCTCACAAGAATTTACAAATGCTTCCATGAACTATGCCTTCCTTTCTCACTCTCTAACATCATCTCCTGCCACTCTTTCTCCCTTATCCCTCCTCTGCAGTCACTATGACCTCTAAGCTGTTTCTCGGACATGCCAGCCATGCTTCTGCCTCTAAGTCCTTTCACTTGCTGTTTACTCTGCCTGATATTCTCGTCCCATAGACATAAGTATGTCTCACTCCCATTGCTTTCTCACTGTGGCTTTTTCTGACCACCCAATTGAAAACTGTACCCACACGCCAATTCTGGTATCTTTGCTCTCCCCTTGCCTCTCTACTTCCATTCATAGTACTCAGCACCATGTAATATAACAATAATTTACTTGCTGACTTTTAAAATTTTCCATCTCTTTCCAGAAATTGTTCATCTTTTTCATTCCTCAGAGTCTAGGACAATGCCTGACACAGAGAAGGTGCTGGATTATATATTTGTAATAAATGTAAATGTTTAAAGGTACATAAGCCGATGAGTGAGTAAGCATGCATAAGTACAAGCAAACATAAACATTTATACTCTGAAACATCAGTGCCATATGTGTGTGTGTGTGTGTGTGTGTGTGAACTCACAGTGGAATGGTAGATTCCATTTTTGAAGGAATCCATTCACTTTTGAGGGAAGAAGATACAAATTATGAAGGATATAAGTAAGGAAACACAATATATCTTCTCTTTCCTTTTTAGTTTTTGATCTGAATATTTTTATTCATCTGAAAAAAAATTAATTTGTATTTCCTCATACATAATAGATGATCTACATAAAAATGTCTTCTTCTGGGGGCGCCTGGGTGGCTCAGTCGGTTGGGTGTCCGACTCTGGCTCAGGTCATGATCTGATGGTCCGTGAGTTCGAGCCCTGCATTGGACTCTGTGCTGACAGCTCAGAGCCTGGAGCCTGCTTTGGATTCTGTGTCTCCCTCTCTCTCTCTCTCTGCCCCTCCCCCGCTCAAGCTCTGTCTCTGCCTCTCTCAAAAATAAATAAACATTGAAAAAAATTTTTAATGTCTTCTTCTGTAGAATGCATTCCATTTTTCTACTAGATAATTTGTTATTTTGTTAGCAATATGTGAAAATTATGTGTTCACCATACTAATTCTTTGTCTGCTACATCTGTTGCAAATATTTTGTCTCAGTTTGTAGCTTCTCTTTCCACTTTCTTTGCCATGTCTTCGATAAACAAAAAATACTAACTTTCATGTAACCAAATTTCTCCATGTTTTATTCTGTGGTTATTGTTTTTTTGTACCCTAATAAGTTTTTCCCTTCCCCAAAGCCAGAAAGACCAACCCCTGCTAACGGTTTTAACGTCTTGCATTGGACACTTAAATGGTTAACCTTTCTGGTGGTTACTTCTGTATGCGATGTGAGATAGACATCCAAATGCATTTCTTTTCTCTTTGGATAACTGAATTTTCTAGCTGTGGTTCTGGAGTAGCTTCTCCTTTTCCCACACTACTGTCATATATCAAAGGTCCACATCTATGTGCATCTGTTCTAAATTCTCTAGTCTGTTCCATTGGTAATTTGTCTATGCTTGGCTCACACTACTCTAGGTTATTTACTGTGGCCTTATAAGTTAACCTTAATTTCTAGCAAGGCAAGCCCTCTTTTCTTATCTTTTTCTTCAGAAGGATTGTGGCGTAAGCTCACTAGTGATCGTGAAAATGTAAATCAAGACCACAGCATGACCCCATCTTATTCCTACTCAAATGGCCAGAATTGAGAAGTCTAATAATACTTCTGTGATGGCAAAGATATGGAACAACGTGTATTACTTATGGCATTAGAAACTGGTACAACCTTTAGAAAAGCAGTTGGCATTATCATTTAAAGCTGAACATTTAAATACTGTGCAGCTCCAAAAACTCTACTCCTAGATCTATAGATAGATATAGATATAGATTAGATATAGATATAGATCAAAGGGAAGGAGCACATAGATGTAAGTTATTCGGAATGTTCTTCTCATTGGGGGTAGGTTTGTGGTGGTACATTATACGATGTAATGAATTGAATCCAAGAGGGTCATACACGGACCAAAGAGGATGATGTATAATGGTAGAACTCAGATAAGACCAAACGCTATAACAAATCAGCTCAAACTCTCAAGGGCATAACACTAATAAAAGCTTACTACTCACACAAAGATCAATGCAGAAGTTCCTGGTCAGCTGTCTCTCTTGGAGGCCTCCCTCCAGTAGGAGGTTTGCTAACTTTGGGCAAAACCAGCCCTCGGGGCTTGGGAGTCCTTTCTTCCTGCTGCCAGACAGGGAATAGAAGACCATGGAAAAGGCATGCCTATTCTTTACTAATTTGATCTGGAAGTGACATTTATTCTTTGGTCATGTTTCACCAGGAGGAACTAGGTATCTGGTCCCACCTAGAAACAAGGAGAGAGTGGGAGAAGGGGGTTGCATCTGGGAAATGTAATTGAGATCCGTGCCTGGAAAGAACAGTTAAGGCCTCGCATGCCTGGACGCAGCCAATCCGCTATGATTAATCCAGCCATGCACAAGGTTCCATTTTTTTTTTTTAAGATAAAAATAAAAGAAAGAGGGGCACCTGGGTGGCTCGGTTGATTGGGCGTCCGACTTCAGCTCAGGTCATGATCTTGCGGTTGGCGAGTTCAAGCCCCGCGTCAGGCTCTGTGCTGACAGCTCGGAGCCTGGAGCCTGCTTCGGATTCTGTGTCTCCCTCTCTCTCTGCCCCTCCTCTGCTCATGCTCTGTCCTCTCTGTCTCAAAAATAAATAAAAAAACATTAAAAAAATGTTTTAAATAAAAGAAAGATCACTGTGACTATTATTTTCTTTAAAATATGCTCCCAGTATAACATCTCTTAAATTGTACTTAGCTTCTTTCCCTAAATTCAAATCGTTTTGTTATATTTTTTCTGATTAAAAAAAAAACAGTATAATTGTTGTAAAAAAAAAATCAGACACTACAGAAAAGTAAAAAAAAAAAAAAAAAAAAAGAAAAGAAAAAGAAAGAAAGAAAAAAAAGAAAAATTCACCCAAATCCCACTGCCCAGAGATGGCAATTTAGCCACTATCCATGGACCTTCCTCCAGACAGCTCTCTAGGTAAATACCTGTGTATATTATATCCTTTCACTACCTTTCTACAGCATTCGATGGCTGGAGATTCATTGTACACTTGCAGTGCATAAGGCTCTGTGCTAAGCTCTTGAGGGCATTAGCCCATTTAATTCCTATCACAATATAATACATTGAGTAGAGTCATTATTTACATATTATAGATGAAAAATTAAGGCTAGGAGAGGTTAAGGAATTCACTCACAATTACAAAGCTGAGTGATAATAGAGTGAAGATTCGAACTCAGGCCTTCCAGATTCCAAAGCCAGCTCTTTTCTTTTGTAATATTTTTTAATGTTTATTTGTTTTTGAGAGCGAGAGACAGAGCATGAGCGGGGGAGGGGCAGAGAGAGAGGAAGACCCAGAATCCAAAGCTGGCTCCAGGCTCCAAGCTGTCAGCACAGAGCCCGATGCAGGGCTCGAACCCACAAAACCAATGCCCTGTTAGATGTCTTCTGATGCACTACGACTCCCCTGCTGCTAGCCCCTGGCTTCTTTCTTTCTTTTTTTTTTTTAACTCTAGACTACCCAGCAAGGAGAATATACATGTTTTTGAACTTTTCATACTTTTTCTGTGTATCTCTTCGTCGTAAGTTCCCCCCAGGAAATTTGCACAAGATGGTGTCTTACTTTCACACACACTGCTTTCTCAAGAAGATGTGCAAAAGTTGAATCGGTAAACATGAAGTTGGCTGGCAAATTAGTGCCACATAAGATAACTCTCAGTGGTCATTCCTTGTCCACTGGTCTACAAAGCCAAATTCATTACCTGGACAGCCAGTTCATGGGTATGGATGTATGATGTATGAAACTGCAGCTTAAAGTCAAAAATGGGATCTGACTTACACCCCCCACCAACAAGGCATGAAGGTACCTGTTGTCCCAGATCTACCAACGGTGGGTTTCGTCAATCACTTCAGCCATTGCAAATTTATAGGTGAAAGGTTGAAGATTCTATCTTATTTTTGTTCAGTCGCTTTGACTACTAGCGAGGTTGATAATCTTTTACGAGTTGCCTCTTCAAATGTTTGTCCATTTCCACGGGGATGTTTGTATCTTTCTTTTTCATTGGCGAAAGTGCTTTGCCATATTTATTACAACTATTTTTCTACTAAATCGCCTGACTGTTGCAATGCTAGTAACACACACAAAGTGAGGATCCGAGCTACGTACATATTTATGCCATTCTAATTTCCAACAGGAGCCACAGATACTCCCCGCAAACCTCAAGAATATGTTTTCTAACAGAAAAGCTCAGCTTAAAAATACAGATAAAACATTTTAGTTCTCTTATCTTGTCTAAGATCTAGACCAGGAGTTTCTATGATGGGAAAGTATCTTGTAGTTCTGATATTTCTCTGGGGACGCTCACCAAATCAATCATCTACACAACTCTACTTATCACTTCAGCTACACGTTTCTGACTTATTAAATAAGTGACATGTCACAAAGAAACACCACTGAAGAGGGAATAAAAGAAACCCTATGACATGAATATCAGGAAAGGTTCTACCACAAACTAGCTTTGAAGTATCAGCCAACCATTTGGGCCTTTCAGTGACTCAGTGCTCCGACATTTACATCCATCAACCTCACGGAAATACGGTGGAAACTGGTAATATTATGTCAACAAAATACTCAGATAACATACAAATGACAAGTCTACTTTGTAACCATGATCTTTCACTTTTGCCATGTAAATTAGACCACAGTCTATCAGACAAGAATGCGATTAGAAAAATGACATTAAGAAAGTTAGGTAGTTTGTGGATACATTTTTATCTTTAAGTTCAAGGTAATTAAAAAGAGAGAGAGAGAGAGAGAGAGAGAGAGAAGCATCTAATACGAATTGAGGAAGTAACCTATGTGCACTCCCAGGAGTTTCTAAGCAGTTTGACAGGTGCTGCCAGTGAGTAATATGAAAATAAGTCAATAATATACTCTGATTTTTGAGTTTCCACCAAAAGCTGACCTGACCCAAAGAAATTCTCCCATCGTTCTGGCATAATACCTAAAATCTCTCCATTAAAATCACTCACTCATAAAATTATTTATTGAAGACAGTTCTTACTACGTGTAAGATACTGTCTTAGAAACAGGAGAAAAGAAAAAAATAAGTCATGACTCATCTTCTGGTGGACGATCTACATCTGTATCTATCTATCTATCTATCTATCTATCTGTTTATCTATCTATCTATCATCTATCGATCATAATGCATTGCAACGTGACAAGTGCTATAGTAGCCTGATCAATTACTTGAAATGTAACATTGGATGTCCGGGAGCCTCAAATACTCCTGGGATGAATAAGGCATATAGCCCCACTCTCAGGTATTAACTTTGGACTATGGTTAATACATTACATGATAGACTATCACCCTTTGAAGCAGAGAAGGTCCCTAAGGGAGTACACAAAGAAGCTAAGTTCTGAAGAACAACAAGACAGGTAGATCCATAAGGATTTCTCAAAATAATTCATACCAAACACTAGTTTTGTAAATTATTCTGTGAAAAAAACAAGAAGGGAGTTCGTTTCTAATAACCTTGGGAAATTTTGTACATCATGAAATCACGTGCATATCACCATATTAAAAGCTCTGAGAAGTGCCGTGGTAAAACTTGGCTATCCCAGCATTTCCTAAACACTTTTAAGTTACAGAACCCTTTTTCACGGGAGCCTTAAACCTACTGCAGATGCATTTCAGGAACACCAATCTAGAGGTGCCTGGCTGGCTCAGTCAGTGGAGTGTGCAACTCTTGATCTGAGGGCCATGAGTTTGAGCCCCACATTGGGTGTAGAGATTACTTAAAAAAATAAAATCTTTAAAAAAAAAAAAAAGAAAGAAAGAAAGAAACCAATCTACAGCATGGATTCTGTCTAGGGAGGTATGGTGTAGGCATGGTGTAGGATGATAGGGGTAGGTGCTAACCATGGCAGGGTCCAAGCTAGAGCCTGTCCTAGAGCAAGAAGGGTTGGAGATAGTTTGTTGGTGAATTCAACACCGATGGAGACAGAGAAGCTGGTGCTGGGTAGAAATCCAGTTGGATGATACATTTTTCAGTTGAATTCTCCAACCTGTGGACAAATCTTGTGTCTGGTCATTTCCTCCCTGATTACTACTCTGCTTCTGCTTATTTACCAATAAAATTGTACATCTTTTTTTCACAGTTTAGAAAAAAAACATGTCTTATTCAGTAACCACTTAATACAATAACCGAGGCCAGGTAGTTCCAGAAATCCCTAATAAGGAATGGCTTAACTTTTCTTTGATAGGTTATTTTTTTTTTACATAAGATATTGTGTAAGGATAATTTTTTACCCTCCAAAATACAAGAATTACATGGAAAAAAATAGCTATTTCCTGCCATGGACTTTGAGTCATGATAGTCAAACCCATAAAATTATGGAGGATGGTCAAACCCCCATGCTGGGGGGTGTTTTCATTAGTGAATTCTAATGAACTATGCTAGACAGATATTATCTATAACTGATATATATTATTAATAATAAGTTTGTTTCAACAGCATACATCAGGGGTCAGCACAACACGCTTAGCTCATGTTTTGTAAATGAAGTTTTACTGGAACACATCGATGCCCATTTGCTTGTGTATCGTTGATGTCTGTTTGCACACTACAACAACAGAGTCGCTGAGTCACATGGTCTTCAAAGCCTAAGATATTTGCTGCCTGACTCTTTATAGAAAAAGCTTGAATCCCCGACTTGTATGCATTATTAGAGCCAATTATGTTCAATAGAATTCAACTACATAAAACATGCGGCAGGGGGGTGGGGGCAGTTGAGGCGTAAAGAAATACACCAAAACATTTATGAGAATTCCCCCAGGAAGTTACCGATCTCATGGTCAGGCTGACAGGGTAAGGAAGAAACCCAGTAAGACCTAGCTTCTGACATTTCAAGCTCCTGTGTCATTTATAGGTATTCTATTTATTCTTTGTTAGTGAAAGTATGTGCAATGGACAGGCAGGCATATTCTCATTCAGTGGGTTCATATTCACCCTTGTGTCTCGATAAAAGGGACACCAAAAATCTCAAAGAAATTTCTAAATGGCTTGTGGTTATCAACAGGTTAAAAACCATTGCTCTGCACTGCATAGGCAGGTATCACTTAGGGTCAGGAGTCCACAGGCTCAAGGTGACAGAGGAAATGTGGCACATTGACCACCACACAGAAGTTGCTGAAACACAGTCTCCATTACATTGTTCATTGTTCCCAGGTCAGTGGGGAATCTCACCAGAACACGCCATAGAGTCAAAATAACCAACCATCCAGGGAAGGTTAGGCTGGGAAGAAGAAAGGCGCCTAGTCTCTATGATGTCACGTTAGTCACTTTGCCAGGAAATTAAAATCCGTAAGCAAAGGTGTAGGGTTTTTTGGTTTGGGTTTATCAGAAGGCTGTCATTTTGGTCACGAAATCTGCCATCAACGTAAAATCCTCGGTGGTGCAGAATTGAAAGCATTTATGGATCTCCTCAATCGGATGTTAAGCAGACTCAGTTGGCCTGGAAAGAAACACGCACTGGCCAGGACCTGAGGCCCAACCTCCATGGCCAGCAGCCCTCAGAAGGAGCCTCTCCCTGAGAAACCACTGCCCTGGGAACCATGAGCTCTAAAACCAGGTCAGTGGGTCTTTTCCGTATCCCAGCTCAGCCACTACGAGGGGTTTCTCACAAGGGAGAATCAAAATTCTCCCCGCTTCACAGGCATCGGGATTAGAACCAGAACATGCAACATGTCTGGATCATAAAAGGGACTCCATAAATGGCAACGATTATGATCAAGAGGCAAACACTGAAATCATCACAAAGACTCTGAGACCGGAGCCAAGTCTTCCAGAGAAGCTGGTGACAAGGAAGAGACGTGTGGTTTTCATCAGAGGTTGTGACTTTATTTCGATGAATAATAATGACTGATTTTTTTGGCGTCTGCCAAACCTATGATTCTCTGCTGCCCTGTACCTGGTCTCCTCCCCGTATCTGACATATCAAAACGAAGATATGGGCATGCCACCAGATACCTTTGACCTCCAGCTGGAAGACATTTTCATCTGATCCCAAAGGATCAGTCACAAATGCAAGACCTCCTTATGGTGGAATAATGAGTGCCATGGATTCCCTAATTGTCTAACCAAAAGGATCTTTTCTTTTCATCTCTAGTGAAAATTTCTTCAATTCTGTTTTTGATAGGACAGAGTGAAAAAACAAAATTGACTCCCTGATGACAGAGGCTCAATCACTTTATAGAGTGTTAACGCCACGACCAGTAAACATCTGTCATGCAGAACCCAGGCGGATTCTGAGAGTTGCGTGTGTTACCTTAGGAGGTACAATACTCGATTGAATCTGAAGGGGTCCCCAGAGTTGGCTGGAGAATCAAATTGATCAAATACTGTCTCATCAGAGGCCTACCCTTGGGTGTCTCGGTCAGTTAAGCATCTGACTCTTGACCTCAGCTCAAGTCTTGATCTCAGGTTTGTGAGTTCAAGCCCTGCATTGGGCTCCACACTCGGTGTGAAGGCTACTTGAAAAATCATCATCATCATCATCATCATCATCATCATCTTGCTGGTCCACCATCTCTTTTACAAATGTGAAAACAAATTACAGTGATGAAACCAAGGCCTACTCTGTCACATCCTTAGCAGGGCTTAGTGGAAGTTAGAGCAAAGGTCTAAAACTACAATACAACGGGGGAAACCCACGTTGATTAGAGCACATCTACTCCTTGATGGACACTCTGTAAATGACATGACTTGAGTGGAGAGAGATCGAGTGCAAGCGGGGGAGGGACAGAGAGAGAGGGAGGGAGGCACAGAATCCCAAGCAGGCTCCAGGCTCTGAGCTGTCAGCACAGACCCCGACGAGGGGCTTGTACCCAAGAACTGTGAGATCATGACCTGAGCTGAAGTCAGATGTTTATCCTCCTGAGCCACCCAGGCGCCCCTGGGAGATTTTTTTAATGCTTATATTTTTATTTCCTGTTGGAATAGCCACGTTCATGAATTTCTGGGTTTACTGTCAAAGCCAAAGATGGAATCATTATCCCACTGATAGCATCAGTTGATAATCCTAACATTAAAAAAAAAAAAAAAACCTTTAGATGTTTTTCCAGCATCTGGAGTTTTCTCAGCCAAAACAAATTTGCTAGTGGTAATTACATTTGCATAACCAGCATGGAAGGCATTGCATAAATATGTAAACTTTGCTTATTTTGTGCTTAAAATGCTAGTGTGAGGAAATGCTAATCCTATTAATGAACAGTTCCTAGAAGTGAATGTATTGAGAGCAGTTTAAAAGTGACAGGTGTGGGGCGCCTGGGTGGCGCAGTCGGTTAAGCGTCCGACTTCAGCTCAGGTCACAATCTCGCGGTCCGGGAGTTCGAGCCCCGCGTCAGGCTCTGGGCTGATGGCTCAGAGCCTGGAGCCTGTTTCCGATTCTGTGTCTCCCTCTCTCTCTGCCCCTCCCCCATTCATGCTCTATCTCTCTCTGTCCCAAAAATAAATAAACGTTGAAAAAAAAAAACTAAAAATATTAAATAAATAAATAAAAATAAATAAATAAATAAATAAAAGTGACAGGTGTACTTTAGGCATTTCTGGCAGGAGCCTCCCCATCCCAAAAAGGGCACATACAGAAATTCAAGGAAGAAAATGTCAAAATGGAGAAAACACTTTTTTCCCTTTCAGTGGGGAGAAGAGAGTGCATTCGTTATTCAGCTGTTATGCCTATAATGGAGTTAGTTGTTAAAAATATTAAGGTGGATTTTCCCCCCCTTTGCACATTGGTGTCTGTCATGGGCATTTGTCGTAATAGTGGCAATATGGCTTCCTATGTCTATGGAAGTTCTCATATCTCAGTCCTGTTTCCTCAAGGGAGAACGCAGATTTCTACTTCTAACCCATCATTGGCATAAAGTGAACCAATCAACCTAGGTCTACGAGTTCAGATTTGGACGAGATCAGTAGGGAGGGAGGAGGCCCATCACTGTAAATTTGTTTTCCCATCTGTAAAAAGATGGTGGGTTGGCCAGATTATATTTTAAGGCCTATTCTAGTCCCCATATCCATCGGCGTTTTCCCCCTTATATTATTGGTCACACTGGGCCACTACCAGCGTCAAGTAGCTAGGTCTGAGTTAAACGGAACAGGGCTTCTGTTTCTAGTTCTGAGAGGAAAGAATCAAATTACAAGAGTGTTAGTTTCTATTTATGTATGCAGTTAATAAATATTTATTGAGGGGCTGGCGCTTCAACAGTGAAACAGAGCCTCAGCTCTTACCGGCATTAGATTCTAGCAGAGCGAGAAGAACAACACACAGAATGTGCAAAAATGTGTCAAGTGGTGATGATACAGAGCCATGAGTTAAAATAAAGCAGGTGGCAAGAGATTTTGGAAATAGGGTGGAGGTGCTGTTTTATATGGAGCAAGCGTTTCTAGAAATTCTACTTCTACAGCGAACCCATGTCTCACTAACGAGAACAGGTATAGAGACTTCTAACGATATTTTAGTGTAAACATGTAACTTCTATGGGTCCACCTTGGTTCGAAGACTCACTGATTCTTTCTTTTGTTTGGATGTCGTACTAACATTTATTCTTCTCAAATCATAGAGCTTCTACTACTAAAAAATAAAACTTGGCTTTCCGTCTACAGAGATCATTCTTTCCATGCGAGTTCTTCGTTGCAAACAACAGAACATGTTTTAGTCAGGAATAATTCCCAAATTACACTGTGGGACTGCCTACAGGTGGGTCCTCATGGCACTGGTCAGAGGCACGAGTTTGAATCTTGGATAATGCACGGGTCACACTCTCTAGGCCACCTGCTGTAGCAACTTCTGAAAAGTCAATGACTGCGCTAATCAAGACAATGTGGTATTAGTAAAAGAATAGATCATTATATCAGTGGGACGAACTAAAGTGCCCAGCAATAGATCCACACAAATAGAGCCAACTGATCTTTGACAAGGGAGCGTAAAATTCATCAGAGCAAGTATAACCTTTCCCATTAAGATGGGTCCATTGAAGTTACATTAGACCAGATATCGTTGGAAAAATTCTCTATATCTGTTCTAGTAGTTAGGGATGGCTGCATTGTGGAAACGGTATTTACAGAAACAAAGATGAAGTAATATGGACTATTTATTTCTGTTTTTTATGAGCCATTTGATGACTATTGACTCTAGAAAATTGTTTGGAAAACAGAAAAGAGAAGTTAAAATCATCTAAAATTCTACTATCCAGAGATAACCATTCCCAGTACTTCTGTGCCAGTCTTTCCAGAATAGTTGCTAGGCACATAGGTACAGATAGATGACAAAAATGAAAATATACTCTATATACGGGCCCTTAGGCTCTTTTTCTTTTCACCTAAAATACTCATGACATATTCCAAGTCCACAAATATAGAAGTCGTATCAATTTTAATGACCGTCGAGGATCTCTGATGCAGGTAACAAAACTCATTTCACTAATCTCATCGTGATGGGCATTCAGAACACTTGAATGGGAGAGGGCGACTTTTTTTAAAATTTTTTTTAATGTCTACTTATTTCTGAGACAGAGAGCCAGAGCGTGAGCGGGGGAGGGGCAGAGAGAGAGGGAGACACAGAATCCCAAGCAGGCTGCAGGCTCCGTGCTGTCAGCCCAGAGCCCGATTCGGGGCTCGAACTCACAAACCGTGAGATCATGACCTGAGCCACCCAGGCGCCCCGGGGAGAGGGCGATTTTTACCAAGACTGCAGGAAACATCTTTTCCCATAGATCCCGGTGCAGTTGTCCAATCATTTCTCGAGACAGAGTCCAAGAAGTGCAGCTCCTGGGTTAAATCAGTGATGCCCATGTGTTTCTTGTTTTCACCCACATCTGGGGAGGAGAACCATTATACCCCCCAGAATCCACCTCAACCGAAAAGGAGTGAAACAACATCTGGGATTGTTTTTTATAAAGTAGCACAAAAACCACAGGCGGAAAGGTCTACTGACAGCGAGAGGACCACTGCTGAAGCCTGCTTCCTCACCTAAGAGAGCAGCAGCGAGGAGGCAAATCACACCACAGCTATTACCAGTTTCCTCCCCCTCACTCCGCCCCCCCCCCCGCCCCCAGGCGCACACACGCATGCGTGCTGCCCCCAGTCTAATCCACAGCGGGTCTATGTGGTTTATTGAAAGTAACCAAAACTGCAGTGAAATTTCGTCACCAGCGGCGATGAATACTTTCAAAACCATTCCTCCCTAGACTCAGACCACCATGAGACATTCCCCAGAGGCTAAACTTAGTCACATGAAGCAAACTTTCTCCAGTCACTCTTTGCTGTCCCTAATGTCGGGTAACCCAGAACTGCTTTCCTTGGTTTATCGTCTCCCTCCACATTTCCATAAATGCTGATGTTAGACCACCCAGGCAGAAGTTAAAACAAGTTGGTTTGGTGAAATGTTTTGCTTTACACAAGGACAAAGGCCAGGGGTGGGGGTGGGGTGCCTGGGTGGCTCCGTCGATTAAGCATCCGACTTCCGCTCAGGTCATGATCCTGCAGTTCCTGAGTTCGAGCCCCACGTTGGGCTCCATGCTGACAACTCAGAGCCTGGAACCTGCTTTGGATTCTCTCTCTCTCTCTCTCTCTCTCCCTCCCTCCCTCAAAAATAAAAGAAACATTAGAAGGACAAAGGGTGAAAGAACAGGAAGATGCAATCTCATTTGCCTTTCACTATAAACACTTTCGCTCTTTACATTTAAATCCTCAGATGAAAGTAGCAGACTGAAAACAAAAGAAAATATTTCTGGGGCGCCTGGGTGGCTCAGTCGGTTAAGCGTCTGACTTCGGCTCGGGTCACGATCTCACTGTTCATGAGTTCGAGCCCCATGTCGGGCTCTGTGCTGATAGCTCGGAGTCTAGGCTTTGGCTTCTCTCTCTCTCTCTCTCTTTCTCTCTGTCACTCTCTCAGAAATAATAAATGAATAAACTTTATAAAAAAAAAAAGAAAGAAAGAAAATATTTCCCGGGGCCCCTCGGTGGCTCAGGCAGTTAAGCATCCGATTCCTGATTTCGGCTCAGGTTATAATCTCACCGTTGGTGAGTTCTAGCCCCCTGTGCTGGAAACACGGAGCTCTATGCTCACAGCACAGAGCCTGTTTGGGATTCTTTCTCTCTCTGTGTCCCTTCCCTGCTCATATGCATTCTCTCTAAATAAATAAATAAATAAATAAATAAATAAATAAATAATACTTCCCTAATTTTCACTCTTCAACGACAAAAATTGGTACAGCAAGGGCAGCGCACATAGAATGACGATGGAACGTTAAAGGACAGAATTTCCATTCCGAAGTTCCCTGAAAACTAAAACCAAAAATTTTCATTTGAACATATGCTAGAGTCTTGTGACAAGAAAATTTCTACACACAGGTTTATGCTCGAGAAGATATTTAGTGCTGTGATTGTACATGGTTACAGATGCACAATCACGGAGCTCGAGCGTGAACTTCAGCCAGTTGCTTAATGCACTTAACCTCTCGGTGCTTCCGTTTTTCTATATAGAAAAAAAAGAAGCGATAATACTAATTACCGTACGGACCTGATGCAAGAACTGAGTTAGCACGTGCCAACTATGTAGAACTGTTTCCAGCATGTATCAAGCACTCAACATACATTAGTGAGTGTTATTAATATAGTGTTAATATCATGCAAAATCTTATGTACTTGACAGTGAAAATTCCTAACAGAACATTTTAGAGTCAGGTTCTATGAAGATGGTTACCTATTTAATTCAGTAACAAGAGAAGAAAATATTTGCTTTTGCTTTTGCTGAACTAATACACGAATGGGATTTTTTCCTGATTTACCTGGATACTTAGCCTTCCTTCCCCTCCACCCCCCCCCCCAGATTTTTCATGTGAACGCGAAACGCTCACCAGGCACACTCTTCCTACATGACTTGTTGCTCTTTGAAGATGGGGAGTTGAGTGAATTGTGGGGCAGGCACCTGATCTGCTTCTCTGCAGAGCATGCTTCTGTATCAAGATTGGACCGAATTCTTCTGAAGTCTCCTGAAACCAGGGTGCCGCATAAAATTCAGGATTCCCAGTCACGTTTGAATTTTAAATAAACAACACATATTTTTAGTATAAGTATATACTAACTATTGCCTGGAACATACTTGTACTAAAAGTCATCTGTTGTTCATCTGAAATTCAAATTTAACTGGACCGTCCGTAATTTTATTTGCTTTGTCGGGCAGCCCTACATGCAACTCTGAGACCATGAGGCTTTTTTTTCTTTTCTTTTTAAAGGTGTCTTATTTATTTTTATTTATCTATCGATTCATTTATTTATTATTATTTTTATTTAAATCCAAGTTAGTTCACATATAGTGTAATAATGATTTCAGGAAGAGAATTTAGTGATTCATCACTTACATATAACACCCAGTGCTCATCCCAACAAGTGCCCTCCTTCATGCCCATCACCCAGTTAGCCCATCCCTCCATCCAACACCCTACCAGCAACCCTCAGTTTGTCCTCTGTATTTAAGAGTCTCTTATGGTTTGCCTCCCTCTCTGTTTTTATCTTATTTTTCCTTCCCTTCCCCTATGGCCATCTGTTGTGTTTCTCAAATTCCACATATGAGTAAAATCATATGATATCTGTCTTTCTCTGACTGACTTACTTTACTTAGCATAATACCCTCTAGCTCCATCCACATTGTTGCAAATGGCAACATTTCATTCTTTTTGATCGTCAATTCCATTGTGTATGTGTGTGTGTGTGTGTGTGTGTGTGTGTGTGTGTGTATATATATATATATATATACATACCACATCTTTTTTAAATTTTTTTTTTCAACGTTTATTTATTTTTGGGACAGAGAGAGACAGAGCATGAACGGGCGAGGGGCAGAGAGAGAGGGAGACACAGAATCGGAAACAGGCTCCAGGCTCTGAGCCATCAGCCCAGAGCCCGACGCGGGGCTCGAACTCCCGAACCGCGAGATCGTGACCTGGCTGAAGTCGGACGCTTAACCGACTGCGCCACCCAGGCGCCCCTACCACATCTTTTTTATACATTCATCAGTCAATGGACACTTGGGCTCTTTCCATACTTTGGCTATTGTTGATAGCACTGCTATAAACATTGGGGTGCATGTGCCCCTTCAAATCAACATTTTGGTATCCTTTGGATAAATACTTAGGAGTGCAATTGCTAGGTTGTAGGGTAGCTCTATTTTTAATTTTTCGAGGAACCTCCATACTGTTTTCCAAAGTGGCTTCACCAGTTTGCATTGCCACCAGCACTGCAAAAGCGTTCCCCTTTCTCCACATCCTCGCCAACATATGTTGTTTCCTGAGTTGTTCATTTTAGCCATTCTGACGGGTGTGACATGGTATCTCATTGTGGTTTTGATTTGTGTTTCCCTGATGATGAGTGATGTTAAGCATCTTTTCATGTGTCTGTTATCCATCTGGATGCTTTGGAAAAGTGTCTATTCATGTTTTTTGCCCATTTCTTTTTTTGGGTTTTGAATTTCATAAGTTCTTTATAGATTTTGGATTCTGACTCTTTATCCAATATGTCATTTGCAAAAATCTTCTCCCATTCCCTCGGTTGCCTTTTAGTTTTCTTGATTGTTTCCTTCATTAAGCAGAAGTTTTCTATCTCAAAGAGGTCCCAATCGTTCATTTTGGCTTTTATTTCCCTTGCCTCCAGAGACATGTCAAGTAAGAAGTTGCTGTGGCCGAGGTCAAAGAGGTTGCCGTTTTCTCCTGCAGGATTTTGATGGCTTCCTGTCTCACATTTAGGTCTTTCATTCATTTTGAATTTATTTTTGTGTGCTTATTATGCTGTAAGAAAGTGGTCCAGGTTCATCCTTCTGCATGTCACTGTCCAGTTTTCCCAGAACCATTTGCTGAAGCCTGGCTTCCATTTTCTGTTTGTAGTCCCATCCAGACTAAACCTGGAATCACTTACACCCAGTCCCAAGTTTCTGCCCAGAGTCTGAGTCAAATGCTCACTCCTGGATCAATCAGCCATTGCCAGGGGGATGAAGACTCTATTATAAGAACATGGTTTCTCTCACATATGGGATGGCGACGGGGGCAGTTTTCAGGACACGGGAAGGGAAACCAAGCAGACAGATGAATGGTGTCCAAAATAACTAGGGTATCAAAGACCAAATCAAAAGAAGTAATTATGTAATTAATTATTTTTTAATTATTTCTTTAATTTTAATTTTTTAAATTATTTTTTAATAAAAAAAAAATAGGAAGGCCAACAAGGAACATTCTGAAACTCAAACTGAAATACGGAGATTCAGTAACAGAGCCATAAAACAAACTCCTCCTTTCCTTCTCGCTCTACGACTGAGGCAACCTGAAGATTTGTTTATTCCAGGAAGAATCAAAGAATGCAATACCTTTTTGACATTTTATTTAAGGTAGGAGGAGGGAAAGGGTCCAGAGGCAGCTTCTAGGTAAGGGTGGCTTCAAAAGCTATATACTTAAACTCGAGCTCTGATTTTCAGGCACCTCTTCTTGAAAGTTGGTCCATGATTCCATAGTTGCTGGTTCATAAGAATAGAATTAATTATTACATTTCTCCTTTTGCTTAGAACTTCTAGGATCATTGTCTAAATCCTATTGATCCTTCCTCATTTATTAAGTTACTTGTTAGACATTGCTCTCTCATACCTCAGTGCCTTCTTGCACACTGTTCCCTCTGTGTGGAATACCACTTCCTTCAGTCAAATTGCGTTTAGGATGGTCTATTCCAACTATCTGTGCAGTTTCCCCACCCATGATAACAACTGAGGTCAATACCTAGACCCTGACCCTTAAAGAAGCTGCCCCCATCCCAATTAAGTCTTAATCACGACTTAAAATATCTCCTCTGTGTGGTGGGAAATGGTGTCTTCAAAGCAATTATGTGATTTCCATGGTGCAAACTCTCCATTGTTATTTAAGGGAAATAGCTGAGCCCTCCTGGGTGTTTCGGGTTTGTTGGTTTTTTGGGTTTTTGCTTTGGTCTTGGTTTAGTTTGGTTTTTTGACCCCTCCCCCCATAGAAAACAAGACAAAATTTGATTTCTACTCAGTTTCCCCCTACGTGGAAAGCACCCAGTTATCCTCTGGAGAATAATCCCGTCTTTCCTCTTTCCTTTATTCAATCGTTTATTGACTATTTTCGAGTCCCTACCAGGACTAGGTGTTACGCTGGTTCTAGGTCCAGAAAAAACTTCCCACACTCAGGGATCTCCCAAGCAGAGTCTCCAGATCACCAGTACCCCTTCCCCTGTGTACATTCAGACTTCAAGAGGTGATGTGTTTTTTTCCAAGAGCTTCCTGCCACCTCCGTTCCCTCTTTGTGTTGACCAGCCGAACATCAAAGGTGATTTATTTTCTTTGGTCTGGCCCGGGCTGAATCTTCCCCTGCTCGGTGTAGTGCCTGGCAGGAAGGTTGGCAGTTTCTCCACCGTCGGTATAGAATGTTTGTGGTAGACCACCTTGAAGCTGACGCTGGGGGCAGGTGGTAGAACAGAGAGGAAATGGCTTCTATTTCGAAAGCGTTGTGTAGAGGAGACATAAAGGCTGAGGGGGAAAACGCTGGCCTGCTCCTCACCACCAAGCTTCTCAGCCTCTGCTATTCACCCACCTGAAATCTTACTCATTAGACTTTCCAAATCCTAACCACTAGACCACCAGGGAATTGGTTCTCATTAGACTTTCCAGGGGAGAGAGACTCTAAGGTTCTCGGGCCCCTCTTTTCAGCTAGACATTTCCCCCGCCCCGGGTGCGGGACCACCCGTGCAGCCACCTAACCAGCAGGCTGGGAAAAGAGCCAACCGAGTCAGGTGGGCCGTTCTAGAAATGCGTGGCTCTGGGTGAGCCGTGGTATGCACGGAAAAGCTGATTTTTGTTCCATTCGCCACGACATACGTGTCCCACTGTGATTCTCTCTTCCTGATACTTCACCATGTGACTCTGGTTTACAGCATTCTAACGTGATGTGCTTTGTGTGTACTGTATTATGTGGGGTGCCTGTGGCAAAGGCACATTTCCTCTGATACCTTTATGGTCCTGTGGCTCTCCATGACCTTTACCTCGCACGTCTGGAGAAGCACTACCTTTACTTTATGAGGGGGGATCCTGAGCACCTTCTCGGTGTGAGTCTGACTAGGATGCTCCTTGAACCCCTGAAAGTAGTTTATCAAACTCCGTGGTGTTGAGGGGCATGGGACCAGAGGTATGGCAGTTGAGGTTATGCCTCCGGATATTCGCTGTATGTGAGCTCCAGGTTTCATGTCCTAGGCTACACACAACAATTAAAATTGGGGTTTTTTAAAAAACAAATGTTTATGGGGCGCCTGGGTGGCGCAGTCGGTTAAGCGTCCGACTTCAGCCAGGTCACGATCTCGCGGTCCGGGAGTTCGAGCCCCGCGTCGGGCTCTGGGCTGATGGCTCGGAGCCTGGAGCCTGTTTCCGATTCTGTGTCTCCCTCTCTCTCTGCCCCTCCCTGTTCATGCTCTGTCTCTCTCTGTCCCAAAAATAAATAAAAAGCGTTGAAAAAAAAATAAAAAAAAAAAACAAAAAACAAATGTTTATTTATTTTGAGAGAGAGAGAGAGAGTACAAGTAGGGGAGGGGCAGAGAGAGAGAGAGAGACAGAATGCCAAGCAGGGTCCATATCATCAGCTCAGAGCCTGACACAGGGTTCGATCTCACAAACCATGAGATCACAACCCGAGCCAAAATCAAAAGTCGGACACTTGACCAACAGAGCCACCCAAGCACCTCAACAAGTAAAACTGTTTTGCAATCATTACCTCATATTTGACAATTCACTCATATTTTACCCATTCATACAATGGACATTTTAGTAACCATCTAGCAGTTCCAAGCCCAGTGATAGTACTGGGGACAATGAGTGAATCAAGAAAAAAACTGTAACCCTGAGTAACTAAAAACAACAGGGGGCACAGAGAAGGGGCATCTCCCCGAGTGGGTAAAGGTGGGACATAAGGAAAGAAGACTGATCACTCAGGTAAGTCTCAAAGGATGAGTCGGGATTTCTAGTTAAAGAAGGAAGGAAGGGTGCTCCAGCTTTCTGGACAAAGGAAAAACCCAATGGTATGGAGAGGATGGAGAAAGCAAAGATGTGGATATTGATGGGACAAGCTGGTGTGGAGTGAGGTGCGAGAAGCAGAGGTGGGAAGAAGACAGATGGCAAAGGACTTCGCCTATTAAACCAACGCATGTGGATGTCAACCTTGGGGTGTTTGGGAGGAGCCCCTGGAGTCTTTACGCAGATTGGTAAATGGAATCAGATACAAGGTAAGAGAATCTTGATGAGGTTGTTGGCCAGCCAACCAAAATCAGTGATCCAGTCTCGCCTGTAATCCCCTCAGGGGCAGGAACATGATAGCCCCTTGAAGAAGGCTTGTTGGTTGGACCGCCATTTTCTATCTCACGGTTCATTCCTTGGCCGGGCACCCGTGAAGCCACAGGCATTTTTCATCCCGCTGAGTGCCTATGAGGTTGTGAAAAGGAGCTTAAAGACTCTTCCTCAGTGGTTTTCCACATCCCACTGCTGGCCTTGGAGTATCCGTATGAGATGATGGCTGCCAAATAGACTTGCTGTGGTGGTCATTTCACAGTACGTGTAAGTCAATCCATGATCTGTACACCCGAGACCCACACAGCACTGTATGCCAATTGTATCTCAATAAAACTGGGGGAGGGGGGGAATTCTATTCTTCTGGCCCCTGTCTTCCCTGACAAGTCCTACTTCCCGCTGAGGGGAAGGAATGGGCAGCCATATCTGTAATGCTTGCAAAAGCGCACATGGTAAAAACATTTTAATACCGGAGCAACGGTCTTTATTTACATAGTGGTTCTAATCTGTGATACCTATAATTATTTCCAGTGACAGTGTATTTCTTTGGTGGCGATATCAAGCGGTGTGCAATAATGCCTGTATTAGACTTTCACATACCCTTCAACAGCTCGCAGGAATGTGGCATACCACTGTCTCCACTCACGGGGAGGAAACTGAGCCCCAGCAAGACTTAGTGACTCTAAATCTACGCAGGGTCGCTCAGTGGGGAAACGATAAAGCTGAGGGCCTCCGGACGTCCCCTTTCTAGTGACAGTGCAACAGATGGCCAGTCCTAGGCACGAAATAGGTCCTCAATAAATGACCGATTGAGACACACATGCAGCGGCAATTAATGCTGTCGCTTCTCCGTATCTGAAAGTTCTGGTGGCTAAAGATTACAGCGGTTCTGTGGCCACCAACGGCCAGCATCATTCATCTCGAGAGGATGAAAGCATCCTTGGTAAATGTATGTTTGGAAAGAACAGCAGTAGAAGAGAGTTCTTAGGAAATGTTTACCTTTGCCCACAATTCATTTAGCTACATTCATCGGCGCAGCAAATACTTATTGAGGCTTGCAACATGTCAGTCTCTTTTTTTCCCTAGGAACTGGGGCCACAAGAGTAAACAAAACCAAATCCATGACTTCGAAGAGCAAACATTTTGGCCGGAAAGCAAGACAATAAAGAGAATTAAACAAGTAAAATATATTATATACCAGAAAGCGCTAAAGAGAAAAAACAAAACACGGAAGAGGAGAATGAAATATTGGGGAAGGGGTAACCGAGATTAGCTAGAGCGTCGCTAGAAAAAGCCCCACTGAGGAAACAAGTTTTGAACAAAAGAGCTGAAGGGAATGGGGGAGTCAAGCATGCAAAGGAGGGAAGAACATTCTAGGCAGGCAGAGGAGATAGAAAATATAGAGGCCCTGAGGCAGGGGTTTGCCTGGTCCAGTCAAGAAGTAGCCAACAGGTCCTGAGTAGCTGGTTTGAGAAATCAAAGGGGACAAGGTAGCCTATGAAGTCATAGAGGTGACAGGGTGCCAGACCATTCCAGGCCTTATAGTTTGTTGTTAAAGACTGACTTTGACTCTGAATTGGGGGTGGGGGTGAGGGGGAAGACACTGGATAAGAAGGTGAAAAGGTGTGATACCATCTGACCTAGGTCAACAGGTCAGTCTGGTGGCTGTGCTAACCATAGGTGGCAGGGGGATAGATACTGAGACACCACATGGAGGCTATTCCAAGTGGGAAATGAGGGAGGATTGGACCAGTGGTGGCGGGGGGTTGGTGAGGAAGGCTCAAACACTGATTCTATTTTGAAGGTAGGACTGATGCAATTTGCTGACAAACCGGGTGTAGAACGGTAGCGAATGAGTAAAGTTGAGGGTGACACCAAGTTTTCTGATATAAGCAGCTGAAAGAATGGTGTCTCCTCTTATTAACTGAGAGAAGGAAACAGAGGAGCTGCTGGCTTTAGGACGAATATGAAGAGGTTGGGACATGTTGAGTTTTAGACACTTAGGAAGCATCCAAATGGAAATGTCACATAGACAGGGAGCTAGGTCAGGAGTTCAGAGGAAATATTGGGCTGGAAGTAATCACTGAAAGTCATCAGCATATCTGTGGCATTTAAAGCCATGATAAGGGGTGAAAGCACAAACACAGTGAGAGCTAACAGAAACGGAGAAGAGGTCAAGGACTGAGCCTTGGGACACCCCGAAGTCTACAGGACTGGGAGACGAGGAGGAAACAGCAAAAGAAGTTGAGAAGTAGTCAGAAAGACAGAAGAAAGACCGGGGGCATGTGGTGCCCTGGAAACCAAGATAGGAGAGTATTTGTTGGAACGGCGTGAGCGATTTTGTCAAATGCTGGAGATCGGTCAGAAAATGAGGACTCAGAAGTGACAGCTGGGTTTAACACACGACAAGCACAGATGACCGGAAGGGAGAAGCTTCAGTGGGCCAGTGGGAGCGAAAACCTTACTGAGGAGAGTTCAAGAGAGCCTGGGAGAAGAACGGGAGGCAGCCGGGACGTATAATCCTTTAAGCAGAACAGCGCTGGGATACGGCTCCCTCCCAAATGTCACCATAGAGGCTTGGAAAGAAAAGGGACTGTAGCGGAAAGGAGGAAACTGGATCCAGGGAGGTTTTTGTTTATTTTGGTTGTTAGATGGGCGAAATGCTATCAAGTGTGGATGCTGATGGGAATGATCCAGGGGAAAGTTTGACAGTATTATGCCCAAGGTATCAACCAAATCTATTTACCCTTCTTCCAACAATGTATATATTTATAATTTGAATTTATACGTGTGTGCCCCCTGGAAAGTGGTTATGTGTTCCAGACTATGCTCTCAATCTCATTCCGTCTACCAAGAACTAATCATATTGGCCACTTGACCTATCATTAAACTGTTTCCTAGTATTTTCTAGGATCTATAGTAATGATGCTTTTTCAATAAAAATGCAATCTCACTAAACGAGCTTTATAAACAAACACTAAGCATAAATTACCTACCCTTATGTTTCCACAATAAGAAAAATCACTATTGAGACCAAAATTAAAAGGAAAGTCATGTCCAGAGAGAGCCTGAGTTCTCCCCTCAACCCACACCCACCACTGCCCTGCTTCAACTGCTACGGCTTAGCGTTTGATTTTTTTTTTAACGTTCATTTATTTATTTTGAGAGAAAAAGAGAGTGAAAGAGTATGTGAGAGTGGGGGAGGGGCAGAGAGAGAGAAAGAGAATCCCAAGCAGCCTCCAGCCGTCAGCACAGAGCCCACGGCGAGGCTCAAACTCACAAACCATGAGATCACGACCTGAGCTGAAGTCAAGAGTCAGATATTCAACCAACTGAGCCACCCAGGGGCCCCCGATCAGTATTGGATCTAACCCTGCGTATTTATTCAGAGTTCCAGTAGCAATAGAGGCGACTGCTCCTAAGAGTTGGACATCTGGGGGCCACGCTCTTCCCAGTGGGGCCTAAAGGGAGTGGGATGCTCACTTCGGAGATAATTCACCGGAAGAAGCCCCGTGCCCGGGCAACCACCTTCCCCAGTGTCAGCACCAACACCTACTTGTTCACGCGGTTGCCTTCACCAATTCCTTCAAGAAAATGTCATCTTCAGAGCTGTGGTTTCCTCCCCAACTACAGCTTAACTTTTTAATATAACACCCTTCACCCTTTGCTTCCTGTTGCTGCTGCCCTCGCCCCAGGCCCAGACTAGTGAAAACTCTTGCTAAGTACTAACCCTCAGTCTCTCTCGGCCTCTGGATCCCTAATGTCACTCCCAATATAATACCTACTAACGAAATGATTCCTAATTGTCACTGCAAACCCTTTATCTCCTTTCTGTTAAGTATGTCGTACTGTATCAGCTTCTTGTCGCCTCACCTTTACTCTTTTATGGCCTATTTCAGTTCTTTATTTACCGAGACTATTTACCCTCCCGCATTTGATATCCTTACACATTTTGTTACACGTTTTGTTATAACGAAACAAATGTATAGTTATACATTTTGAACAGAACAAAGAATAGCTTTAGACCGCAGCTGCCTTTGCGGGTACTCACATGCTACATTATGGTGACTGTAGCTTGAAATTGTTCGGCATAGTAGCTAACAAGTAAGCACTCACTCCAGATCTGGCACTCTGCTGACCATTTGGCATTCACTATCTTATTTGATTCTCCATTTTATTCCTGGGGGAAAAAAAAGAAAGAAACTAAAAATTGAAGGAGGTTGGTGCAAATGCCCCAGGTTCCACAATGAGTCATTGTGGTCAGGGATTTGAACACAAGTGATCTGCCTCCAGCACCCATCCACTTAGCCCCGCAGGCAGAAGAGAGCAGGGAAATGGGGAAAGGCAGTGCCCCTAAATCTTGTTCAACCAGGTCTTTATGCACAGAGGACAGAGACCCAGCGGTGAGAAAGTCTGGATAAGGAGACTTGCCATACATGGCAAGTGGGATATTTCCTTGAAGCCCTATGGCTTATCTTTAAAATTCATAACTTCGCATTCTGCTCCATAATATATCCATCCTGCTTTAATATAAAAAAATTTGACTTCATTAAAAGACACAGAAGACATATATAAGTATTTATGAAGTAGATGACAGACATTGTAAAGATGTCAGTTCCCCCCCACCCCCCATCACTCTAGTCTTCGGTGTAATTCCAATAGGAATTTCCAAATCATTTTGGGAAGAGATATTCTAACCTCATTCTTCAACTTGTATGATACAAAGATATTCACAGATAGCTGAAGCAAGTTGCAAAAGGAAAAACAGACAAGAAAAAATTGTCCTTAATATTAAGGCATAAGACAAAGCTGTGTGAATAAAATACACTTTAGTATTAACCTGAGGAAGAACAATCAGAACAATAAAAAGCTCAGAATTATGGTTATGAAATGCATTGTGTATATATCTATATCTATATATCTATATACCATTGTGTATATACATATATATATACCATGACCAAATATACCATGGTATGTATGTGTGTGTGTATATATATATATATATATATATATATATATGTGTGTGTGTGTGTGTATATACATATATATATACATACATATACATATATATGTGTATGTATGTGTATATATATATGTGTATATATATGTGTATATATATGTGTGTGTGTGTGTATGTATATATATATATATATACATATATATATATATATACCATGACCAAATGAGGATAAGATATATTATTTACTTGTGTTGTTGGAAACTTTTGCTTAGTTTACAGAGAAAAAATAAAATGTTTCCTATGTTACACCATGTACAAAAATAGATGCCTAATATATTAAATGCCTAGATTTAAAAAACAACTACAAAGCAAGCAAGCAAAAAAGGAAGAGGGAGGGGGAGGAAGTGAGGAAGGAAGGAAGGAAGGAAGGAAGGAAGGAAGGAAGGAAGGAGAAAATACAGAATATCTTTGTTACCTGTGGATAAGGAAAGAACACTATAACCATATCCCCAAAGAATAACTCATAAAGAAAAGTAAAATAACTCCTATTTTACTATTCCAAAGTCATAGATAAATTTAGAGTGAACGTATTGTTGCCCTATTCATTTCTTCACAGTGTTTATCGCTTTCTGAAATTGTCTTGCTCACTTACTTGATGGTTGGACTTACACCCGTTCAAATGTATGCTTCCTGAGGGCAGGCACTTTGTCAACTGTGTTTACGCTGTAGATACATCGCCAAAAAGTTGTCTAGCATAATAGCTGTGCAACAGATGGGTCCTTTGTACACTGTTTTAAGGGATTTTTTTTAATGTTCCTATATTTTTACAGAAATCTGTTGCATTTCTATACACCAATAATGAAGCAGCAGAAAGATAAAGAAAGAAAGAAATCCCATTTACAACTGCACCAAAAATAATAAAATACCTAGGATTAAACTTAACCAAGGAGGTGAAAGACCTATGCTCTGAAAACTATAAAACATTGGCAAAAGACACTAAAAATGACACAAACAAATGGAAAGACATTCCACGCTCATGGCTTAGAAGAAAAATGTTGATGTTGCCCAAAGCAATCTACACATGTAATGCAATTCCTATCAAAATACCGCCAGCATTCTTCACAGAACTAGAACAAACAATCCTAAAATTTGTGTGGATACAGAAAAGACCCCCAGTAGCCCAAGAAACCTTAAAAAAGAAAAGCAAAGCTGGCCGTATCACAATTCCAGTCTTCAAGTTACATTACAAAGCTGTAGTGATCGAAACGGTATGGTACTGGCACCAAAAGATAGACACATAGATCGATAGAATCGAATGGACAGCCCAGAAATAAACCCACAATGATACGGTCAATTAGTCTTCAACAAAGGAGGCAAGAATATGCACTGGGAAAAAAGTCTCTTCAACAAATGGAGTTGGGAAAACTGGACAGTAACATGCAAAAGAATGAAGGCAAGGGAAACAAAAGCAAAAACAAACAAGCAAACACACAAAACTATTGGGACTACATCAAAATAACACGCTTCTGCACAGCAAAAGAAACAACCAACAAAACTGAAAGATAACCTACCTAATGAAAGAACATATTTGCAAATGACACATCTGATAAATGACACATCCAAAATATATAAAGAACTTAAACAGCTCAACACCAAAAAAAAAAAAAAATCCAATTTTAAAATGGGCAGAAGATAGGAGCAGACGTTTCTCCAAAGACATCCAGATGGCCAACAGACACACGAAAAGATGCTCAACATCACTGAAGATCAGGGAAATACAAACAAAACCACAGTGAGATATCACCTCACAGCTGTCAGAATGGTTAAAATCAAAAACACAAGAAACAAGTGTTGTGGAGAAAAAGGAATCCTCACGTGATGTTGGTGGAAATCCAAACTGGTGCGGGAGAACAGTAGGGAGGTTCTGCAAAAAAATCAAAAAGAAGAACAGAGAGGGAGGCAAACCATAAGAGACTCTTAAATACAGAGAACAAACTGAGGGTTGCTGGAGAGGAGGTGGCGGGGGGGATGGGTCAAATGGGTGATGGGCATGAAGGAGGGCACTTGTTGGGATGAGCACTGGGTGTCATATGTAAGAGATGAATCACTGGGTTCTACTTCTGGAGCCAAAACTATACTGTATGTTAACTAACTTGAATTTAAATAACAAACTTTATGGTTTCTACCAATCCTGAAACTCTGATTTAATCCCTGGAGACAACATGGAACTGTTATGACATCATCTCTTGGCTGCATAATGTAGGGAAGGTCTGTTTAAGTGGAGAGATAATACAGGGTATTATCTAAGACCAAAGCATTGAAAATATAGGGAAGCAGATTTCGGCTTAACACTCCCCATTATTTTCTCCCAGTGGCAGTGGTCCAGAAATGGAATGTGCTGTCTTGAGATCCAGAAAATGATGCATCGCTGGATATATTGGGAAGAATCTGGAGGACCTCTTAAGAGAGGGAGAGAGAAAAGGTGAGAAGGAATGTTTTCCTTCCATCCCTGAGTTCTAAGATCTTCGATCTGCTCCTTCTTCCATCCACCTCTTCTTCACAGGACCTTTCTCCAACCAGGAACATCCATGGAGGCGCCACGATGTCAAGAGTAGAGATGAGCCCTGCGAGCTACCGTGATGCTCAACGTGTGAGGAATGACACCAAAAATTAAAGGAAGCCTGCACAGCAAAGCAAACATTCTGCCAAACATTCGTTTGGACTCTGGAGCACAAAAATACATTGCCAGAGAACCATACTCATTACGTGTCCTAGATGGTCAGGAGCTGCATTCCCACACTGAAGGCATCTAGAGCCCCATGGGAATCTGAGGACACACACCCTGTTCCTCCAGCTTGCAGGAGCGCCCTCCATTCCCCAGCCCCAGGGCTCACTGCCAGGAATCCCCAAGAGGGTCGCAGGACTCGTGCACAGACGATCCAAGCACGTTCACGTCCCTTACCTTGTTTGATCCTCCCACGAGCCTGGTAAGAGAAAACAGAGCAGGTATGATGATGTCCATCTCATTCGTGACAAGGCAGGTGCTCACGGGATAAAACGGCTTGCCTAAGGCACCGCTATGTGGCATAGCCCGAGGACTCGAGGCAGTCCATCAGAACCCCCATCTCATACAGTCCCCTCTGGAACCTCGATCCTGTCCGGATGCCCCAGCTGAGGTCCTGTCGAGGTCAGACAGAGGAACTCCGAGAGAGATGGTTACTTGTGCCCCACTTGCGGTGGGAAGAAAGGCGGCACCCCCCCCCCCCCCGGTTCTCTGACATTCTAAGGAAATGACAATACCAAGGCCAGACCTAATTCCCTCCAGAACAGCTCTCCCCAGAGCTGTGCCCTCATCCCAGGGGAGCACCGCCTGTGGCAGGAAAATAACACCTGACAGACGCAGAGCGAGACCAAGATGTTCAGCTTTTCCCCTCCCCTTGCCCTAGATCAAGGAGAAGAGATCACATCACAAGAGAAAGTGATTTTTCTCACTATCTGCTGTTAGATTACACGCGAAAGTGCCATCACGCCAACCACAGTTCCCGTGCCGGACTCAGAAGTGGGACAGGATACGGGGAGATCTGAGAGAAGAATGACTGCCTGGACAGAGCTTCAGAGGCGAGGCGCACAGCCTGAAATGTGGCCAGACTGTCCACGGCCGTCCCGCGGAGAAGGCAGGACTAGACATCGGGTGTTGGTGGCAGAGCCCGGGTCTCCTGCATTGAATTAGAAAATTCTGATGCCACATGACTTGTGTCTGTGACTCACTCGGCCACTAACCAGCTTCGTAGCAGTGGATATCCAGCTTTCCATTAAATTCTAAACAGTCAGAGTCATTTTCTACAGGTAGAAAAGTACGGTTGACAATTGAGCTTGGCCAAAAGGCCGAGAAACGATGAAAATCATGGTTTAAACCTCATGTTTTCTAAAATCCTTTCGGGTCCTAACATTTTGATGTCTCATCAATATGTCTTCCGAGTCATTTCTTCCTTGAGATAAACACACAGTCCCTCGCATTTCAAGCGGTACCTCTGCAGTGAACATATTTAAGTTCTGTGGGTGGTACTCAACTGCGGCCAGACTACCTGTGAGCCTGTATGCCTCCCTCGTGCAAATTATAAAAAGGCATCCCCTCTGGACGAACTAGGAAAGCAGCCGCACAGATACAGGGCTGAAGGAAGAGTGTTTAGGGGAGTTGCAGCTTCCTCCCGCCTTCTTAACTGGACACTCTTGTACAGTGTACAAACTGCTCAACTGAACACAGCAACCCTGATGACCTCACAGCTCCCGAGTTTGAGCCCCGCATTGGGCTCTCTTCTGTCAAGCGTGGAGCCCACTTCGGTTCCTGTCTCCCTCTCTCTCTGCCCCTCCCCAGTTCGTGCTTTCTCACCATCTCAAAAATAAATAAAAACATCAAAACAAACAAACAAAAACAATTACTGATTGAACCTACTCTCTGAAGTTGACCAGAGTCAAGACGGGATATTATGGACATCAATGAACTGTAATGGAATCAAAGTAATTGAGAAATTCAGCCGGAAGCTCTCAACCCACAGGTGCATTTTTTTAAGCGCCTGGTGGTTCTGACACCTCTCTCCCCCACTCTGTCCCTGCTCAACCTTGAGAACCCCTGAAGGATTGAGATTTCCTGGGACACCGATTCAGAAGGTCTCCCTGCAGCTTACACAAACCTCATCAGAGTGCAGAGGCATCACGCTCAACCTTGAGGGGCAACAAGGGTGTTTATCAGAATCCGCCCCCACCCCTCCAGCTATGGACCTTAGGGACAATTTGCATGGGAATGAGGCAGGGGTGGGGGGAGGTGGGGGGGGTGGCGATTTGAACTGTAGCTAATGCCGATGGCTAATTCCATTTATGGGGTCGTGCCTTCAGTTAAGAAAAGTAAATTTCATAAGCATGTCTTTCTTTACATATCTTTTTTTAGGTAAAAAAGAGTTTCCATTTAAAGAAAGTACAGAGAATGAAATAACAATTATCAGCGTCCTGGCTACTCAGAATTAACAGTAACATAGTGCCTCATTTCCTCCAGATATGCTTAAAAAATAATACAGTGAAGTCTTTTTAGTAAGCCCCACCCCCGTGTTATTACCCTTCCCCCCCCCCCCAGCAGAGGCAAGCACTACCGTGTAACTTTTTTTTTTTTTTTTACTGTCTATATTTTACGATTTGCTCCCAAGAGCAGGGTATGGGAATTCTTATTTCCCCTATTCCCCCAAAACTTGGTATGGTCGGTCTGTATTTTTGCCAATCTGATGGCTATGAAATAGCATCTCATTGTTCTAACTTAAATTTCTCTGATTAGTAAAAAGTCTGGGCGTTTTCGTGTATTTGTTAGCCTTCCAAACTCCCTTTTCTGTGAATGGTCTCTTAGTCTGTTTTGCCCATTTTTCTATTAGCTTGTTAGATTTTTCTTACTGGTCTTTAAAAATTCCTTTAATATTCTGGGTACCAATCTTGCAAATTATTTCCCCAGCCATGTAGAAGTAATTGGGAAGTTTGAAATTGAAGTTGTCAAACTAATCAATGTTTCCCTTTGTTATTTTCCCTTTCCCTTAAGAGTATTTCCATCAAAATATGCCATCAAAATATTAAATCATATGACATCTGAAAGGTTCTTCACATTTGGTCATTTAATCTGTTTGGAATTTGGTGTTGAGTATAATGTGAGGTCAGTATGTAGTTTTATATTTTTCACCAAAAGCGAGTTTTCTCCATACACTTATTACCTATACTATTATAGTATATATTTATATACTAGTATATAATAGTATATATCCTTTATTAATATATAATAGTGTAATATTTTTCAGACTCTAGATCTGCAATCTGTTAACGAGACATGAAAACAATTTAGTGGGTCTTAGCCACCATTTCTCAGAAAGTTAAATAATATGGAAAACATCAGACTACATTGCATGTGACAAGAGTAAATGGTGTTTCAGAAAACACATAGGCATGCATATATACTGGGTTGTTACTAGGTTATAAATAAACTACGCTTTTTCTGTGGATTACAGCCAGAAACTATACGAAATAGGTTTAAAAATGTCCATCCTACCTGCCAGTGATTTTTAGCACTATCTCTATGGTCTTATGTGATTTAGTTTCTTTCTGGGCTGTGTGCTCTGTTTTTGTGGATTCTTTGATTAATCTCATGCTTATATCCTTTTTTACTTGTGTGCTCTATTAAGTCTCTTCTCCGTGTTCATCTTATAATGGTCCTGCTAATTCTTGACCATCTATTATTATATATGGATTTTAGACTCTGCTTGACAAAAGAAAATGAACAAAACTCTTATGGTATTTTTTTTATTAGGACTACTTTGAATGCATTCATTAGTTTGGGGAGATTTGGCATATTTAAATGTTGAATCTTGGTCTGTGCTCCTTGATTTAGGTTTGCTTTTATGTTTTACAAATGTCTGCTACAGGTTTTGCTCATGTTTAGGTTTTCATTTAACAGACATGTATACGTACCACACCACTATTTTAATTCATTTATAAATTAGTCACTCATTTTCATAACACCCTTATGACATAGAACCATTGTTTCCCCCATTCTTTGTTATGTTACGAATGAGATGTCAAGGGACTCACCTTATCAAGTCACTGTAGGTTCACAACCATGAGAGTTCCCTGGGTGAAATTCAAAACCGGTTCCCATACATGGAGAGCAGGGGAGACCAAAGAATAAGGCAGATCGTTCCAGATTAGTAAGTGGGAGTTTCCATAATCAAGGGAGCTTACATACAAGGCTGCCTTGGATGGCCAAAAGACAAGTCCACACCACTCACCAAAATCTTAAAAGTTAACACAGAGGTCTTAACTGGGTCCAGTCCCATATTCAGTATATGGTCTCAACAGTATGCTATTCTCTCAAGGGTCTGACCTTGAGACAGCTTCTACTATGAGAACTGTAGGTTGAACATACATCCCAAGGTCAGGGGGAGGGGGTGAGGAGTCTACCACTGCCCAAGCCTACCTCACTATTGGGTCAACCAATAGTCGCATCCTCTCAATGACTTCCTCTAACAGCCACACATATAGAAAATCCAGCAGCCAGGATCTGAGTGCAGATACGCTGGCCCCAGAGTCCTTGTGTTTATCCACTATGCCATTCTGTCTCTCCAAACATTTTGTCGGATTTGTTTCTCAGTACCTCACTGGGTTTTTTGGCCAACTTCATTAGAATATCATCATCACCATCACCACCATCATCTTCATATTTCTTCCTATTCTTGCAGGCATATAGGAATATTAGTAATGGTCATTATTTTATGTTTATCTTGCACTGTGGCCAATTTTCAGAAATATTCTATAGATACTTAAAAGGGATACGCATTTCTTATATGCTGGGTGCAAAATGAGATACATAAAATCAAAGCCATTATCTGTATCGATGCCTTCACATGTATTTCCTCTCGTGCTTCCTCTGCATGACCTGGAAGAGAAGTCTTGAAATTTCTTACCAAGATTCTGGATTTGTCGACTGCTCCCCGTTATGTTCTCCCTGTGTCTGTCTGTGTGCGGGTGTATCTATTTGTGTGTATTTGTGCTGACGTCGTTGGATGTATATAGGTTCGCAGTTGTTACTTCTTAGGTGTTTTTCTCTCCTTTTATTAAGTAAAATCACTTTGTACATTCAAATTCAATTTTGTCTGGCAGTCAAAATGTGGTGGCGTTTAGGAATGTGGGCTTTGAAGACACCCAGCTTGGGTTGGATTCCAGCTCCGTATTTCCTGACCGGACAACCACTGGACACTTAAAATAGTATCTGGATCCGTAAATGGTGGTTTGGCTAGATTTGCTATTATCTTCTTGACTTTTATTTATTATGTTAGTGGCACATTGCTGCCATGACTTCTTTCAACCTGTCTTTATCATGTTCCAAGTGGGTTTGTAAATGACGTGGGGCTGAATATTACAGTCTACTTTTTCAATGAGACAAGTTTACTTCCTTTACATTGTAATTATATTTGAATTTATGTATACAAGGGGTTGGCAAGATACGGCCCTTGGGATAAATCTAACCAAGCACCTGCTTTGGATATGAAGTGGGATTGGAACTCTGCTTTGTATGCATTATTACCATGGCTTCTGTGCTTCGGTAGCAAAGTTGAGGAACCGCATCAGAGGCCGTGTGGCCTGAGAAGTAAAAAAATTTTACTATTTAGACTTACGCACACAAAAAAGTTTGCTATCCCCGTCTTACGTTTCTTTTCTTCTAGCCAGACTTTTGTCTGCTTTTTTTTTTTCCTTATCCAATAGAATCAATTCCTTTCCCTCCACTAATTTGAAAGTTATATATTCTATTCCTTTTCTTTTAGTGGTCACTCTTAAATTCTGAAATGCACGTGTCTGTTTCAAAAATAATGTGATGTATTAATTGGGGTATAGTTAACGCACAATAAACTGCCCACGTTCAAAGCGTCCAACTTCGTAAGTTCTGACATATGTATGTAGCCATGAAGTGACAATCAAGAAAATGGACATACCCATCACTCACAAAAGCTGTTTCATGGGGCGCCTGGGTGGCGCAGTCGGTTAAGCGTCCGACTTCAGCCAGGTCACGACCTCGCGGTCCGTGAGTTCGAGCCCCGCATCGGGCTCTGGGCTGATGGCTCAGAGCCTGGAGCCTGCGTCCGATTCTGTGTCTCCCTCTCTCTCTGCCCCTCCCCCGTTCATGCTCTGTCTCTCTCTGTCCCAAAAATAAATAAACGTTGAAAAAAAAATTTTTTTTAAAAAAAGCTGTTTCACATACTGCTTCTCCCTCTTCCCTTCCCGCCTCTACATCCCCAACACTGCTTTGGGATTCATCCATGTTCTAGCGCACCTCAATAACTCCTTCCTCTTCGTTGCTAAATAGTATTCCACCGTGTGAATATACCACAGTTCGTTTACCCACTCCTCTGCTGATGCACATTTGAGTTGGTTTTCATTATAAATAAAGCATCTGGAGGCTACCGGAAGATGGCGGCGTAGGAGGACGCTGGGCTCACCGCGCGTCCTGCTGATCACTTAGATTCCACCTACACCTGCCTAAATAACCCAGAAAACCGCCAGAGGATTAGCAGAACAGAGTCACCGGACCCAAGTGCAGACGAGAGGCCCACGGAAGAGGGTAGGAAGGGCGGCGAGGCGGTGCGCGCTCCACGGACTGGCGGGAGGGAGCCGGGGCGGAGGGGCGGCTCGCCGGCCAAGCAGAGCCCCCGAGTCCGGCTTGCAAAAGCGGAGGGGCCTGACGGACTGTGTTCCGACAGCAAGCGCGACTTAGCGTCTGGGAGGTCATAAGTTAACAGCTCTGCTCGGAAAGCGGGAAGGCTGGAGGACAAAGGGAGGGTGAGCTGCGGAGCCCCCGGACGACAGAGCTCAGTTTGGCGGGGAACAAAGGCGCTCGCCAGCGCCATCTCCCCCGCCCATCCCCCAGCCAAAATCCCAAAGGGAACCGGCTCCGGCCAGGGAAATTGCTCGCTCCGCGCGAACACCCAACTCTGTGCTTCTGCGGAGCCAAACCTCCGGCAGCGATCTGACTCCCTCCGGCTGCACAGGGCCCCTCCTGAAGTGGATCACCTAAGGAGAAGCGAGCTAAGCCTGCCCCCCCTGCCGCCGTGCACCTTGCCTTCCCACCCCAGCTAATACGCCAGATCCCCAGCATCACAAGCCTGGCAGTGTGCAAGTAGCCCAGACGGGCCACGCCACCCCACAGTGAATCCCGCCCCTAGGAGAGGGGAAGAGAAGGCACACACCAGTCTGACTGTGGCCCCAGCGGTGGGCTGGGGGCAGACATCAGGTCGGACTGCGGCCCCGCCCACCAACTCCAGTTATACACCACAGCACAGGGGAAGTGCCCTGCAGGCCCTCACCACACCAGGGACTATCCAAAATGACCAAGCGGAAGAATTCCCCCCAGAAGAATCTCCAGGAAATAACAACAGCTAATGAACTGATCAAAAAGGATTTAAATAATATAACAGAAAGTGAATTTAGAATAATAGTCATAAAATTAATCGCTGGGCTGGAAAACAGCATACAGGACAGCAGAGAATCTCTTGCTACAGACATCAGGGGACTAATGAACAGGCACGAGGAGCTGAAAAACGCTTTAAAGGAAATGGAAAACAAAATGCAAACCGCCACAGCTCGGATGGAAGAGGCAGAGGAGAGAATAGGTGAACTAGAAGATAAAGTTATGGAAAAAGAGGAAGCTGAGAAAAAGAGAGATAAAAAAATCCAGGAGTATGAGGGGAAAATTAGAGAACTAAGTGATACACTAAAAAGAAATAATTTACGCATAATTGGTATCCCAGAGGAGGAAGAGAGAGGGAAAGGTGCTGAAGGGGTACTTGAAGAAATCATAGCTGAGAACTTCCCTGAACTGGGGAAGGAAAAAGGCATTGAAATCCAAGAGGCACAGAGAACTCCCTTCAGACGTAACTTGAATCGATCTTCTGCACGACATATCATAGTGAAACTGGCAAAATACAAGGATAAAGAGAAAATTCTGAAAGCAGCAAGGGGTAAACGTGCCCTCACATATAAAGGGAGACCTATAAGACTCGTGACTGATCTCTCTTTTGAAACTTGGCAGGCCAGAAAGAATTGGCACGAGATTTTCAGGGTGCTAGACAGCAAAAATATGCAGCCAAGAATCCTTTATCCAGCAAGTCTGTCATTTAGAATAGAAGGAGAGATAAAGGTCTTCCCAAACAAACAAAAACTGAAGGAATTTGTCACCACTAAACCAGCCCTACAAGAGATCCTAAGGGGGACCCTGTGAGACAAAGTACCAGAGACATCACTACAAGCATAAAACATACAGACATCACAATGACTCTAAACCCGTATCTTTCTATAATAACACTGAATGTAAATGGATTAAATGCGCCAACCAAAAGACATAGGGTATCAGAATGGATAAAAAAACAAGACCCATCTATTTGCTGTCTACAAGAGACTCATTTTAGACCTGAGGACACCTTTAGACTGAGAGTGAGGGGATGGAGAACTATTTATCATGCTACTGGAAGCCAGAAGAAAGCTGGAGTAGCCATACTTATATCAGACAAACTAGACTTTAAATTAAAGGCTGTAACAAGAGATGAAGAAGGACATTATATAATAGATACAGGGTCTATCCATCAGGAAGAGCTAACAATTATAAATGTCTATGCGCCGAATACCGGAGCCCCCAAATATATAAAACAATTACTCATAAACAGAAGCAACCTTATTGATAAGAATGTGGTAATTGCTGGGGACTTTAACACCCCACTTACAGAAATGGATAGATCATCTAGACACACGGTCAATAAAGAAACAAGGGCCCTGAATGAGACACTGGATCAGATGGACTTGACAGATATATTTAGAACTCTGCATCCCAAAGCAACAGAATATACTTTCTTCTCGAGTGCACATGGAACATTCTCCAAGATAGATCATATACTGGGTCACAAATCAGCCCTTCATAAGTTTACAAGAATTGAAATTATACCATGCATACTTTCAGACCACAATGCTATGAAGCTTGAAGTCAACCACAGGAAAAAGTCTGGAAAACCTCCAAAAGCATGGAGGTTAAAGAACACCCTACTCACGAATGAGTGGGTCAACCAGGCAATTAGAGAAGAAATCAAAAAATATATGGAAACAAACGAAAATGAAAATACAACAATCCAAACGCTTTGGGACGCAGCGAAGGCAGTCCTGAGAGGAAAATACATCGCAATCCAGGCCTATCTCAAGAAACAAGAAAAATCCCAAATACAAAATCTAACAGCACACCTAAAGGAACTAGAAGCAGAACAGCAAAGGCAGCCTAAACCCAGCAGAAGAAGAGAAATAATAAAGATCAGAGCAGAAATAAACAATATAGAATCTAAAAAAACTGTAGAGCAGATCAACGAAACCAAGAGTTGGTTTTTTGAAAAAATAAACAAAATTGACAAACCTCTAGCCAGGCTTCTCAAAAAGAAAAGGGAGATGACCCAAATAGATAAAATCATGAATGAAAATGGAATTATTACAACCAATCCCTCAGAGATACAAACAATTATCAGGGAATACTATGAAAAATTATATGCCAACAAATTGGACAACCTGGAAGAAATGGACAAATTCCTGAACACCCACACTCTTCCAAAACTCAATCAGGAGGAAATAGAAAGCTTGAACAGACCCATAACCAGCGAAGAAATTGAATCGGTTATCAAAAATCTCCCAACAAATAAGAGTCCAGGACCAGATGGCTTCCCAGGGGAGTTCTACCAGACGTTTAAAGCAGAGATAATACCTATCCTTCTCAAGCTATTCCAAGAAATAGAAAGGGAAGGAAAACTTCCAGACTCATTCTATGAAGCCAGTATTACTTTGATTCCTAAACCAGACAGAGACCCAGTAAAAAAAGAGAACTACAGGCCAATATCCCTGATGAATATGGATGCAAAAATTCTCAATAAGATACTAGCAAATCGAATTCAACAGCAAATAAAAAGAATTATTCACCATGATCAAGTGGGATTCATTCCTGGGATGCAGGGCTGGTTCAACATTCGCAAATCAATCAACGTGATACATCACATTAACAAAAAAAAAGAGAAGAACCATATGATCCTGTCAATCGATGCAGAAAAGGCCTTTGATAAAATCCAGCACCCTTTCTTAATAAAAACCCTTGAGAAAGTCGGGATAGAAGGAACATACTTAAAGATCATAAAAGCCATTTATGAAAAGCCCACAGCTAACATCATCCTCAACGGGGAAAAACTGAGAGCTTTTTCCCTGAGATCAGGAACACGACAGGGATGCCCACTCTCACCGTTGTTATTTAACATAGTGCTGGAAGTTCTAGCATCAGCAATCAGACAACAAAAGGAAATCAAAGGCATCAAAATTGGCAAAGATGAAGTCAAGCTTTCGCTTTTTGCAGATGACATGATATTATACATGGAAAATCCGATAGACTCCACCAAAAGTCTGCTAGAACTGATACATGAATTCAGCAAAGTTGCAGGATACAAAATCAATGTACAGAAATCAGTTGCATTCTTATACACTAACAATGAAGCAACAGAAAGACAAATAAAGAAACTGATCCCATTCACAATTGCACCAAAAAGCATAAAATACCTAGGAATAAATCTAACCAAAGATGTAAAGGATCTGTATGCTGAAAATTATAGAAAGCTTATGAAGGTAATTGAAGAAGATTTAAAGAAATGGAAAGACATTCCCTGCTCATGGATTGGAAAAATAAATATTGTCAAAATGTCAATACTACCCAAAGCTATCTACACATTCAATGCAATCCCAATCAAAATTGCACCAGCATTCTTCTCGAAACTAGAACAAGCAATCCTAAAATTCATATGGAACCACAAAAGGCCCCGAATAGCCAAAGGAATTTTGAAGAAGAAGACCAAAGCAGGAGGCATCACAATCCCAGACTTCAGCCTCTACTACAAAGCTGTCATCATCAAGACAGCATGGTATTGGCACAAAAACAGACACACAGACCAATGGAATAGAATAGAAACCCCAGAACTAGACCCACAAACATATGGCCAACTCATCTTTGACAAAGCAGGAAAGAACATCCAATGGAAAAAAGACAGCCTCTTTAACAAATGGTGCTGGGAGATCTGGACAGCAACATGCAGAAGGTTGAAACTAGACCACTTTCTCACACCATTTACAAAAATAAACTCAAAATGGATAAAGGACCTAAATGTGAGACAGGAAACCATCAGAACCTTAGAGGAGAAAGCAGGAAAAGACCTCTCTGACCTCAGCCGTAGCAATCTCTTACTCGACACATCCCCAAAGGCAAGGGAATTAAAAGCAAAAGTGAATTACTGGGACCTTATGAAGATAAAAAGCTTCTGCACAGCAAAGGAAACAACCAACAAAACTAAAAGACAACCAACGGAATGGGAAAAGATATTTGCAAATGACATATCGGACAAAGGGCTAGTATCTAAAATCTATAAAGAGCTCACCAAACTCCACACCCGAAAAACAAATAACCCAGTGAAGAAATGGGCAGAAAACATGAATAGACACTTCTCTAAAGAAGACATCCAGATGGCCAACAGGCACATGAAAAGATGTTCAGCGTCGCTCCTTATCAGGGAAATACAAATCAAAACCACACTCAGGTATCACCTCACGCCAGTCAGAGTGGCCAAAATGAACAAATCAGGAGACTATAGATGCTGGAGAGGATGTGGAGAAACGGGAACCCTCTTGCACTGTTGGTGGGAATGCAAATTGGTGCAGCCGCTCTGGAAAACAGTGTGGAGGTTCCTCAGAAAATTAAAAATAGACCTACCCTATGACCCAGCAATAGCACTGCTAGGAATCTACCCAAGGGATACAGGAGTACTGATGCATAGGGGCACTTGTACCCCAATGTTCATAGCAGCACTCTCAACAATAGCCAAATTATGGAAAGAGCCTAAATGTCCATCAACTGATGAATGGATAAAGAAATTGTGGTTTATATACACAATGGAATACTACGTGGCAATGAGAAAAAATGAAATATGGCCTTTTGTAGCAACGTGGATGGAACTGGAGAGTGTGATGCTAAGTGAAATAAGCCATACAGAGAAAGACAGATACCATATGGTTTCACTCTTATGTGGATCCTGAGAAACTCAACAGGAACCCATGGGGGAGGGGAAGGGAGAAAAAAAAAAAAAGACGTTAGAGTGGGAGAGAGCCAAAGCATAAGAGACTGTTAAAAACTGAGAACAAACTGAGGGTTGATGGGGGGTGGGAGGGAGGGGCGGGTGGGTGATGGGTATTGAGGAGGGCACCTTTTGGGATGAGCACTGGGTGTTGTATGGAAACCAATTTGTCAATAAACTTCATAAAAAAAAAAAAAAAAAAAAAAAAATAAATAAATAAATAAAGCATCTATGAACGTTCCTGTATAATTATTTATAGAAACATATATTTATTTTTCTCTTGGGTAAATATCTAGAGGTGGAATGACTGGGTGGGATTATCTTGTCGGTGTATTCTTAACTTTTGAGAAATCGCTAAACTACCATTATACATTCCCACCATCGGTGTATGAGAGTTTGGGGTTGTTCACATCCTTGCCAATACGCGGCGTGGTGAGTCTTTGAGTCTTTTTCATCTTAGCCACTCTAATAGGTAGGTAGTAATATTCCATCGTGGTGCTGATTTGCATTTCCTTAGCAGCTAATGGGCAAACTTCTTTTAATGTGCCTACTTGTCATCGTTACATCTTATGTTGTGACGTGTCTTCTTTTGTGACACGTCTTTTTACCAGTGGCAGGGGGAAAGCTTGTTTGTTTGGAGTTTGTTTATTTAACGTGCATATTTTCCTCAAGAAAATCTAAATTAGCAATTTCTTTATTGTCTGCCCTCCTCACACAAACATTTCAGAACTCTTGAATTCAAATCGTAAAACCCCTGTCTCCTACGCTACCATTGTGTAGCATTTTAACTACACCTAGTTTTTAACCCTTCTTCTCCCAAATAATCCTCTTTTACATCTATACGTACTTTAGGATCACCAGCGTATCATCAATTTCTTTTTTTTTTTTAATGTTTATTTATTTATTTTGAGAGAGAGAGAGAGTGCGAGCAGGAGAGGGCAGCGAGAGAGGGAGAGAGAATCCTAAACAGGCTCCTTGCTGTCAGCTCAGGGCCTGACGTGGGGCTCGATTTCACAAACCAGGAGATCATGAGCTGAGCCGAGATCAAGAGACAGATGCTCATCTGACTGAGCCACCCAGGCATCCCTATCAATTTCTCTATTCTCAGTTGATTTTTACATTCCAGTCCTTCCCTCTGGTTTAATCTTCTTCCTCCAGAAGTATATACTTATTAATTCTTTCACTAAGAATTAGCAGGAAATTGGGTCCTCGTATGTCAGAAAATGTCGTTATTTTGTCTCCTATTCGTATGTAATTGACTGTGGAATTTCAGGCTGACATACACTTTTTCTTAACGCTTTGAAGACATCATTCCATAATATCCTCTGGTGTTTACTGTTGTTATTTTAAGTCTGTTGTCTGTAAGGTTTTTTTTGGTTACTTTCTAAGTAATTGGCCTTTCTCTCTGGTAGCTTCAAAGAATTGTTGGTCTTTGATGTTTTTCAGTTCCACTACAATGTGTCTGGGTATATAATTTTTTTTATTTATTTATTCTGCTTGAAACCATACGTTCCTTCAATCTGAAAACGCATCTCTCTCATCAGTTGTGTTAAATTCTCAGACATCGTCACTTTGGGTTTTTCTTCTCCTGCAATAGCTCTGGTTCCCCTGTTGAAACTTCGGTGAGACGTATACAGGACCCTTTCACCCCCACTCTGTGTCTCCTATAACCTCTCTACTGTATTTCCGACATTTGTTCTCTCCGGTGCTGCATACAAATTAATATCTTTAAACCTAAATTCCTATTTGCTAATTTTCTTCTCAGGTGTGTCTGATCTAATGCCTATTGAGAGGCTGTAATTATTATTAGCCTCAATTGTTTATTGGCATCATTGAAAAATATATCCCTCCCTTCCTTCCTTATGATTTCCAACCTTTATTTCTTTTACTATATTAACCGTTGTTGTTTTAAAAACAACTCCTTCTGAGATGTCTCTTTTTTCTGTGCTTCTTTGAGTTTTGGGTCTCTCATCCACTGTGTTTGTTGTCTCTCTTTCTCCCTCTCCCTCCTGCTTGCTCTCTGTCTCATGGCCATGGGATTCCTTCTATATTTTGAGATTTATGTGTGGAAGTGAAGCTTGTAGCAGAAGTTTTCTTCTGAAGGAGCATCTTCTCACGCTCCCCATGGTGGGGAGGTCCTCACGGAGCAGTGTTGTATTGGCCTTTGCTGGGCTCTCACTGGCTTCGCTGTTTTGGGATCGGTGGGGGATTGTTGGCTTCCTTGCTCAAAGCTTCAACACTGTGCAGGTGCTGTACATCTGGGTTGTAGACCCTCTCTCAGCTTCGGTGTGAGATCCTCCTTTCTCTGAGTTTACTCTCTCTCAACCCATAGCCCAGAATATGTGACCTCCTCGCATGCTTGTCTCCAGACTCTCAGACAGATTTTCTCATCTATCTCATGGATGGCACATTTGTGACACCTGGCTTTGCACAGGGAGGTCAGGTTCAACTCTTCACCTCATAGGAGTCTGAGACATCATCTCGTCTTTGAAGTTCCAACCTCCCCCCCCACCTAAGGTTTATATCCTGCTTCTGTGGGCACCGTGCACAGACTTCCTTGCCATGTTTTTTAATTCAGAAATTAATTTCTTTCATGCCATGTTATATTTATTATATATTATATTATATTATATTATATTATATTATATTATACTCAGTATTTCTATGTGCTCGGAGTGGAGGGTATCTGTACATGTTAGTTCCCTCTGCCATACTGATTGGAAGTAATCTACACGTTGGTTCTTACACGTAATGGATATATGAATCTCTAATTACACAATATTCAAAATGAAATTCGCACAGAAATTTCTCTCACAACTTCAGCATACCTTGCTTTGTTGAAGGCCACGGTGGCGCTGGTGTTCAGACATAACGCATTGTCTTGTGTATAGATCCACCACTACAAAAACATTTATTGGGTTATTCTGAGATCAAGGGAGTCCCTGAACCTTGAGTTCTGGACGCCCTTAAACATCCAACGTTCCTATAGCTCACATAATCACAGACGGCGCCAATCATCAAAAGTTGGAACAGTCGGCGAGCCAACGATGCAGCACAGAAGGGACACGGGTTTCATCTGGCTGCCGTGAAGAGGCCAGCTTGGATTCTGCCTTGACATTGAGGTCAAGGTTGAAGACTCAAATTCCACAGCTCAAAACTCTCTCCTTCCGTCTCATTCCTGGCGATGTAGGCTTTGTCATGGTACCTTCTGCCTCCCGCATCTGCTGACACACACTTCCGTATCAGCTCCCCGTCAGTGAGGACAAGAAACTGACGAGGAACCCAGCTCCTTGGAGTCCAGCATTCTGCTCGCGCGAGCAAGCGAGAAATCAGCAAGTTCACGGATTTTGCAGCGGGGAGGCGGGGGGGTCAGGGATGGAGACGGTCCTGCATCACACATCACAGTCTCTCATCCAGTCACTCTTGCCCCCCCCTTCCTCTCTCCCTCCACCCCTTCCTGTCAAGAACAGAATACTTGGCTTTATCTCCTGTCTCGCCGCTAGCGAGCAAGCTCTAGGGGTTGAGAGCACGCCCCGAAGTCTCACACTTCAACCCAACCAATTGAGCTAAGTATTTCTTCCAAACAAACAGTGCTTTCCCTAAAAGAAAACGCGGTGAATGAAATAGTTGTCTTCACCTCACTGCACCCATAGTTGGGACTGGCACGTGAAAATAGTCTACCGTACCCGGGAAGGACTCTCAGTGGAGGGTGACAAACTCAACCCAAGACGTCCAGCTCGCCACAGATGTGACTTCATTTCCATCTGCCTCCCCTTTTCAGCTGTTACTATGAAGGAAAGAACAGAAAGAGAAAGAAAGAGAGAGAGAGACTTCCATATCATTTTATGTGGGAAATCAAGAAGTCAGATCATTAGTAATAATAATTAAATAATAATTAAATTAAGAAGTGTTTCTTTTAGGCAAAATATGCCAGACCCCAGCAACGTGGTTTTCAGTCCCTCTGACAGCGGAAGGGGGAGGCATCCTGCACCATTCATCCAACCCCCATAAGTGGAGGCCTGCCACCGGATGTCCTAAAAAGGTCACCGAAGAGAAGGAAGGGGAGGCAGGGGAGAACGTAGTGACATTTGCAAGGGACGCAAGGGCTGGGGCAATATAGATTAAAATAGAAGAGGTTGGGTGGAGTGAGAGGGACACCCACCACAATGAGCACGGAGAATTATTGTTCTTTTCCCACCACAATGACATATGCTCACACATACGAGTACCCATTCACTTGGTCACACCTACAGGGGCCACTAGGGAAAGCCACAGGGTTTCTCGTTGCTGCACTACTCCCCTGCCTACTGGAGGGCGGATCTCAGCAACGAGGAAAGGGTAGGAGGAGCTGTCACCGGGCCCCTGCTCCCCTGCAAGTTTGTGAAACATGTGGTGGGGAGTGGCTGTGCAGGAAGAAAGGGTCGAGGAGAGCAGAGCAGGGCGTTTGCAAGGTGTCACAAAGTGACATTGATTTCTGTCTCCAGTGGCCCATCCTGTCCCTTTCCCTAGCATTAGTATTTCTCCCATCCCTCCAGGCCTCACATGCGATCACCAAGGCTGCTTTGTCCAAGAAGCAGAAAATGAAACTGAGCGGCCACAGGAAGTCACACATTTAAGGTGTGCTCCCGTGCTGACACTTTCAGCCTGAGGGTTCTGAGAGCCCATTTTACAAATCAGCTCCATGCTACATGCCCTGAGATCATGAACAGTCGAGTAACAGAGAGCCCAAAGAGTAAGCAGAACGATCAAAAAGAGAGGGGGAGAAAAATCCCTAAATGTAGAAATTACCAAAGGCCGTTCTATTTTCTCTAGTACTATTTCTAATCATTGTGTGATTTTCAAAACTCTAAAGCCAAAGAGCAATTGGAAAGGGGAGAGAAGTGACACCTCACTGTGGCCCTGGCTGGCTACAGGCACTGCAACACCTTTCTAATTAGAAACAAAGTGTCAAGGACAGACAAGACTACTGCAGGAGGCGGAGAAAGGTAAGGAGTGGGGGGACAGAGACATACTCTAGAAGATGGAGAGTAACCTTTGGTTTGAAGGTAGGCAATGAAGACAATGGGCTGCTGGGGAAGGGATAGACAAAGTGACCCACCAAGCAGAATAAAAAGCCTACAAATGGGCTCACTTGATCTGTGACTGACAGGGCACGGCATATCGGAGAAAGAACGGGCAATTTAATAAATGATTCTGGAACCACTGCTTAGCCAGGTAGTGGGAAATGAAATAAAATCCTTATTTCACAACAACAAAAAAATCCAGGTGCATTAAAAACTTACATGTGAGAACAGTGTAAAGCTTTTGGAATACAGTAGAGATCTTTATGACTAAAACAAAACACAAAAGCTGAAATCTTAATTTAATTACATTGAGATTAACAACTTTTGTTCATGTAAAGACCTATAAAGAAGACAAAAATGCAAACCATCATTTGGGAGAAATATTTGCTATACATATAATGAGCAAAGATTATTATCCAGAAAAATATATCTCCTACAGGAGAAAGTCACTCCCTACCAGTCAAAAACAAACAAAAAAACCCTAGAAAAATGGGCAAAACCTATGAACAGGTATTTGGTAGAAGAGGAAATGCAAAGAATCCGTAAATTAAATGAAAACGTGTTTAACCTTAACCTCATTAGTAAATAAGATAAAGCAGATTTGAACTCAGTGATACAGAGTCTCTCCTTTCAGATTGGTTAAAAAATAAAAGTTGCACAATACCAAGTGTTGGTAACTATAAAAAGGAAAGGAGAACTCTCATTCATGGCTCCTAGTTGTATAAATTTACACACGTACTTTGGAAAGTAGTTTGACAGAACGAATTAGGTTAAACATGCACGTGTCCAATGACTCAGAATTTTACTCCCAAGTTTATACCGAGAGAAACTCTTGGACACGTGTTCTAGGAGTTATACTCAAGAATATCCAAAGCAACCTTGTTTGTCACAGCAAACACTGGAAATAACACAAATGTCCATAAACCATAGGATGGATGAATCGATAACAGTCACCCATGCAATGGAATGTTATACAGCAGTGAAAAATGACAAACTCCAGCTCTAGAGATCAACATAAAATATTTCGATTCAAACTGTGAGAAGGAAGTGCATCAGAGAAGTACTTCCAGTATGGTTCTATTTACGTAAACCATCCAGTAGAGTCCCTTTATATATATGAACCATATATTGGGCACATGTGTTAAGTGCTAACACTATAAATAAAAGCAAAGGAGTGATTTACACAATTTCAAAGAGTAGTTATCTCAGGACTAGGGAGTCAGACTGGGGGAAAGTTCAGGAAAGCTTCTAATTCACTGTAACCTTCTATTCATCAACCTACACGTGTACAGTTTGCAGTTTAATGATGGTAACAATGAAGCCTCACAAAGTAAGATTAATAATAGTTAAATGCACAGCCTGCATTACCCAGAGGTCTACTATATTAAATATTATTGTGTGAATGGCCCCCTGCTCATTATATAAAGGCAACCCAGGTGCTAACCAATGAGAATGAGCAAAGAGGATATTGTTACCAAGAACTCCGAAAATGTGTTTTCTCAGGCTATGGATTACCGAGCTCACACAGCTGACTTTCAAATGCACACTTTGAGGGGCGCCTGGGTGGCTCAGTCGGTTAAGCGTCCGACTTCGGCTCAGGTCACGATCTCGCGATCCGTGAGTTCGAGCCCCGCGTCGGGCTCTGGGCTGATGGCTCAGAGCCTGGAGCCTGCTTCCGATTCTGTGTCTCCCTCTTTCTCTGCCCCTCCCTCGTTCATGCTCTGTCTCTCTCTGTCTCAAAAATAAAATAAAAAACATTAAAAAAAAATTAAAAAAAAAACAAATGCACACTTTGAGCTTACTAAGGTTGGAGAGAATGCATGGGCATGGCAAAATCAATCCTTTATCATACTCACCAAGACTCAAGGGAGTATCTTACTTCAATCGGCCTGGAATGCTATCACTTTAGAAGTATATAAGAAGTTCTTTTTAGTGATGGTAAAATAAGAAATATTCATGATTAATATTTTTAAAAAGGCATGAAATATAAAGATAATTTAAATTGCCCATAATTCTACCACCTAGAAATCATCACTAACCATGTTTGGAGGGATTTTCTTTTAGTATTTTTCTTCCCAAGGACATACACTTGTGTTGACATGTTTAAGACCCTCCAGTTGGTTAGCTTTTTTCTTTTTCTGTTGGTACTATATTGTCAGCATCTTCCCAGGCCATTAAATATCCCTTGAAAATCATTTCTATAGTTATATAATATTCCCCATGTGAGTGTGATACAGTTTTTTAAAATTTTCTGTTGGAGGACATTTTCGTGGTGGTATCATCTTTTTATATCACGAAGAGTATTTATACTCCTTTCCTTTTCTCTTTTTCAGTATCTTTTGCTTATCTGTCATGATTGCCAATGGATACCAACTCTTGGACATCAGCACATTTTTGGGAAACGAGACTTCAATCTCATCACGTAAGGCTAGAAATCAACGTAAGCATTCTTTCATTCAACGAATAGGTATCATGTGCCTTTCACATGCTGTGACTATTCCCGGTGCTGGGCATAAAGCCTAGAACAAAAGGAGATAAAGTCCATGTCTTCATGAGCTGATCTTCTAGCAGGAGAAACAGAAAACAATCAGGTAGTGTCACGTGGTCTTCAGTATCCCAGAGAAAAATAAAGCAGGATGAGGCAGAACAGAGAGTACTTGCAGAGAGTGATAGGTTATGGTACAGAGTGAGAACTGTCAGGAAAGGTGACAAGGGGACACTTGACCAGAGACACGAGGAAGTGAGACCATGGGGGAAACCCAAGAGAAGAGAATTCTGACCGCAGGGAACAGCAAGTGCAAAGGCAGTGGAATGGGCACGTGCTCGGTGTGCTAGAAACACAAGAAGGCCAACGTGGCTGCAGTTGGAGTGCGAGGCTATGAGGTCAGAGAGGTACCAGGCCAGATCAGGGAGATCGCAGGCCATTGCAGGAATCACCCAAGCTGTGTCTGTGTGGCCTCTAGCCTCTGAGTGAGGTGAGGGGCAAGGTAGAGGCAGGGCGAGCAGTTAGCAGGTGACCAAAATAAAGAAGGTAAAATACAATGGTGGCCTAGACTACAGAAAAAGTTGGAAAGATGGAGAAAAACAACTCCGTTTTGCACACATTTTGAATTTAAGGTTGAGAGAGTTGCTGATGGATCAGATGGAGTTATGAGAGAGAGAGAGAGAGAGAGAGAGAGAGAGGAGGCAAGGATAGTGCAGGATATGGGCCCAAGGAAGGGGAAGTAGGCTGTCATTTGCTGAGATGGAGGGACTGGGGGGAAAACCAGAAGATGGTGTTTGATGTGGTGTTTGATGTGCCTGTGGGAATTCCAAATGGAGACTGAGTTGGAGTTCAGAGGATGGGCCAGGGCACAAAATAAAATTCTGGTCTTCATCACCATCAAAATGTAAAGCCATGAAATTGGATGAGGTTGTCCAAAGCCTGAAAATGGAGAGAACAGAGGATCAAGGACCCTGAAGAGACTGAAAAACAGCCTCCAGCGAGTTGCGAGAAGAATATGCCCTGGGGCGAGGGAAGGCAGTATTTCCAGAATAAGGGTACAATAAGCTGATCAGGGGAGTCAAAACGGGAATTGAACATTGCATTGGGACGTGAAGGCTATTGGTAGGTAAAACGACCACATGACCTTTGCCCAAATCACAACATTTCTGAGTGAAGGAAGAAGCTCTTAATAATTAAAATATGTCAAGACCACAGGCACAAACCAGGACTGAAGTGAACAAAATAAGATAAACCATCATCCCCGTTATTGCTGACCTTGACACAAGCAGGCTTTAGTTTAGTTTTTTGAATGGCAAAGGAAAAAGAAACTTCACTGTGATGTGTTCAAGAGAAGAAGCGAGAAAAGGAAGCAGAGGTAATTAGTAGAAATAGCTCTTTTGAGGAGTTTAGCCACAAGGGGTGCAGGGAAATGAGCCAGTATTCAAGGGACATGTACGTTCAAGAGAAATTTGTTTGCGGGTAGGAGACAGCACAGCATGTTTGTGGGTTGGTTGGAAAGTCCAGAAGGGAAGGCAAGAGAGACTAGAAACAAAGCTGGAGCAACATCCTTGATTGGACAGAAGGGGGTGGGGTCCAGGGCCCTGGCGGGAGGCATGGCATGGGTAGGAATAGAGATGTTTCATCCAAAGGAGGAAAAGAAGATTGGGAGAAGAGACCATGGAAGCAGGTCGAAGGTCTCATCTGGTTGTAATCTCTTGGTGGCTATCGGAAACCAAGTCAGAAACCCGACTACATAGAGAGCAGACTCCTTTATTACAGACTGAGGAGTAGACAAACTAAGTCACCATTTCCACTCTGGCTTCTTTGACTACCTTGGGGTTAGTGTTCCTGTCACCACATAACACCAACAGAATAATTGCCAATGAGTTTGCTCTGCCCATCACGCCAGGGAAGACTCCCTGCCTCTAATCGGGGAAGTAGAAGACTTTGGGGTAGAATGTGGACAAGAACAAGCTTTGGAGGAATGAGTCATGTATATGATGCAAGAAAAAGGATCAGTAACAGAGTGATTTCCTGATCAGGCGAGAAGACGCAGTGGTCTAGAAGATGACTTCTTCTATTTTTAAGTTTGTATTTTGATAGAGTGATTCAGCACTTCCATACGTCACCCAGCGCTCATCACAAGTGCACTCCTTAGTCCCTACTTCACCAAGCCCCCCACCCACCTCCCCTCTGTAAGGATCAGTTGCTTCCCCACAGTTAAGAGTCTGTTTCTTGGTTTTCCCCTCTCTCTTTTTAACTTTGCTTGTTTGTTTTGTTACTTAAATTGCCCGTATGAGTGAAATCATATGGGATTTGTCTTTCTCTGTCTGACTTATTTCACTTAGTATTAAATTCCCTAGCTCCATCTATGTTGTTACAAATAGCAAGATTTCATTCTTTTCTATAGCTGAATAATTCTCCGTTGTGTATCTATACCACTTCTTTATCCTTCATCGATTATCTTTATCATTCATCAATGGATGGGCTGTTTCCATAATTTGGCTATTGTAGATCATGATTCTATAAACATCAAGGTGCATATACCCATTTGGATCAGTATTTTTGTGTCCTTCCCGGTAAACACATAGGAGTGCAACTGCTGAATTGAAGAGTAGTTCTACGTTTAACTTTTGGAGGAAACTCTGTACTGTTTTCCAGAGTGGCTGCCCCAGTTTGCATCCCCACCGACAGTGCAAAAAGGTTCCTTTTTCTCCACATCCTCACCGACACCTGTTGTTTCTTGTGTTATTGATTTCAGCCACTCTGACAGGTGTCAGGTGATGGCCCATTGTGGTTTTGGTTTGTGTTGCCCTCATGATAAGTGATGTCGAGCATATTTTCACATATATATTGGCCATCTGTATGTCTTCTTTGGAGAAATGTCTGTTCGTGTCTTTTGCCCATTTTAAAATTGGATTATTTGAGGGTTTTTTGGTGTTGAGTTGTATAAGTTCTTTATATATTTTGGACACTAAACGTTTATCATATGTGTCATTTGCAAATCTCTTCTCCCATTCTGTGGCTTGCCTTTTAGTTGTGTTGATTGTTTCCTTCCCTGTGCGGAAGCTTTTTATGTTGATGTAGTCCCAATAGTTTATTTTTGCTTTTGATTCCCTGACCTCAAGGGACCTATCTAGAAAAAAAAAAGTTGCTATGACTGATAGAGAAATTACTGCCTGCGCTCTTTTCTAAAATTTTTATGGTTTCAGGTCTCACATTTAGGTCTTTGTTCCGCTTTGAGTTTACTTCTGTCTATGATGTAAGAAAGCGGTCTGGTTTCATTCTTATGCATGTTGCTCTCTATGTTCCCAGCACCATTTGTTGAAGACACTGTCTTTTTCACATTGGATAGTCTCCCCTGCTTTGTTGAAGATTAGCTGACCATATAATTGTGGGTTTATTTCTAAGTTTTCTATTCTGTTCTATTGATCCATGTTTCTATTTTTGTGCTGGTACCATACTGGTTTGATGACTACAGCTTTGTAATATAGCTTGAAGTCCGGAATCCTGATGCCTCAAGATTTGCTTTCCTTTTTGAGGAAAGGAAATTGCTTTGGCTATGTGAGGTCTTCATGGTTGCGTACAAATCTTTGGATTGTTTGTTCTAGTTCTGTGAAAAATACTGGTGGTATTTTGATTGGGATTGCATTAAATGTGTAGATGGCTTTGAGTAGTATCGACGTCTTACCGATATTTATTCTTCCAATCCACGAGCCTGGGATGTCTTCCCATTTCTTCGTGGCTTCTTCAATTTCTTTCATCAGTGTTTTATAGTTTTCAGAGTACTGGTCTTTCACCTCTTCAGTTAGGTTTATTCCCAGGTATCGTATGGATTTTGGTGCAATTGCAAATGAGACAGATTCCTTGATTTCTCTTTCTGCTGCTTCGTTATTGGCGTATAGAAATGCAACAGATCTTTGAAGATTGATTTTGTATCCTGTGACTTTCCTGAATTTGTGTATCAGTTCCAGTAATATTTTGGTGGAATCTTTCAGGTTTTCTGTATAGAGTGTCATGTCATCCGCAAATTGAAAGTTTGACTTCTTCCTTACTGGTTTGGATGCCTTTTCTTTCTTTTTGTTGTCTGATTGCTGTGGCTAGGACTTCCAATACTACGGTTGAAGAAAAGTGGTGAAAGTGGTCTTGTTCCTGACCATAGAGGAAAAGGTGTCAGTGTTTCCCCATTTAGGATGATGTTGGCTGTGGGGTTTTCATATATGGCCATTATGTTGATGTGTGTTCCCTCTAAACCTGCTCTGTTGAGGGTTTTTATCATGAATGGATTTTGTACTTTGTCAAATGTTTTTTCTGCATCTATTAAAATGATCATTTGGGAGGGGGGAGAGGCGCCTGGGTGGCTCAGTCGGTTAAGCATCCAACTTCAGCTCAGGTCACGATCTCCGGTTCATGAGTCTGAGCCCCGCGTCGGGCTCTGTGCTGACAGCTCGGAGCCCGGAGCCCGCTTCGGATTCTGTGTCTCCCTCTCTCTCTGCCCCTCCCCTGCTCATGTTCTGCCTCTCAAAAATAAATACACATTAAAAAGATTTTTTTTTAATGAGCCTATGGTTCTTACCCTTTGTCTTGTTAATGTGATATATCACACTGCCTTGCAAATAGCAAACCACCCTTGCACTAAAGGAAGACTTCTTTATTCAAGACAATTCTTGAGTGTGCCATGCTAGTGAGGCCCTAGAAACCCAGTAAGAGTCACAGCCCCTGCCTCTAGGAGGCCACGGTCTGATGATAACAAGGGAGGAAGAAAGTAAGCAGCAAAGTGCTAGGTTTTTGCTTGTTTTATTTTGTTTGGGGCAAATGCATAGGATCTTGTTACGTGATGTATTGAGAGAAGAACTTTACAAGCAAAGGTCAGGGTGGGAAGCAAGTCTTCGCCCACAGTGTTCTTTTGCCTCAAGCATCAACCTCTACAAGGCCTCTCCTCTCCGTGTGCGTGACAGACATCAAATCAGCCTCCGTGCCGTGCACCTTGTGCTCAGTTCCTTTTTGAGCTCTCCAGTGCTTGACAGAAAATGGCCCTTCGCTCCAAGTGCACTCTATTCTTGGGGGACTTGGAAGTCCCTCAGTATTGACTAGTACTTTATTTTTAACCCTAAGCACCAAGCCATCGGATGGCTATCACAAACTCTGGTAGCTCTCACAGCTATCACAAAACCCATCTGGTTCTTGTCTGAGGCCAGACCCACCTCAGCAATCTGCCCCGTCGAAGGCAGCATACCCCTTGGGTTAAGTGGACATTGTTGACCTCCAACGGCCATGGACTCTATATGGTGCCACAGAGCCCCAAGCAACAAGGGAAATTTTGACAATGCCGAAGGCCCTTCTCCATGTGCTTTAACCTGAGGTCAGCGACTTCCTTTAGTCTCAACCTCAACATTTAAGCTTCCAAGAGAATTTGCCTCCCTCCCTCCCTTTCTTCCAGGTAATCAAACCCTCACGACCTTTTGGACATAGGACGTGGCTGCTAAGTGACACATTGTGTCCGCTTTAGCGGAGCCCCAGTCCATCGTCACATCGGCCACTTGCAAACCATCAGAGAGAGCACTGGAAATGGAATCCCAGAAATCACGGCTGCCATCGGAGAATCTCCCGTCCGAAACTGGGAGCGAGGACTGGGAGAAAAGTTGAAACGTGAGGGTGAGTAGTGTGACGTTTTGTGCGTGTTTGAGATCAAGTCGCAGGATTTCCCACACTTTTCTAAACTTCACAAACTAAACCAGAAAAGCACCCTGAAAATAAACAATGCCACAGTTGCCCACGTCTGTTAAAAAAGAGTAATATCAAGAACTTACTGACCTAATGGGCTGTTTCCACTTCTTAGTAATGTCTCTCATTATCAAACATATTAAAACTTTCCACGGCCCGTCCTGAGCTCTGGTCCCACAGAGTGGTTAACAGCACGGACAACCCACCTAAGTTCACACCTTAGATCGACCATTTACTGGCTTTGTAACCCTAGTCTAATGTCTTTAGTTCTTTATACATCCATTTCCTCACCTTTAAAATAGGAGGAAAACCAGACAGTACTCCATAAAGCATGTAAAAGATCACACACAGCGTACGTATGCCCTGGGCCTGGGCCCGGCCCTAAGGCAGCACAGAATACACACTCGCTAACTTTGTTATTTCTCGCATGTCCCGAAGGTCATTCAACATCTCTTCTTCAAATTCAACATGCTCAAAACTCAAGTTACAATTCGTGCGGATAAATGACGCGCTGGGAGTGGCCTCCCTTGTTCGGAAGGAGGTCGAAAGCATTCTCTTGTGAAATAAGAAAACCTTTATTCAAGTTAATAGAATTCCTGATATGAGCTGAAAGGTGTGATGGGTCCTTGTGAGGAAGGACAGCCTTCTCCAAGGCCTTGAAATTAGACTAACTGTGATGTAAGAGAAAGGAACCGCCCCACCTTTCAGCCCCGTCCCAAGATGTAGATGCCAGCTTCCGCTCTGCCATTGGCTTCTGTACTATGATGCTTTCCCTATGAAACAGCTCCCAAACTATTTTGGAAGATCTGGAAGACCATAACTAAGCAGTTAAGAGCACAGACCTTGGGGGCGCCTGGGTGGCTCAGTCGGTTCAGCCTCCGACTTTGGCTCAGGTCATGATCTCGTGGTTTACGGGTTCGAGCCCCGCGTCGGGCTCTGTGCTGACGCCTCGGAGCCTGGAGCCTGCTTCGGATTCTGTGTCTCCCTCTCTCTCTGCCCCTCCCCCCTCACGCTCTGTCTCTCTCTCCTTCAAAAATAAATAAACATCAAAAAAATTAAAAAAAAAAAAAAAGAGCACAGACCCTGGATCATCCGAGACCCAGATTAAGTCCCAGCTTCCTCCATCAGTAGCAATGTGAATTTCGATAAGTTGTTCACCCTCCCAAGGCCAATTTCCCTAACTGAAGATAATGGTAGAACCCACTTCAAAGGATTCACCTTGTGAGGGCAGATGTGATGTTCCAAGCAGCCAAAAGCCTGGTTCTAGCTAGCCCCTCTCACATAAGCAGCTCTGCCCCTGTGGACTGGGCAACTTCCTCTCTCTGGGTCTCACTTTCTTTTATATATGTATATATATTTTTTGAGATATATTCTTTGAAAGAGAGCATGGGTGAGCAGCGGAGAGAGGCAAAGAGAGAGAGAAAGAAAATATTAAGCAAGTTCCATGCTCAGCAGGGAGCCTGACGTGGGGCTCGAAACCACGACCCTGGGAACATGACCTGAGTGGAAACCAAGAATCAGACACTTAACAGACTGAGCCACTCAGGGGCTCCCTCACTTTCTTTATCTATAAAATAAAGGACCTGGGCTAGATGATCTACATTTCCTTCTAGAATGTTCCCTGATATTCTTGGTGCTGTGGCTCCCACATGGAACGTTCAACAGCCATGATGTTACTAACGTTCCAGCCCCCTTGGATGTCTCTTTCCATTCTTTCCACCAATTTCTAAATGTCAATTTTCTCTCATGCCTCGAGATCTGTCTCAAAAGGAATGAGAACTCAGTGCCCTTGGGGAAAACCTGACACCAGTATCTTGTGCAAATCTCAGGCCATCTCTGATTATTGGTTTCCCATTCTGTAAAAAGGAAATTATAAAGCTCCTCCTGCACCCCCTCACAGCCTGGTTGTAAAGATTGATGAATTGGTGTATTCAGTCTTCATAACTGCCCATTGTAAATAAGAGTTACTAATTGCCATCCTCTCCTGAGACCTCTTCATTCCTGTCCTGGGGCTCATTCCCATGGTGCTTGGGTTGTTCCTGGCATCACTCCACCACCAGCCTGTGAGCCACGGGCAAAGTGGGCCAGAGCAGTTACCTCGGCCCCGACACACCATTGATGCTTGGGGAGTATTTATTTAACGTATTCATTTGCTCAGCAAATAATTATGGGGCCACGCCAGGCTTTGCGATACAGGGCTGAACGGGATAGAGATGTTCATAGAACGTCACCTCGCAGATGGGTGATAGATAATAAACAGGTGGATGTAGAATTGATTGATTGCAGCCATAAGGGAAATTACAGCTGTTGATACTTTTCAGGACACTTAATTTACTGTGAGGGGTCAGGCGAGGCTCCCTGAAGAAGTGACAGCGAAGGCGAGGTCATCATCGCAGCTAAAATCTAAAATCAAGTCTTTTGCGTCGCCCCCTGCAGGCCGCCCTGGGCCAAGTAAGTGTAGGCAATGTGTCACCCAAGCCCGTGGCCCCAGGCAGATTCCACGTGCGGGGTCCAGCGATGATGCCCCTGCTCCTCTGTGACCCTGACGTGCGGCGGAGCCCTTCGACAAGGGCCAGGTCACGACTCCCTCCTCGCAACCTCACACTAAGCATAGAGCCCGGTTTCCTCCTCCTCCCCCGCCCCCCCCCCCGCCCCCAGCAGCCCCCTGCAAAGTGGAGGAAAAGCCACCTTCCCTTCCAGAAAAACATCTCAAACCACCAGACTACACTCCTCATTCTACTCGCCAGCCCGTATTTCCTTTCTTCCTCAGCCCCTAGCCCCAACGCTCACCCAGCAGGCCCCCTGGCAGTGAGTTTGGACACACACACACACACACACGCCTCTGGCCCAGCTCTCCACACCGTGCAGATACCCCGGCAAGAGAAGGGAACTTTTGTTCTGCGGCAGTGGTTTCTCTGGGCCGTTTGAGGTGATGGGTATTTCCCGCAGTGCTATCCCCCTGCCCCAGTGCTATTTCACCACAGATGTTGGCAATTCATGTCTCTCCCCATCTGCAGAGTGGAACGCAGGCCTGGGAACGCGGGCAGCAGGCCGCATGGGGTCACCCACAGGCCCTGCGGTCAACTCCGGTCCTGTCGCAAGCTCTGTTGGCAGAGACCTCTGAAGTTCAAGAGCTACTTTGACGTGATGAAGCGGTGGGACTTACCTCTTCTCTGACTCTAGTTAGCACTCGAGATGTGGACTTTCCCCTGCGGTGGCTCAGCTCCTATCTACACTGCTTGGGGGGAGGACGTTCGGCTATTTTAAGTGCTCACATTAACCCATTCGCTGGTCTCTGAGCAATGTAAAAACCAGTAAGAGTGGCCTGCGGGGCTAAAATCAGAGCTGGTAGCTACATTTCTAGAAATGGACCTTCTAGACCCAGGAAAATGACAGTTGGCTGGCCTGAGAGGCCTCGGACCTCCGTCCATTCACCTGAGATCGCGGACACGCACTACCTGAGTCCAATGCCTCTGCGGGTGTAGAATCCAGAAGAGGGAAGATGATGAAGGAAGGGGTCGGTGCGGGCTTCCCCTAACTGAAGGCCGGGAAGAGCAAGAAGGGGAAGTGAGTGCTGAGCTCCACCCTCAGGAATAAAAGCAGACAGATGGCAAAATCCAGAAGGGCTAGCAGTTAGCCCATCAGAGAAGGCTAATCAGACACCAGCTGAGAACGAGTGAGGTCCCAGGGGTAACCCACTCTGGCCATGAAGATACATGGACTGGACAAGGTAATCAGCTCCTTGAAAGGCTATCACGTAATGGCTGCAGATGAAATAGAAGCGCGTATGACCCTACTGACCTCGGTTTCACTGTCCAGATCAGAAAGCACAGATCTGAAACCAGCTCTGGTTGTATATGTAGCGCGGGTCGGAACGTGTGGTGATGATCTGAACATCTGACAGCAGAATCCCCGCAGAAATGGAACCATCTTAAATAAAAACTAACAAAAGAGAGAGAGAGAGAGAAGAAAAAAAAAGAAAGAAATGGAACCATCTTTGGGGAATCACCAGTAGAAAAGACGAAACCCTGAGTACAGGAGGAGCTAGAGAAAACAAACCAAATAAACAGGAAGCAAGGGCAGAGAGAGGCTGGCCAACTAAGAGGGCAGACTGTCCATGGGGTGCCTGGGTAGCTCGGTCACTTGAGGGTCCGACTTCGGCTCAGGTCACGATCTTACAGTTCGTGAGTTCATGCCCTGCGTTGGGCTTTCTGCTGTCAGCGTGGAACCCACTTCATATCCTCTGTCTCCCTTGCTCTCTGACCTTCATGCAGGCAGGCATGTACAACCACTTTTTTTTTTAATTTTTTTTTTAACGTTTATTTTTGAGACAGAGAGAGAGCATGAACAGGGGAGGGGCAGAGAGAGAGAGGGAGACACAGAATCTGAAACAGGCTCCAGGCTCTGAGCTGTCAGCACAGAGCCCGACGCGGGGCTCGAACTCACGGACCGTGAGATCATGACCTGAGCCAAAGTCGGACGCCCAACCGACCGAGCCACCCAGGCGCCCCCAACCACTTATTTTTTTAAGTTTATTTCTTTCTTTTGAGGGCGAGAGAGAGAGAAGCAAGCAGGGAAGGGGGAGCGAGAGACAGAGACAGAGAATCCCAAGCAGACCCTGCGCTGTCAGCACAGAGCCCGATGTGGGGCTCGAATTCACAAACTGTGAGCTCGTGACCAGCTGAAACCAAGAGTCAGTAGCTCCACCAGCTGAGCCGCCCAAGCGCCCCACAACCATTTAATTCAATAATCACCTATTAGAGAAGTTGGTAAATACCAAGCAAGGATCTAGGCACTCAACAAGGAAAGACACAGGGCAATGACCCTGCTGTTAATCTCAAAGACAGTTAAGCGAAACACTGAAGATCAAGTAGAACAAAGAGAGTTCATCAAAAGGCATTTCATAATGAATTTGAAGTTGCCACATTGCTCAAAATAAATGTCACACTTTTTTGCCTTTTCTCCCGGCCTGCAATCCTTCAGTGACGTCTGCTAGATCCACAAAGACTCTGTGTTGTGTGTGTGTGTGTGTGTGTGTGTGTGTGTGTGTGTGTATGCACACACGGGTATGGTCATAGAAGACAGCCGAGCTCCCTTAGCCACACCGACCACTGTGGAACAGCCAGTGCAGATAAAGCATGATCTAGAAACTAAACTCATTCGCTGGCAGCAGAAGCTCAGAGCCAGAACTAATGACAAAACATAAGCCTTTCGTGCAATTGCAGAAGCCTCTGGAAAGGCATTGGAGGTCCACACAAAGGGTTGCAGGTAAGTCATATCTGAAACCCGAGCTAACACCTGGATTATATACAGATGATGACTGCACTGAGAAGCCTTGTATCCATGGGTTCTGGGAACAGCCCAGAACTTTTTATTCTTTAGATGAGCCACCTGAAGCTTCCTTTCTACCTTCCTTTCTACCAGACGAGAATCATGATGTCATCCTGGGGAGTGTTTTCTCAATCAGGCAAACAAGAAAACTGCACCTGCTTAGGTGCACCTGCTTAGGTGCAAGAAAACTGCACTATGACCCCCAAAGCCAACACGCACAGCACTGCCTGACCCCTCTAGGGGTGACCGTAAGACCCCCTGAAAAGTCTCATGGTACGGAACCTATGACAATGGTCCCCACTATCCCTCACAGTTCACTCTTCCATTTGGGGGCCACCCGGCTGGGACAGCACCGGGGCCCAATTGCCACCATTGCTTCTTGGAGGAAACTGAAATGAGACGTCCCGGGATTGTCCTGGGGAGGGTGACACAAGTTGGTGCCACATGCACAGCCTTCCTCCCCAGCAAGCTCCTCCGTGCCCTAAAAGAAGGACAAAAAAACCACCACTCCTCTGCCATGTGTCAAAGTGCGGCTCTGACGTCTTTGGGAGCCTTTTGACTGGCTACAGGACAATAAACGTGTCATGTCTTTATTCATGATTTGCTCGGTCCACTGGGGCACTCAACATGTAAAATGCCAGCACCTTCTCTGTGTCAGGCTCCCTGTTAAGGAAGCTTGCCATCTCGTCCTCCATGAGCAATCCCCTCGCGTCTCCAGCCGAAGATTCAGGTGACGTTTGGGAGATTCCAGTGTCCTGGAACCTCTGTCACAGGGCGCTTCCGTGCGGCTCCTGTCTGGGATTCAGGGCACATCCGGGAGCCAGGAAGAAACTGGAAGCTGCTCTCCTCCACTCTCTCTACTTGGTCTGAAAACAAGAGCTTCGGGGACAAAGACGCGAGCAATCCTGACTGTTCTGTAGAGCTAAGCGGGAGAGATCAGAGAAAAGGAGAGGAAAAACACGAAGAGGCCTGGGTGAGGCTGGCGGTGGGGTGGGGTCAGAGACACGGAGGGAATGTTGGGGTGCACCTCACTCAGTTTAAAGCTCACTGGCTTCTTTTGGGGTCCGGCCAAGATGTGATTATGAAAATGCGGCGCATCCACAAGGGAACCAGGAGAACGTGTTTCAGCCAGCAAGATACTGGGCCGGCTAGGGTCCATTTTCAGATCTGCCTTATGCCTCAGAAGAAGCAAGTACGTTGTGATCCAGGAATGGGTCCACGTTTCCCAAATAGCTACCACATATGTTCCTGAACTCCAGAAGTACACAATTAGAAAGAAGAAAAAGGCTCAAAGGCTCCAACTCCTGCGATCGACTTCTTTCCAGAAACAATTCCTCTGAGGGAGAGTGAAGAGGAAGAGGAGAACGAATGCCGGCAGGGCTCCTGAGGTGGGGCGGGGGGGCACAACACCCACAGAGGAGACACGGGCCTCCAGTGACAAATTACGGCCGATCTGTCGGGTGTTGTCCAGGGTTTTCCCGCGGTATGGGACAAATAGAGGGCTTGGGGGTGGTGGGACTGGAGGTGCTCAAAGGAAACAGCACGGGGTTACTTGCACTCTGCTCACCAGAAGCAAAGCAATTTCACTCCTTGCTTTCTGCACACTCTTTACTCCCACGATCTCATTTAGCCTTCACGCCAACCCTGTGAGGGAGGTCCCTTAAAAGCTGCCTTGAGGGGCACCTGTCAGTAGAGCATATGACTCTTGATCTCAGGGTCATGATTTTGAACCCCATATTGGGAGTAGATATTACTCCCTTTAAAAATTTTTAAATAAAATACTTTTTTAAAAAGCCGCCTTGAATGGTTTGCAGCCAAGGGAGCGGGGCCAATAGGCCACAGAGGACTCCCTTCTCTAATCCACACGCCTGTTAGATGGGCTCTCTGGCTGCCATCACCCCCTTTGGCAGCTGTGAAATGAGGCTCAGAAATGGTGAAGCACGTGCCCAGGGTCAGGGCGGTGGTAAGTGGCAGAATCACAACCAAAAGCAGGTCTGTCTGTTACCAACCTCACTGCTGTTCCACTCTGCTGGACTGCATCAGCATTTGGAGAGAAAAATTAAAAACAGATCAAGGAAACCCCTTAGGACCGACGGCCTGAAGGCCTTCAATGACTTCCTAGGCCGTAGAAAGTCCTGGAACAACACTAATCTACGCAAAGTCACAAAAGCAGGCGGGCACGTACAACCACTTATGTTTTTAAGTTGATTTCTCTATTTGGAGAGCGAGAGAGCAAGAGCGAGCAGGGGAGGGGGAGCGAGAGACGGAGACAGAGAATCCCAAGCAGACCCCGCGCCGTCAGCACAGAGCCCGGTGTGGGGCTCGAATTCACAAACTGTGAGCTCGTGACCTGAGCCGAAACCAAGAGTCGGTCGCTCCACCAGCCGAGTCGCCCAAGTGCCCCACAACTATTTAATTCAACAATCACCCATGAGAGAAGTTGGTAAATACCAAGCAAGGATCTAGGCACTCAACAAAGCGAGAAATAGGGCAATGACCCTGCTGTTGCTAAGCTGTACAGTTGAGGCCAGGGGGGAAAAATGTCAGCGGCCCACTTTGGTCTCTACCGAGCTTCCCAGATGAGAAAGCCCATGTCACAGGTTCTTGGCCACAATCTGTCTGCGGCAGAGACTATAAGCAGCATAGACAGACAGAAAGAAAAATAGCCCCGGGGAGAGCAAAATAGATTTCTGTACTGTGACTTGACATATCTGGGCTTTCCAGGCACTGCAGCTCACTTTCTGGAAAATCGTAGTTAAAAAAAAAAAAAGCCATTTCCTCCTCTGCAGTGACTTGGGCACAGCTGTGGGGATGTGATAAGGAGCCAGAGGCAGCTCCTTGCTGGGTGCAGCTTCAGAAGGCTGTTTTGGTGGGAGCTGCTTGCCTGGAAGATGGTAACCTGACTGCGTGTCCAGGGCTGAGCACAGGTCTCAATAGGGGATGAGCGATCCCTTCTAGAGGTCCTTCTACCCCTCCACGCGAGGGAGAAGGAGAAATGGACGTGAGTGTGCTAGGACCCACGCACAGGGCGCTGCTGCTCATTCTGTCCTGGTGGCTCCAAATCAAGGAACGGTTGGTTTACTCTGCCTATAATCTGAGGCCCTGGCAGTTTACCCAACTTGACCGAGGTCCCACAAGCCTTAAGGAGGAAAGACAGCAATGTAACTGAAATTCACATGACTTGCGAAAGTAAAGTTCTTTTCGTTTAATCAAGGCAGTTTAGTGGGATGGCTGAGAGCACAGACTTGGGCATCTGTGACGCCAGCAGGTGGGTCTGGGGACCCAGAGGTCGTCCCGCAGGACCAGTGGAGGGGGTCCCAGCTGTGGGAGGGGAAATCGGGGTTCACTGAAGATCAAGAGAGAGTGCGGGTATGGACACTATCTAGGAGACTCAGAAAGGAAAGGAGAGGGAGTCCTGTGTTTGTCCAGGGGCTGGAGTTTTTATCGAGGACTGTGGGCTGGGGTACGCGTCCTCTCAGGCATCCAGGAACCAGTTAGAACTAAGACAAGGGCCCGGTTGTTCTTCCTTCGAGCCAGGGGGGGTCTCAGAACCTTTCTTCGAGCCAGGGGGGGGTCTCAGAACCTGGATGTCCAGCGCTGGTGGCCTGGAATGCGCACACGATGGCTTCATCCACTCGTTCTCACCTGGTGCTTCCTTAGATGTTACCTATTCTAGAGAAATCATGAACTCCTTGTCCCTGACGAGGAAGACATACACTATTTGCATTACAAGGCGTGTGTAAAGAGGCAGGTCCTAGCAAGAACAGAAGCAGGAAAAAAAAGCAAAGAGCAGATTTTTATGGAGTCCTTCAATTTCCCCGTCTCATATGGATGCCAAAGTTTGAAACCCAGATTGACCACTAACCAGCTGAGAGGCCCTGGAAAGTTCACTAAACATCTCTTTGCCTCAGTTTCTTCACAGGTAAACTGGGATTATGATAGTGAAGATCACGGTGTTAATAGATACAACACATATAGAATTGCGCCTGACGCACAGGAAGGGTCATATATTGAGGGTGACGCCTCCGTGTAGGAAAAGAAGTAACAAAGGCAAATTCTGAAAACTGCTGAGTGAAACTCTGAGAAAGGGGACTAGGAGGCACCGGGCGGGGGATAAGGAAGGTGGCGAAGACACTTAATATTGAATATTTACGACTCCTTTGCTCCATTGCTCCCCACGGCTCAACAAAGCGGGTAGCTCGGGCTTATGTCTCACCTTCCAAGTCTGCAAAACTGTGTGTACCTGTCACACAAGGAGCCTCCCGGTGATCGGGCCGCCAACTTCACATTCTCTGCATTCGTGAGCCCCAGACCGAAGGAGGAGCAGCTCTTGATAAACACTGGGAACAGTGATCATGGTTCCCAAGAGGACACTGAGGTCAAACCTGCTACTCCAAGAGTCTGGAGGATGAAATGACAATGCCAATGCGAATTTACCCTTCCCGTAGGGAAGCCATCACGCTGCGGTGAAAAGACACTCGAAGTCAGAGGTTCGGGGCTGGAGCTCTGGCTCCCTTACTACGCAGCCTTGTGACACTGAACAAGTCACTTCTTCCCCCAGTGCCACCTATAAAATGAGGATAACACTCTATTTCCCACTGTTATATAATAAAGAACTTCTCTGTCTTTGTCCCAGGTTGCCGGGACCGGGTGTTCTAAGCCCTTGGAAGTTCCCGATTGGTAGGAATATCTGTTACCCATGGCCCCCCGCAAACCGTCTCTGAGTTTCTGCTAAGGAGATGACTCAGGCTGGGGGCTGATCATGCCAGCAAGACCAACCATGTGATTAGAGGGTCAGGGCTTTGAGCTGTGTGTTATCAGCCCAGCCTCCTGGACACTGGAGAGCGAAGGGAACTGGTCACTGAGTCTAAACGTGCACCCTATGATTAATTGGTCATGTCTACCTAATGCAGCCTCAATAAAAATTCTGAACTCAGAAGAGTCTCCTGGGGGTTGACACATATCAGTGTGCTGAGGGGAAAATGCCCTCACTCCATGGGGAGAGGACAATGGGAGCTCTGCACTGGGAAACACCAGGCCTGGGTCTTTATTTAGCTGGTCCTGATGTGTATCCTTTATAATGAAACCGTCATCATAATTACGGCACTTTCCTGAATTCTGTGAGTCATTTTAGTTGAACGTCAAACGTGAGGGGGTCATAGGAACCCCAAGCTGTAGCCAGTTGGTCATAAGTGCAGGGCCCCCAAACTTTCAGCTAGCATCTAAAGTGAAGGCAGTCTTGTTGGAATCTGTGATCTTAACTCCCGAAGTCTGAGCTAACTCCAGGTGATTAATACCAGAATTATAGGTACCCACAAATGCTGCATTAGGAACAAAATATAACCATATATGAAAAAAAGAACTTAAGAATCTTGGAGGGTTGAGTAAATTTCACTTACGGAGTTTTTCTAAAGGCTATAGTATTAATGAAAGATCAACAGGGCAATTTCTAGAAGTGATTTTTCCAGCAATTCAGATGGATCATCATTGTTCCAACACTCTCTTGCTTAACCCATTTAAGGCTAAATTTGCTTGTTTATTAATTCAACGAAACTTAATGGAAATACAATTACGCGCAAGATTCCGTGCTAGATGTGGAACCCGTGGGAAAATATTGAAATGGGAAAGAAGCCAGGCGTATCCCCGAGAAAAACACAAATTAGCAGAGGCGGTAAGGTGGTGAACGCAAAAACCAAGTAGAGAGTTGTGCCACAAGAAAGGCAAGGTTAAGCTACAGAGAAGGGATTCTTCCGGAGGGAATGAAAGAAAATTTGCGGAGGAAATGGCATTGGAGCCAGGCTTTAAGAGATGCATTGCATGAAGACGTGTAGGGAAAAGAACAGGAACCTTCCATGCTGGGGGGGACAATGAAGCAAAGGCACAAAGACAGGAAACGATGGGCGTAATGTCACAGCAGCGTGGAGGGATCAATCAGAACCAGGTTATAATGGCAAGGGGAAGAGTTCGTAATATCCTGTAGGCAAAGGAGAACTCGTGAACAATTTGGTGCCATCAGATATGTCAATTTTATCCAGATGTTTTTCCTCTTTTTCTGTGAAAGGAAATTTGGTTGAAAACGCTAAGAAGCACCAACCAGCCTCCTCCTCACTTTAGAGATGAGCCAACAAGGGTGCAGAGGTTCTGTGATGTGTCCGTGTTCACACAAACACATACCTACGGCCAAGTCAGAGGGCGGGCGGGATCACAAACTTCTAGCCCTTGTGCTCTTCTCCCAAATACATTCCCTCTTGCTTAAAGCGACACTTGCATATTCAGATCATCAATAATTTATTGGCGGTAACTCTACTGCCTTTTCTCTTACAGTTTTTCAGTCTTTATGACACTGGAAAAATTCATCACTCCTACAGCATGGGAAAATGTCTGCGAAGGACATTCAGAGAGTCCCAAGATCGTAGCTCCTGCTTTGTCAACATAACACGCCCTGGACAAAAACCACTGAAGCCATCCTGCTCCAGTTTCAATGCACGGATGTCAGGGTTTCTGGGTTCTATTAACTCTCAAAATTACATCATTTTTTAAGTTCCAGGAATAAAAGTAAACTTAGGGTTATCCGCAACTGCAGGAAAATAAAGGGAAGGATCCAGTCCTACAACCCACGTTGAAGTCCGGTGACGTGGCCCCAAAATACAGTCACCAAGTTGCCTGCCTTGTTCTGGGAAGAATGGGGTGCTGGCTCATGTGGTACGTCTTGTACCCCAGAGGGGCTGGGGAATCTTCTGGTGAAGGTGTGGGTCCCACTTTTCCCCACCTTTCCCTCCAAACCACTACCTGTTTGGTAGGTTTCCTCCTTAGATGCCCCCCTAAACCTGTATGGACAAACCAAGAGTGCATATTGCTAGGGTCATAGCGGGGTTGGGTTGGCCAACCATGCATTTTTGTTGCCCCCTCTCAAGCTCTCGTTAAGTGTCCTAGAGATCAAATTAAGAATTTTCTCTCATCCCTGCTTGGCCCCTACCTAGAACTTCTCACCCACCCTTAAGAGGTGGGCAAGTGTCCATAACAATTTCTCTTCTTGGGGTTGTTGGTCAGAATTGTCTACATTTTTATCTCAGCTAATAAAAAGTTTATTTTCCCTGGACACGTACCACACCACGGGGAAGCCGACTCTGAGGCAACCAGTGGATGTGAGGAGGAAAGGGACCACATCGGGAGTCTATTCACCCCAGCAGAACTGATCCTACATTAATTAGATGAGCACATGGGCAGGTGCACAGATAAGAAGCCTCTTGCTCACGGGTGCGTGGCCAGTTGGTGAATGAACAGAACGGTAGCCAGGGGTCTAACCCACAGCTCAGCGAAGTGCTCCTGCTCTAGCAAAGACCAGCTTTTCTGGAAAAACTGCTGCCTGAACCAAGAAATGACTGATCTGGGGCTCTCCAGATTTAGTTATGCTGGCACTCCAAGGTCACGGGAACTGGCCGTAAACTCTTATGGTTGTCGGCGATACTGCCTTTCCAGGACAGCCTTTCTTTCCAGAAGGAATGCTGTGCTCGGTGTCCCTGATAGATGGCCTTGCTGCCTCTGCCTGCTGTCCAGTCATGAAGGCACTCACTTTTCCCAGAGGACCAGTCTAATTGTTCTGTTGGACAGCTCTACCCATTAGACAGTTGAGACAGTTGGGCCCCCGGATGGCTCAGTTGGAAGAGCATGCAACTCTTCATTTCAGGGTCAAGGGTTCGAGCCCTATGCTGGGTACAGAGATCGCTTAAATAACTAAAAAACTTTAAAAAAAGAAAAAGTCGAAAAAACTAAGCTAAACAATTTTCTTCATTGTCTACGAAGGCATACACCACGGTGAAACTTTATAATAGATATTTTAATAGAAAGAATATTTATATTCAATACCTGGCCAGTAAATTATTATCTACTACAAACGTTAAATGAATGGTCTATGCGGATTTGTTACTTCCCTGATGCCTCTGAAACTACCCTTCTCAGAAACATAAAGATCTAAAAGTTTGGATTTAAACACCTTTGCCATCGTCAAGACGCTAAATATGGGCTCTGTGGTGTCTTGGTTTTTTTTTAATACAAGATATGCCATAAAGAATGGGAATAAATATCGGCTCTCCAAGGCAAATTTGGTGTTATTTTTCATCCTTTTCAAGCAAATCATTAAAAGGTAGAAATCTGGAGCTAAAAGACACAAGGAGTGAAGACAATTGTCACCAAATATACGGTATTAGATGTAAAATCAAGCAGAAGCCAGAGAGAAGATAAATTCTATTTCCCTTCCCCAAGCCAACAGAAATACTACAAGTACATTGACGCCATCAAGGATGTTGACTTTTTCTGCAAAATGTTTAATTTTTCCTGAAAACCATAGAAACCGAACTGATCGCCCAGTGTTCCTTCATGAACAGCATATCCATTCTGGTCTAATCTCCAAAATGCACAAAACCAGAAGACCCACCTCGTTAGCGAGAAGTCTGAATGACAAAATACTTTTTTAAAGAAATACAGTTTCATTATTTTTACATAAGTAGAAAAAGGATACGTGAGGTTGGTAAAGTATAATCTACCAATAGTCCTTAGAGAAATCGCTTTAAGGAATAAAGATGATTTGCAACTAGCAAATCATTATTAGCACACAAGGACCTTGAGAATATATTTTCCTCTTAAAATCACCATTTTCCCCCATCTTTTTTTCTAATTTATTTAAATTATTAATAAGCAAACAAAAAATAATTCTTGTTCCAAAGACCTCAAATTTTTTTACCACTACCTTTTTTTTAAGTTTATTTTTGACAGAGATAGAGTACAAGCATGAGCTGGGAAGGGGCAGAGAGAGAGGGAGACACTGAATTCAAAGCGGCTCCAAGCTGTCAGCACAGAGCCTGACGCGGGGCTCTAACTCGAGAACCATGAGACCATGACCTGGGCTGAAGTTGGACGCTTAACTGACTGAGCCACCCAGGTGCCCCCATCACTACCTTTTTAATTCTTGTTTTCCTGATCTTCACCAATAGATTATCTTCACCAATTATCTTCACCAAAATAATAAAACACAGGAAGATCCAACTTGGTTGACTTCATTCCATCAAGACAGGTGGTCAAATGCAGAACTTTCAAACCCATTAAATTAGGTCAGGGGGAGAAATTAGCATATAAATACTGGCAATCACCTTCCCCCAAGCCCTAAAACTTTTAGAACAACCTGAACCTTTTTTGGATAACTTCATAATTTTCAGAACATTCTTGACCTCATCTGAATAACTAAAATTTCAATATTTATAGCCCAGACCTCAATTTTCCACAATCATTGGCAATGGATTTCTGTAACTTTTCAACACTAAACACAGAAATGAAATTTCTGTTACCACATGGCTTATTTTTTCAATTTGCCATTGGCACTAAACTTTAAAACCACTCTAAATTCCTCTGAATTTTTTATGAGTAGCATTTAGTGCCTGAGTATTGTTTTAGATATGTATACAGCGGACCTGACCTATATTTTAGAACTAATCTAGAACTTACCAAGAGTATTCTTCCAAAGAGCCATCTTGAGTGTTTAGGATTTCCTACTCCCCTTGGTATCATAAAGATAGTTAAGTTTCAGGATAATTTTGTTATCAAAGAAATGGAGGAATATTGGAGAGAATAAAACTTCATGTCTAAAAGTCCCTTTGTCCTTCAGTTTCAAAAGAAAAAATGTATTGGAGGAGTGCCTGGGTGGCTCAGCCGGTTAAGCGTCCGACTTCGGCTCAGGTCATGATCTCGCGGTTCAGGGGTTCGAGCCCCGCGTCGGGCTCTGTGCTGACAGCTCAGAGCCTGGAGCCTGCTTGGGATTCTGTGTCTCCCCCTCTCTCTGCCCCTCCCCTGCTTGCTCTCTGTCTCTCTCTCACTCAAAAATAAACATGAAGAAAAATTTAGAAAGAAAGAAAGAAAGAAAGAAAGAAAGAAAGAAAGAAAGAAAGAAAGAAAGAAAGAAAGAAAGAAATGTATTGGAAAACACATAGTAGAGATCATCGGGAGTTTGAAAGATGAATTAGGATAATGAAAGTTGTGTCTGGAAGGTGAACCTAGGAGTTACACCCTCAAAGCCAGTGGTGGCCCCAGAAAAGCTGAGTCCCCTGACATTCCTGCCCCGGTGGTCTCTCCAAGGAAGATGAGCTCAGTGACGTTGCCCCAGAAAACTTCCAGGCCTACTGGAGGGGGCTGGGATTGAGACACACAGACCAGGTAAGACAAGTCTGCACGGGACGCATGGCGGCACATTGGTGTAGGTAGCACAGAAGTTCTGAAAGGTCAAGAAAAGGGACAAGTTTTAATGAGGTGTCAGAGGTGAATGCTACGGGATCGTTCCAATAATGAAAGCCCTGAACTGCCGTCCTTGCAAATGGCCCCTGTGACTGAGAACTAAATGCCAGCTGAGGTGTCTTCCCCACCGAAGGACTCTGCAGAGGACATGGAAACTCAGGGCCTGTGTGTCACTCTTCCATACCCACCAGCTGGGGGGGGGGGGGGAAGGGAGGGAATGGAAGGACAGCTTTACTGCACCTAGGCTTACTTAAATGCAAGCAGTTGACGAGAGTCAAGACCCATGGATTCAAATCTCACTTTCGCCTCCTAACTCACTCTGGCACGTCGTCTGGTCCTCTGTCTAAAACAGCCTCCCTTAAAACCATAGAAGACTCTTAAATACAGAGAACAAACTGAGGGTGGATGGGTCGGGGTGGGGGGCGCAGGGGACGGGGGAAAAGGATGATGGGCCTTGAGGAGGGCACTTGCTGGGATGAGCACTGGGTGTTGCGTATAAGCGATGCGTCGCGGGAATCTACCCCCCAAAACTAAGAGCACACTGTATATGCTGTACGTGAACCACCTTGACAATAACTGATGTTACAAAAATAAATAAGTAATAGAATCAAATAGACTGAAGTAGCCTTCCTTGCCCCTCCCCCCCATCTCACCTTCACCCTAATCCCTACCCTATTACCCGACCACCTTTCCTCTTAGCCCTGGTCACTGCCTACTGTTGCTTGCCCACTTGCGCGCGCGCGCGCGCGTGTGTGTGTGTGTGTGTGTGTGTGTGTCTTTCTTTCCTAATTTCTGTCACCACCTCTAACACGTACGCTCCGTGAGGGTAAGACTTCTCTCCTCCACATGGAATCCTGGTAGTTAGAACAGTCATGTAGAGGCAATGCAGATCCTAACAGGAGAGAGTCTCTGGGAAAGTGGGAAGGAAAGAAACCCACATTAAGTGAGCACCCCCGCCCTGTGCTCAGCATCAGAAACCCTCTGGCCCTCTACAGGCACTGTCCCTCCATCTTAACAGCATAATGGGCCCATGGGGTGGCCTCGCCACCCTTGCAGAGGTGAAGGAGAGTAGGTTCAGAGAGGAGAAGTAAGGTGCTCAGAGTTTCAAAGCCTGTAAATATCGAAGGTGAGTTTCTTTTTTTTTTTTTTTAATTTTTTTTTCAACGTTTTTTATTTATTTTTGGGACAGAGAGAGACAGAGCATGAACAGGGGAGGGGCAGAGAGAGAGGGAGACACAGAATCGGAAACAGGCTTCAGGCTCCGAGCCCTCAGCCCAGAGCCTGACGCGGGGCTCGAACTCACGGACCGCGAGATCGTGACCTGGCTGAAGTCGGACGCTTAACCGACTGCGCCACCCAGGCGCCCCTCGAAGGTGAGTTTCAAACTTGTATCCAAACCCCTGACCTTCCATCAAGCATCATAGATTGTAAAATGCTGTCCAAGTGGATGAATTATCCATCATTATTATTTCATGCCTAAATTGCACTGGAGCCACTTGAAAAAATAAATAGTCATATAAGAATAAAGTAGAGCCTAGAGAACCACTTGATCTAGACGCACAGACTTTCAAAACTGTACTTCAAACAATATTTTTAATGCATTGCCACAGGCTAGGAGGCCGTGTGTAAGGAACTAGCTTACAACTGCAAAGCAAATAATAAGGACACACAACTATTTCTGTGGATGCAGACCTGCAAAATGCTACCTTTGGGGGATCACGGTCAGGGGAAGCACTCGTTTGCATTTTTATAAATGCAATAGAAGAGGGAGCGTGCATTGAAATCCCCCAATTGCCAACTAAGTATTTCTCACAATTAAATGCCAAATCAGTGGAGAGAAACTGCAGAATATTCTTTTCTGGCTGTGTGAAGCAGAAAAGCAGCTGACAGAAACATACATTGAACTATGTTCACTTACGGGTTAATGGTCCAGCCATCAGTTACAACCGAGAAAGGCATCTAGGACCTGAGCAAACGGATCCTGGACACCATAACCCCATGCAGTTGAGGCCAGTTTCACCAGAGTCTTGGGCATTGTTGGAGACATTCATCTCTGCACCAGAATAATCATGAGCTTTATAAAAATGACCAGGCAGCCACATCTGGGACCTTCACCCCCACGGAAGACAAGTGAAGTCCTGAAAATTGTAATCTAAATGACAATAGGTAGAGACTTGAAATCCAAGGAAGGCTTGACAAGACAATGACTTTTCAGACCAGAAAATGGAAAACTGAAGAAAAAGAAACCTTTTTAAAAAAATTTGTTTTTTTATTAACGAAGACAGCACGACCCTGAGGTCTGAGAAAACATTATTACCTGGACTGCCCTGAATCCCGTTTTGCAAATCCCACTGGACTGATGTGTAAAAATCCAGCAGCCGTCACTTCATTCATTCAAGAGCCGTTAATTGAGCACATCCGGTGAGCAGGACACTGTTCCTGGGGTGCCAGGGATATATTAGCACACAAAGACACAAAACCCCTGCCTTCCCAGAGCCTACACTCCAGGGAGGAGACAGATAACAAGAAAGAAACATGATGTGTAAGAATATTGCGCAGCAAGTGTAAGTTGATAAAGATACGGAGGGAAATGGAGCTGAGTAAGAGAGTTGGAAATTGAGCAGAGTTGCAATTTTAAATACAGTGGATACTGAGAAGGGGATACTTGAGGAAAAACTTGAAGAAGATGAGAGTATAGCCATGGAGCTATCTGGAGAGAAACTTCTAGAAGAGCAAAGAGTCAGTGCACAACCATGGAGGCAGGTGCATCCCCGTGCTTGAAAAGCCTGCACGGGGCTGAGAAGGGGAGTGGAGAGAAGGCACGTGGGGAAGGGCAGACATCGGAGAAGGGAGGTATGGGTGGATTATGAACAGCCTCACAGCGCTATTGTAAGGACTTGGGATTTTATTCATAAAGAGGTTTTGGGAGCAGAGGAGCAATATATTCTAGCACATAATTTTTGTTAACATTTATTCATTTTTGAGAGACAGAGAGAGACAGAGCATGAGCTGGGAAGGGGCAGAGAGAGGGAGGCACAGAATCTGAAGCAGGCTCCAGGCTCTGAGCTGTCAGCACAGAGCCCGACGCGGGGCTCGAACTCACGAACTGTGAGATCCTGACCTGAGCCGGAGTCGGACGCTCAACCGACTGAGCCACCCAGGCGCCCCTCTGGGACATGATTTTAAAGATCACTTCTAAGTTTACAATAGGCTGAGTGGGACAAGTGAGGAAGCCAAGAGGCTATTTCAGTAATCCAAGTTAACGGTGATGGTGGCTAGACCAGTCAGGCAGCAGGTGCAAATGATGAGAAGTGGTCAGATTCTAGACATATTCTGAAAATGGAACCAACGGGATTTCCTTTAAAAAAAAAAGCAGGCTCCACACGCAGGGGCTTGAACTCACTACCGTGATATCAAGACCTGAGCTGAGATCAAGAGCCAGATGCTTGGCCGACTGAGCTACCCAGGGCCCCCAACCCAACAGGATTTCTTAATGGATCAAAGGTAGGATGTGAGAGAAAGACGTGACCCTAAAGTTTCTGGGTCTACCGCTGGAAAGACAGCTGCCATTAACAGAGAGGATACCTCGATGAGCCTGTGGTAGGAACAGGGATAATAATGGAAACTGAAAGTCTCAGGGTCACTGCAGGTCACTTAGTGCTGCACAGAAAGTGACTAATAACCCTTTGGAGGTTTGGCCTCAGGTGGGCCAAGATGGGGAAGCCAAGAAAACTCTCCCTGTGGTTGGTTCCATGAGGTTTCCAGAACCAGCCTCTGCTGAGGCAAAGTGGTTCAAAGGATTAACTACAATGTCAGACATATCTGAATAGGAATCCGGGGACTGCCACTCACCAATCTGCAACCTTATGCAAGTTATCTAGCCTCCGTGAATTTTTGTTTCCTTGCCTGTGATATGGAGAGACAACTGAGCTGACGGTGCCTCATGAAGATTACGTGAGATAATGCGTGCAAAGTGCTCCGCACAGTACTTGGCACAAAAGAATACTTAATAAATATTTTAGTTGTTAATAGCTGCAATGGCAGTAACATTTACAGTATTATAATTATTATGGCTCTTGACCCAAGGAGGATTAAGGGCCAGATCACAAACTAAGAATACAGGAAATCACTGCCGTTAATCAATTCCTGGCACGATACTCTTAGCATTTCCAAGCTGAGACATAAAGCAACGACCTAAAACCCCCAAAGAGGTTAAGATACTTCCTCAGACTCACAATATACTTTATAATAAGAACAGGACGGCAGCCAGAATAGTCTAGAGCACAGACATTGTCCCTGAAGCACGAAAAGGGGTAAATTGAGGACAGATCACAATGGGGTAAATTGAGGACAGATCACAATGTATGAAAACTTATCAACTCCAAAAGATGGAAGGGTGTTGGATACAAGATAAAAATATACAAATATTAAGAAGGATTAAGGTGGACTCATCACTGAGAGATACGTAAGGAGAAGATCAAGGAAAGTGAAGGGTTGCTAGACCTACAGCCACCCATTCATTCTGGGTTCACAGTCAGGGAAGACCCAATAGCTAGTTTGCTATTATTCGTCAAGAATAACCTGGGTTCAGAATAGTTAGCAGCAGTCAGGCACACAACTGTGCCTGTTTCCTGGGGACCTTAGTCCCTGAGCGGGGAGAAGGTACAGCCACAGGGACGAGGTTCACTTGGGCCATTCCAAGAAAGGGATCCTGCAGGAGTGGAGCTGGCCTGGATTTGGAAGTTCATGCACAAGCCTTAGTGGAGAGAGGAAGAGGACTCCAGGCCATCTGTCTTTGGAAGAGATTTGGGCTCTGTGGGGACGGACAGGACAGCGGTCTAAATCCAGAAACACCATCTGAGGTCACAATGGGCAAGTTGCTTACCGGACGTGACATTCGATAGACGGGCAAGGCAACACCAGCCCAGCAAGGTCCGTGAGGTGGTACAACAGGTTTTGAGCTGAGCAGGGGTCAGTCCAACTCAATCACATTTCATACGTGTATTGACTGTCTGCTCTGCTAGCTGCCAGGAACTCCACAATGAGCCAGACAGACATGGCTCCTGCCCTCACCTAACTTGTACCCAGTCTAGAGAAGGCTATAGGCCAATAGGCGACTTCAATATGATAAGGGAAATACTGCCACAAAGAGCAAAACTCAGGTCCAGTACAAGTTATATGGAAACTTCCTACTGAAGGGACGAGACAGAGATGGGCTGCGATAAACAAACGGATCCGGAGACCCCAGGGGTGGGGGAAGAGAGCCACAGAGGAAGGGCAATGTGGAGCCTTTGAGAAGGGCCAACAGCCCAGTCGTATAATCTTCCTGGAGGAAGGGACAGCGGAGCTGAGATCTGAACAAACACTAGAGTCTGTTGCCAGAGCACTTTGTTGGCCCATCCATTGTTGGCTATTAGGTCTGTATTGGCTACCAACAATTGTTGATAGAGATTAGAAAAGAGATTAGAAAAGAAAATGCGGTGGGGTGAGGGAACGTAAGAACACAAAATCCGGCCGGTTTTATTTCTATCTTCCCAGAGAGACTGACTTGACAAATAACATGGAAATAGATCACTCGGCCCGCTCCCCCAAAACCACTCCCGGATGATATTTCCCTCACTGCCACAATGCAGAATTTTAAGCCGCGTTGGAACAACAACAAAGAGCCAGAAGTGTAAATGCAATGCAAGATGTTATGCATATCATATATGCCATATATATCAAATGTACAAAGCAACTTACAGGCAATACAGATAATAAACTCAGTAAAAGAGCGTGCAAAGATGTGGAGTCATTCTAAACTAAATGAGATCTCAGGCAAGAAAGACAGATCTGTAATCTGACTGCCCCAGGGAAGGACTCGTGATGTTGATATCGATAAAATTCTCAAGAAAGAAGCGATGCAACATTCTCTGTTACTCTCATTTCCATCAAAATGGGCTATTTCTATATTCAGAGGTTCCGCCGGCATGCGTTGGCAACTGGGAGCATTTCCTCAAATATGCATTTGCTCTGAAATTGTATACCCTCTGGATTACTTCTCATGCTAGGCATATTAGATCAATGGGCACAAAACAGGAAGCAATCGTTTGGTATATCATATCTCCAAATGACTTCATTTCTGGTTAATAATCAAAGTCCCCCCCAAATGATATCAATTATTGCTTCAACAATCTACGTATGCGATGAGGAAAAGCTGTTGATCTATTACTGTTAATTACTGTTATTACTGTTTGTTATTGTTAATTACTATTTATTCCAACCGTGATTTGGAACTACGGTAAAATGCCCATTAGCGGAGTCTTCTGAGAATACGGTCGCTTAGCTAAATGGAGCTTTCTGGTTAACTGAGAAATGGCTAAAACACTTGCAGAGCTTCCTAAACAGCGTCCTATAGAACTTGAGAATTCTGCGAGATGTAGAAACTGTTCTGCCAGAAAAAAAACAGGAAGGAGGAAGAAGAAAAGGAGGGGAAGGAGGGAAAAGAAGATAGAGAAGGAGAAAAAAGGGGGAGGCAGAGGAGTTAAAGAAAGACGGGAAGAGGGTTGGGTCGATGGACAAAGTCCACGCTCCCATAAACGTGAGAAGCATTTTTTTAACTGCAGAACTCCTGTGCACCGTGAATCTCCAAGAAAAAAATTACACCTCATCTCTTAACCTTGCATTACCAAAATTTTTTCCCCGAGACCCTTAATATTATAGATCAGAATATTTTATTAGTTTAAGAAGTGCCGTTCTAGGCTATTTCTTATGTGAGGAATACCAAGTTGCTCTGTTTTCCATAGCTCTTTGAACATGCTTACTGCACTTTAATTGTTTGTATGTAATCTGTCCTATTCATCACTGTTCTGTTTGGGAACTATTATCCATCTCCCAGAGTACCTGGCAGAAAGGAGGTAATCAATAAATGTTTCCTTGAAACATAATAGGTATGTAATAAATATTTAGGTTGAACTAGCGAATAAATACTTTGCATAGCACGTTGCATATATTTTCATGAGGGTCTTTGTGACCCTCTGTAAAGGAGAGAGATTTGTCCAGTAATCTGTAGGGGTCTCTACAGCCCTGATCTCCTTGATTCTGTGACTTCTCAGCTCAGGACCATCAGGCTGAATGCCATCACTCTACAGAATTACAAGGAGACTTCTAAAGAGGTTGATAATTAGGATTCATCATCCACAGTTGAAGAATTTGCCCCTGTTGGGATGAGCACTGGGTGTTGTATGGAAACCAGTTTGACAATAAATTTCAGACTTAAAAAAAAAAAAGAGTTTGCCCCAAAAACGTCTCCTCAAAATAATTGTCTGATATCAGTTTCGTCTTCTGCCTCCTAGACGTATACCGGGTTGCCGAGGGTTACGGTTTGTTTCATGTTAGGACATCAGTTTTGGTAACATTTGGTAATCAGATTTGATTTGGTAATCAAAGTCTGGAGGCTTTCCTGGAATGATTTCATGTGTCCACCCTAACAAGTGGACTGTGGAACTCGTTGAGGAGGGTGCTTGATGCTTAGTTACTCACAGGGATTTTCTGCTAGGAATGATCAACTGAATAGCCTTTCCGATTTTTTTTCTAATAAAATTTTTCTCTCCAACCCTCTTAATTACTTCATATGTTTTGTCAATCTTATTTATCATTATTATATCACTGATTGAGGATTTATGCTTTTATTCTCCAAACAAAACAGCAGCAGGGCTTCTGAGAAGGAACAAAGTTCCCATCCAATTGAATCCCGGTTGTGCTAGAGAGATCTAATTTGCAAAATATGAAACAACAATAGGAATATTTTGTATGCAGACAACATATCACCCAGAGGTCTCCTGATTTATAAGATTTTCTATTATTGCCTTGAATAGAACATCTTCTCTAAAGCAACCCAAGTACCCTGTAAGCATCCTTCCCATTAATCATATCCCCCGAGGAAAGAAATGGGTTGAACACACCATTGCTCTAATTTCACAAAGGTAGAGAGAGAAGCCGCAGAAGCAAAATGATTTTTCAAGGTTAGCCACAATCCCGGCGTGCCAGTGGTTGGGAAAGAAAGAGAGGTCTGGCTTCTAGCCAGCCTAGAGAGTTTGCTCTCTCCAAGTCAGAGTTTCATTCAAAGTACAAGAGAGCAAGCAATTTAGTATCTGATGTCATCGATACATCATCCACGTGAGGGATAGTATAGCAGCATCAGTATGCAAATAGCTAAATCTAAAGTGCCTTTTCTTACCAAGTACAGTGCTCCCAACTCCTCAGAAGAATTTATGTCTATACGAGGAGAGAATGAAATTGCAAAGGATGGCCTGTAGCTCGTTAATTTCTTTTCGTTAAAATCGAAGGGGGGAATGTAGGTGTATTCCACTCCTAGGATTAACCCTTCGAGTTGGGGGGAACAGGAGGAGAATCAATGTCCCTACAGGCATATCGTACCAATGCGCTTGCCCCAAATGCTCTCTTTCCAAAGGATTTAAAGTTCTGAGGAAAACGAGATAACCGGCTGAAAGGTAATCCCACAAAACCTCAGTAATTAACCCTGCATAATTCTCTTCTCTCTCTTAGCTTAAATGCATTAATTATTAGAATCAAGCATGGAGGTCTTCCCAGAAGCTGGTGGGTAGAAATGGATGCTATGATATGTTGTAATTAGCTGGCCATCTAAGAGACCACTCCCCACATCTAGAGAGGAGTGGAATCCAGACCCTTCTTTGCCCCCGGTGGTCTTTGTGGACCTCATTGCCTCCATTCTGCACAATGAGAGAAAATATCATCAGAAAACATTCCCTTGAGCCTCTGGACTAGGTGAGGACAGAAGGAAAAGAGAGAGACAAAGCACACTTGTCGAGAAAAGGGCAGAGCTGGAAAAGCTGTTTATCATTCCCGAGGAAAAGAACTACAACCCACACCCGCTTAGTGCTCCTCCCTTTATAAAACATTTCCCACCCATTTTCTCATTTGATCCTCATAGCACTCCTGTGAGACAAGCAAGATGGATATTTTTTTCTAACTTTTAGTTGTGGAAAATCTTAAACAGAGACAAGTAGTGTTAATAATCTGAATATCCATCTCCTGGATGTCACAATATGGGCATCTTGCTATATATGCACAGCCTTTTTTTACTAAAGTATTTTAGTAAATTACAAGCACCGTGGCATTTCTCCTTAACACGCCGAACAAAATGAATAATAATTCCCCAATGCCATCCCATATCCAGTTCATAATCAAATAGCCCCAGATCAATCAAATGAGTACCATTTCCTTATTTTACAGATGCCATTTTTTTTGGCATAACAAAGTGAGCCAACAGACTTGAGAACAGATAATAAAAAAATGAATCTAGGAACTCAAGTTTAAAAATTCTGATTTCTTAGTCCCAATTCTTCTCATTTTAAAGCAAAGTTCCATAGTAATGCTCTCCATTGGAAGACGGGGCACCTGAGTGGCTCAGTCAGTGGAGCATCCAACTTTAATTTCAGCTCAGGTTGTGATCCCAGGGTCGTGGGATCAAGCCCCGCATCAGACTCCGTGCTGAGCGTAGAGCCTGCTTAAGACTCTCTCTCTCTCTCTCTCTCTCTCTCTCTCTCTCTCTCTCTCTCTCTCTGCCCCTCACCCTGTTTGCACACTCTCTCTGTATATAAGTATAAATTAAATCAATAAAATTACATTTAAAAAAAAAAAGAAATGCTCTCAACTGGAAGAAGACAGAAAAGCCCCACTGACGTCTGTGTAATATTTGACCAGGAGTGATCTTAGTAGGATGTAAAATTAATACATGAAATTGATCTCCAGCAAGCTCTTATATTATTTTTAGGGCCCTTCTCACTCGCTGTAGTCCTGTGCTATGTCTCCCCTCAACCCACTCTCCATTGTTCCTAACCCAGACCCCGGTCAATACCCCTCTCTGATATGCTGGCCACCCAAGTGGCTCATCCATAGCTCCCTGGCCCCACCCACAAAGCCAATGCCATCTTAAGGAGGCCTAATGGACTCATCTCCCTGAACTGAGTTGTTACTCACTGTTATTGGTATCATGAACCCTTCTGGCTATTCCCAGAGTAATAAAGAGATAGTAGAATTTGCCTCATGGAATCTTAAGAAATTACACGGATGTCATGATTCTTCCAGTATAATGAGCATTGGCAATTTATTCCTCCATCACCCAAAGGCGTGCGTTCCGCTTACACAATATCCCGTCTCTCCCACACAAGAGTTCCTCTCCCGTTTAAATCTTTTACTACCTTCTCGCCATTTCAGCCCTCTCCCCTTATAATAACGATCATACACGTCAGCAAGGCTGGATTCAGCGTGCCACCCAAACTTCACCTCTAGTCCAGAAGTGCTTGTGCTCCCTTCTCTTGGGTTCTTGGTGTCTTTTGATAACACCTGCCAATGAAAATTTTCCAGATGGACGTCGATATGTTCCAAATCCGAGCATCAAGGCATCTCTTAGGTCTACTCGCTTCTAAAACCTAAAGGCCTCAGACAAAGACAGAAATTGTATACCTTGGAGGTCACCCAGGAGAAAAAGTGCAAAATGTTCTAAGACAAAAGGAAGTTCTGATCATTATCAGGCAACTCTGAAAATGTGAGAGGACAAGGCCGTGTCACATGGCCCAGTCCTGGAGAACTAGGAAGGAACAAAATTGAGCAGAATGGATCTGTAAAATAGGGAAGGCTGTCCTTTTTGCACGTTAGTATCCCCCAAAATTTGCTCTCGTGGTCACCACTAGAAGCCCATGAACGTGGGCATGTGTCTATGTGTATGTACTGATTTGACACCCTGTGATAAGCTCGAAAGACAGGCGCCATGGCTGTCCCCACCCCCATGCATGGACGGAGGTAGAACACGCTCCCAAACCCCTTGAATCTTGACCTTATGATCCTCACTGACCAGGGGAATGTAGCAGAGTGAAAATATACCCAGCCCTTAAGAGGCTGGCAGCGTCTGCTTTTGCTCTGGGGGAAACCAGTTGCCACGTAAAAAGCCCAAACCACCTTCAACCCACCCTGCAGTGAGGAGGCTCAGGCTAGCGACGTGGAAAGGCCGCAATGGGGAACTAAGGGGCCCAGTCAAGAGAATTAAGACCCTGGACGTTGTTACCCACAAAACCATCCCAGACAGCCCCCAGTCGTTCAAACAATTCCCCAATCTCAAACAAGCTCCGGACATCCTTTCTCTGACCGGTCCAAATTCGTGACCCACAGAATCACGAGCAGATAAAACGGTTACGGTCTTC